>NW_026067988.1:2135571-2214209 GCF_014885135.2 Alexandromys fortis
AGAGAGAGAGAGAGAGAGAGAGAGAGAGAGAGAGAGAGAGAGAGAAAGAGAGAGAGAGAACATTGTGCAGTTGCCTGTGGGATAACACCCCAGAACCCCATGAAAATGGCAAGGGACAACTTTGAATGTCAATCCTTGCCTCTCTCACTTTTAGTATAATCTCTTGCCTGGACATATCTGGCCTACCGCTTCTGGATATGTACCCTATGTTGCCATATGCACAGTGGAATTTCAGATGAGTGCTATTCTTTGAACCTCTCTGGGGATCTGAGCTCCCATGCTCATGAATGTCTTGAAAACATATTATTCACTAGGCGATCTCACCGATCCAGCTATCAGGGTGGTTTAAATTTTTATTATTTTCCTATATTTTAACTAAAATGGCTTACATTAATTTACAAATATGAATTTCAGATACTGTAAAGCATTATATTTTGAATTGTCTTAGATCTTCTTTCAAAGCACTCATAATTGAAACCTAAATAATCCCACTGTCCTTTTCTCTTACCTGAGTTGCTGATATGATACATCATGTTTGTTTTCAGAACACTCTTGAAAGTTTCCAGAGTAACCAAAATGCGCTATAACTGTCTTTTTGTGTTCATATTTCCTATTAAACTGTTTTATATAATGTTTACAGTCTTTGAAACAGAAAAAGTAAATTTGCAGAATATAAGATATTTCTGTGAAAAATGATAAATGATAATAAAATTAAGCCTATCATTTATCTACAATCAACATAAAGCTATATAGTATTTGGAGAGTCTTTTACAACTTCAATAAAAAGCAATTTTAATTATATAGCTGACAAATTAGAATTTTTTCAAGTTGTTGTTTATGCAATCAATAAGAGCAGAATATTCTCCAAGTTACAGTTTTATCTGAACAAATCTTAAATTAAAATTTGAACATTTTTCTAAACTAGGCACACTTGCATATTATGTTTTATTTTCACCGGAAGTTATATGATAATAATAATAAGAAGAAGGGGAAGAATACATGCTCTATAAGTATATGACTTGAAGTTCAGTGGCAAAGAGTATATCTCAATATAGGACAACTTATATTCTCCTTAAGACTAGCACTTAAAATCATAACCTTTTACCAAATACTTAGAGGAAAACAAATGATAGTTAAATTCCCCCATGGGGAACTATAACTACTATAGATTTACTTAGAACAATACACTGTAATCATATAGATTGACATTTCTCAACAAGGAATCAGCTTACAATAGGGAATCAATTTTCTGAGTTGTTCAGTACAGTAGGAGCTATTTAATGTTAGAGATAATAACTTTTGTTTCTTTCTTTTCTTCCTTATTTCAATTATTATTCTTTTCTCTAAACTCTCGCATGGTCTCATTTTTATTGTTATGATAAAATATTTGACAAACAGAAAACAAAAAGAGAAGAGGTTGTTTTAACTCTCGGTTCCAAGTTGAGGTCCATCGTAACATGAAAGTCATATGGCAGCAACTTGAAATAAATAGTCACATCACAGCCACAGTAAGCAGCAGACAGAAGTCACTGTGCTTATTTTCACCGGCTTATATACTTGTGATGTGTTCAATTTCTCCACTCTTGAAATTTCAGGATACCCATCCCTTGTAATGGTGATGTCCACCATGATCTGTGATATCCTATATCTATTAATTTCTGACAATTCCACACAAACATACCCACAGGCCAACCAACGACAGATAGACCTGCATTTCTAAGTGATTCTGAATTGTGTCAGGTTGACAGCTAAAGCTAACAATCAAAATCACAGATAAGAGAAGATATACAATATGATGAAAAATATAATAGCCATGATGCTTTTATTTGATGTTCAATGTCTAATTTAAGAGGCAGTATCCTACAAACCATGCACAAAGTCATATATTATATAGTATTATTTACATATATATTCCTACTTTTTAATTTTTAATTTGTAATCATTTTCATCTTGCCCCAAAACATATAATTTACTGAACATTTATACTTAATTTTATGAAATTAGAAATTTCAAAAGCACCTGAACATGTTTTCTCACAGGCCTGGTAGTCTAATCTTGAACATTTCCAAGAAAGCAGGAAGTGGAGGCACATGCCTATAATCCCTGTTCTCTGAAAGCTAGGCAAAGAGATTTTTAAGTTTGAGGCAAACCCAGACAAAGCAACACTCTGTTTCAAATATAAAGGATGAGTAAATAATAGAAATCAGAAAAAGTATACTTTGTGACTTTATTAACTTTCATAAAACAAATCAAGAATTGTCTATATGGAGATTTTGTGTTCAAGTTGGTGTTGGGTGTATTGGGTGTAGGCGTTTGTGTATACCCTATCTTTCTTTTGAGGTCTCAAATATCTAGGCGCCAGATAATTTTCACTCCTGAACTTCCTATTTACCTTTCTTTGTTGTTTTTGAAATAGGACACTATGCAGGATATTTAAAGGCTAACTAAATATGGACATATATAATACATGTTAACTTCATAAACATGAATGCATTTAATAATACATGATTTTAAATTAACATCATAAGTTTTCATTTTGCTAAAAAATCGAGTTTCTCATGATGCTACATGAATGAGACTTAATTCAGAATTAACCAGATGTAATTCAATTTGAGATAGTTAATGCAATGTTCTGTTGAGACCAAAGTTATAGCAGAGGTAATGTATACTCCAGTGTTTATGAGAGGAAAAGGTCAAATCTATCCCATAAGCAAATTGGGTAATTTCCCTGGCTCTAAAACTCTCAAGTGAAGAAACAACATCACACATCACTGCTCTTTCTATATTATATGCAATGAAATAAGCAGAAAAATAACAAAAGTCAAGGGAAAGACGATTTCATATTTATTCCATAGAATTCTGAAATACTTCACAAGAAAATCTCTAGAATTACAGATGCAGAAAATGTTTTTCCATCATGTCCCTGTGTTCTGCATAAAGCTGGTCCGAGGGAGGAATTGCTCAGTTAATAGTTTCTATAGAAGCAGTTTAACCAGTTTCCTAGGGAGCATGGTTGCTTAGGAAACCCAAATATATTATGGCGCAGAGGCTGGGACTAGACACCTGCTGGCACACACAGCTTCACGCTGCCATTTTTACCCACTTTCTCCCTCTCTCCTGGCTGTGCTTTCGTATGGCAGAAGTACAGAGTTGGAAAACCAGAGTTCTTCTTGGCTGAGAGCAAAGAAAGAAAAATTGCTTGCGGGTTTACCATAAAGCCCACCTTTGGTAGAGAAGTTGTTTTTGAGGGCTAACTGGGCTCCAGTTTCCTTCATTACAAACCCCTTACATTCCCTCTTGGGATAATCTCTGAGGATTTAGAATAATCATATTTTCTGGCAGCCTGGCACATTAGGAAATGGTAATTAAATTTCATGAGGGCTATTTTAAAAAAACTTGTCCATTTAAGAAAAGAGGCAGGGGGCATCAAGGTCTTTAGTATGCAGGATACACTGTAAACATTAGGCTAGTTTCACTTTAAAACCTTTGAAAAACATAATTTATACAAAAATTGTCTGCTATGCCACCCCTTTGAGATTTTTTGATCCAATGAATAATTCTTATGCTAATTATCTGGTTTATTTGTATATATATAAAATGAGGAATGTATGGACATTAAATTTTGTGCATGTTTATCCACCTACTTACATATCTAAATAGGTTTTTAAATGTCTTTTCAAGTTGAGAGCATATTTTCATTTGACATACTTTTAATCTGTGAAATAGTGGTGGCAACACTGGAGAATGTACCCGAAACATGATTTGTGGTCACAGCACACCAGGCTGGCACATTTAGCAGCTGTTCAGTAGACATGAGGCGTTCAGCAACAGAATCAGAGCCAGTGGACTAGGGACCTCTAGATGGCACAGCATTAAAAAATAAAATTAAAAATTAAAACAGTCCACCTTGCAATTGAACCCAAGCAATCCCTCAGGTCTAAGGATCAGAATTATGCTCGCCTCTGTATTTTCTGTGATTCATTTAGAGAGGAAGATGAACAATTGTGAATCTTTCTACAAATGATCTCTTGTAACAGAATATAGTAAACTTACTCCCATTTCACCAGGTAGAGACCCAGCTATTCAGAAAAAGAGATGGGGAAGAGAAAGGGAGAAAGAAAAGAAACAGTAACAGGATTGACAACCCTATTGCCAGTATCACTAAAGAAATGTGAGAATTAAATAATATTTAGCTTTTCTTTTTTAATTAATTAAATTTATCAATTTTATATCCCAGCTACATTTTCCTCTTCCTCCTCTCCTTTAACTCCCTCCATTCCCCCACTACACATCCACCCCAATACATTACTTCTCTGTTTCTGTCCAGAAAGGTGCTGGCTTCCCATGAATATTAATAAAGCCTGGCTTATCATGTTAGGATGACATTAAGCTCCTTCTCTTGAATTAAGGTTGGTCAAGGCAAATCCATATGAGGAATAAGTTTTTGAGAGCTAGTTAAAGCATTAGGGACAACATCTACCTCCACTATTAAGAGTCCTACAAGTAGCCCAAGCAACACAACTGTCACATATATGTAGAGAACCTAGGTCAGTCATAAGCAGGCTCCCTTGCTTTTGGTTCAAATAGGGGACTTATCCTTGAAAAAGACTATTTTACCTCTCTTTGAAGTCTTTTAATCAATTAATTAGTTAATTAATTATTAATTTTACATAACAACCATAGATCCTCTTTTCTTGTCACTTCCTCCTACCTGCTGCCCCCAACCCATCCCCAATCCACAATCAGAGAGTGTAAAATCTCCCATGGGGAGTCAACAAAGCTTTGCATATTAAATGAAAGATGGACCAAGTCCCTCCCTGGTATATTAAGCGGCTTCCCATCACAGGAAATGAGCACCAAAAACACAGCTCATGTACCAGGAAAAGATCCTGGTCCCACTGCCAGGATTCTTACAAACAGACCAAGCTACACAATTGTGGCCCACATGCAAAATATCTAGTTTGGTCCCATGCAGGCTCGCTAGTTGTCAGTCTGGGGTTTGTGAGCACCTACAAGCTCCAATCAGCTTTCTCCCTGGGTTTCCCCATCATGATTTCGATCCCCACGCCTGATGTGGGATTCCCCTCTGTATGCCGTGAATACCATTGGTGAATAATGAAACTGCCTTGACCTGTTGACAGAGCAGAACTTAGGTAGGCATGAAAGACTAAATGGCATACTGGGAGAAAGGAGGCAGAGTCAGTGAGAAGATACGTAGCCCCGCTGGAGACAGAAGCCAGAACTTTACCAGGTAAGCCACTTCCACAAGGTGATACACAGATTAATAGAAATGGGTTAAATTAATATGTAAGAGTTAGTTGATAAAAAGGTAGAGCTAACGGGCCAAGCAATGATTTAATTAATACAGTTTCTGTGTGGTTATTTCAGGTCTGAGCTGCCAAGCAGCTGGGAACAAACAAGTGGCATCATTACAATACACCCCTTTGCTCATATAATTACATGTCCCTCTCTTTGATTTAACCCCTAAAACTCAGACCCATGCTTAGCTGTGGATTTCTGCTTCCATCAGGTTCTATGATGACAGTTGTAGTCACTAATCCGATTACAGGGGAGGGCCGGCTTAGGCACCCTCACCACTATTGCTAGGAGTCTTAGCTAGTGTTATCTTTGTGGATTCCTGGGAATTTTTGTAGCACCATGTTTCACCTTAACCCCATAATGGCTCTCTATATTAAGATGTCTACTTCAATTTTTCCTTCTCAGTCCCTCTCCCAACTTAACCATCCTGTTCCCTGATTATCTCATCTCCCATCTCCTCCCCTCTACCACCTCTAAGTGCCAGGTTTACCTGAAAGATCTTGTCTATTTCCCTTTCCCATTGTGATCAATTGTTGTTTGAGTTTCTGTCCTGCCCAGTTCCTGCAATTGTTAAGTCCCAAAGAAGTCACACAAAGTCTCCATTAACTATAACCTGATTGGCCCATTAGCTCAGGATTCATATTACCTCTTATAAAGTATATTAGCCCATTATTCTTGTCTATGTTAGCCACATGGCTCAGTAACTTTTTCAGCAAGGCAGTCACGTCTTGCTTCTTCTGTGATTGTGCAAGGACTGCAGAGGAATTCCTATTGAGCCACCTCTACTTCTTGTCTGGCTGTCCCACCTATTCTTCCTGCCTAGTTACTGGCCAATCAGCATTTATTTAAAATATAATTGACAGAATACAGACCATTCTCACACACCAATCCTTGAGTCCTTAGGGTCTTTCTTGTTACCTACCTTCTATGAAGCTGTGAATTATAGTCTTGTTTTCTTTGTTTTACATCTAGTATCCACTTATGAGTGAGTACACATCACGTTTGTCTTTCTGTGACTCGGTTAGCCCCCTCAGGATAATTTTTTTTCTAGTTCCATAAAAATACCAAATAATCCAGGTAAAAGGTGGTGTACTGATCTAAAGAGATAATTCTCAACAGAAAAAATCTCAAATGGCTGAAATACCATTTGAATTGCTTGATATCCTTAATCATCAGGAAAATGCCAAACAAAATGACTCTGAGATATCATTTTACACCTGTCAGAATGGCTAAGATCAAAAACACCAATGACAGCTTTATATTGGAGAGGATGCAGAATAAGGGTAACTTTCCTTCACTGCTGGTGGCAGTGCAAACTCTTACAGCCAATTTGGAAATCAGTATGTTAGTTTCTTAGAAAATTGAGAATCCATCTACCTCAAGACCCAATATTATCATTTGGGCATGTATCCAGAGGATGTTCAATTATACCACAAAGATCCTTGCATAACTATTTTCATAGCAATGTTGTTTATAAGAACCAGAACCTGGAAACAACCTAGATGTCCCTCAACCAAAGAATGGACAAAGAAAATATGGTACATTTTACACAATGCAGTACTACTCAGCTGGAAAAAAAAAAATGACCTCTCCTAAATCTTTAGCTCCCTGTAGACTTTTGTCTAGTGGTAGGGCCTTTTAAAATCTCAATTATACATTTAGAATGTCTATAATTGTTGACATTGTTTAAGCCTTGTTTAGGTGTCCATATTTTTGATTTATCATGGGTGACTCTTCACCGTTATTACTTGGAGAAAACCTCATACCATCAAGCTTTTTGTACTTAAGCTTTTTCAATATTTTGACCCCATCCTTCAAGATGCATCCTGAGCTTTCAGTATAGTAGTTATGTTTTGTAAATTCATATATTCACAAATACACACAAATATGTTCTATAACATACACATGCATACACCTAAACATACGTATACACACACACACATACAAATTGATCCCATGATCAATGCATCATATTATGCATCATATTATGCAGAAACAATTATCCTTATTGAGGAGTTCAAATTAAAGCATGATCAACTTTTTAGCTTACTTGATGAGTATTGATGCAGTAATTAGAAACATAATAAAAGAAAGAGTATATTTCTCTATCATTTAATCTATATTCCAGGATATACTCTGATTTTTATTTATTATCTATCTTGTATGTATGTATATGTATGCATTGTGTATATGGTATGTATATATAAATGTAATAGGATTATTTGTATGAGTTAATGGTCTCCTCTTACCAAGTAATTTTCTAGAAAACTAGAAAGGTCATCATGATGGACATCAGGTACTTTTCGTTACTGAGTAATCTCATTGACCTCCACCCCAATTTTAATATTTTCTATTTTTAAAAAATCAGGGATATAACTATAAATGAATACATCATTACTATACACACTTGTAGACACTATGTGCAAAATATATTCATCTAACTTTCAGGGCTCAGCATTAAAACTAGGGGTATAGGTTGATAACAATCTTTTACTGAAAGATATTCTCTGCTATTGTAATGATTTAAATATTATCAGACATAGAGAAAATAAACACTCTCTCATTTCCTAGCTCTCTCGTTCACTTTCCATGTGTGTGTGTGTGTGTGTGTGTGTGTGTGTGTGCGAGTGCACATGTGTGTGTGTATGTGTGTGCATCCAGGACTGATAAGCAAGTATTGTAAGAAGTAATGCTAGGTACAAGGAAGGAAGAGCCAGGGATACAGTGAAATGGGTATAGAGAAAAACCCATATCAAGATATATTACTAAGTTTACTGATGTGGACAAGAGTTGTTTATAGGAAAAATAGACCAAGTATTTTGGGGTCATCCACAAAAATAGAAATCCCAAAGTTAGTATATTAATCTAGGTATCACCATTCATTTGGGATGTCTAAATTTGAATCTCTAATGGCAAATCACAATGGCTCCTTCCTTTATCACTGCCCTCCAGTTTAACTTCACAATACTATAAAAGAGATCTGAATTATGAATTATGAATGAGGTATCAATCCATTGATTATATTTAGAAGAAAAACAAGAGGACAGTTTGTACATAAAGATAACTAGAGCAAAAGCCAATGCAACTAGGGTGGTAGAGATTAGAGTTATATAGAAGTAAGTCAAGAATACTGAACTCCTGGCAACTGACAACTTGGTTTCAGAAGTCTAACTTTCAAAACTGGGAGTGAGTACATTTCTCTTTTTATAGTCACCAAGACAATAGCATTTTGTTAAAACAGCCTCAGGAAACCTATAAATTCTTTATTGTTCTGTCTTGAAGTAGATTTATATTATCAGCTTTCATTAACTTAATACAAAAACTCATCTATGGACAAAGATTTGTATCAGGCACAAAAGAAACAAAAGGTGTGAGCAGAGGGAAGACATCTGTGCAATATCCAAGGCTGCCTGCCCGTGTGCCCTCTGGATATGTTCTGATGTTCTGATTCTGGGAAGTACCTATTTCTGTTCTTTGTCTGTTGCACAGAGACTGCCTCTCCATTGTTCTTATGCTTTCATGATTAGAAATGCCTGGATGATGTTGGGTTTGTCATTGCCTGACACTTACAGTTGACTATCTGCTCCAAAACATCTTTAGAATGCTGCTCTTTGCTTAGGAATTACTCACATATCAGAAGCTAAATTTTATATTAAAGGTGTTGGCTGCTGTAGACATGAAGTTGCTTCCCATACGAGCTGTATCCTTCCAATCGGAGTTTCTGACTCCTCTATCTAACACAGATGCATCTGTTTTTGCTGATCTGCTGAGCCATGCAACAACATTCTGAGCATGCTAAATTTGACCTATGAGTTAAACTTGATTAAAGAAAATGATTCCTATGTTTGAAGGTATTAAATAAAACTACATGTATGTCCCACATAAACAAGTACACTTCTAAAATAAGAAACAAATACAGATGTTTTCCTTAGCCGTTTCTTAAACTCTCTTTGGAAAAATTCCAAGGCAGACTAAAGCATTTCTATCAATTCTTGGATATGTATCCTATATTACCCATTCCCTATGCGTATAGACCCAAACTTCATATATTATGGTGGTATCTTGTTTAATCTTGTGTTAAAGAAGAAGATATAAGCAAGAGAAAAAAAAATAGTGTGATTGTGTGCAAAGGTTATGGTAGGGAAAAACTAAAAAAAAATACACCTGAAAATAACTACATGTTGGGTTAAATCATTAAATACTAGACAGGAAAAAGTGGAATCATATATTCAAAAGTAAGGAAAGAATGTACCTTAGAGCAGGCTTTTTAGGGACCTTGTTTTTGAGTGAGTGCCTCAATTTCTGTGATTCAGTAAATGCATATTCCATTATAGGAACCACATGTCTACAAATGGCTTTTAGTCAGTTGAGCATAGTTCTTAATGGAAGGAAACAATACAGAAAATTATATTTTTCCCACAGGAAGAAAAGTACAAGTATACAATCCTAAAAACAAAGAGGAAGATAAAATATAGAAGCTCCTATTAGAGCACGTTGGAGAGAGAGAATGCGCACCAAAACAAGACAGTATGAACCACTAGAGCAAATTCGTTGAATTCATTTCCCTGTTGACTTCATATATTACCAGTAACAAATGAACCAGACTTGAGCTGAAAGTAGCAATCAAGACCATCATTCTGAAATTCTTATAATTTAAGTATTTTATAAGGAGGTGCTGTCTTCTTCAGGCATGCCTTAAATTTACAAACCAGCCATGTATCATCTTTATGCTTTCCTTTTTCCTCTTTAGACTAAAATGAGAAGAGTAAACACCCTCAAGAAACAGTTCATCACTTTACTCATGGGAAATGTCAGAGCCTTACACGTTGTGTAGCAAAGGAGGAGAATGTAGGGTAGGCTATTTTTGTGTTCGTCAGAGAAATACATATCTTTTGGATTTTCCACTTATCAGTTCTTGTATTTTATCTATGGGGATATTAAATTCATATATAATAAACAGGAACAGCAGTCATTTTGCATGAAACTAATTATGTTGGGTAGAGACCCAGAGGAGAGATTCTTCCTGACACAGTACTTCAGTTCCATTTTCTTGGAACTCTCAGTGTGTAGTTCAACATCTCAACAGAGACCATCGCATAGCTCTGACTTACATTTTTCAGGTTGCCAGCAGGTTTTGCTTTTTAATGTTATTGTTACTTATTTAATCTATTTTGGAGAGATTGTAAGGAATCCTCAGTTTTGTAGAGCCAACACGTAAAATTATAATTTATGTAGTCTCAAGACAACTGATTTTACAGTTCATTAATTCAGTTGATAAAGACAATACAATAAAATCGATTCAAGAAGAACTCTGTGATAAGCTGAGGAAGGAAGTATGATTTTTCATAGGTGGAAAAGACATACATTAACAAATGTATTTGAAGTAAGATGAGAACCTAGCTATAGAAATAATTAAGAATTAATTCAGTGGTCACTATTTTACTTTAGTTATGATATCATAGAGGCAATGTCTATAAAGAATATAATACTGATGTAACTTCAGATAATATGAAATTTTGTTAGGGAATAAAGTTTTCCATTTATAATCAGCTCTGTAGAACACTTTTAATTATGTATTTATTTGTTCTGGAAGGTGACAGATAATGCAAATTATGTGTAACCTATCTTTAGCATTTAAGAATGTATGTAAGACTATAGTTTTTAATGCTTAAACACTTACATATTTTTCAATGGGAATAATATTTTTTATTTAGGAAATATTAATGAAACCTAAAACAGTTTCCTCAAATTGTACTCTAGTAATATGAGCATATTTTGCAAAGTATTAACATTTCTTTTTCTTTTTTCGTCCTCACAATTCATCTCTTTATTGCTGAAATAAATGCAGAATAGAAAAGGTTTTCAAGGCCAACATAGTTGGCCGACATTAGGGACAGGGGCAGGCTCCAGGACATCTGACTCAGGACAGGAATCTCACTCAAGAGCTGCTCCAAAATCCTCAGGGATCATTGTTGTCAGAACCAGACAGTAAATGGTACAGAATCAACATTCTACTTCTCCTGAAAATGTTTCTCCTGGTCCTAAACCAGTCCTGCGCATCAACTTCCGGGACACCCATCCATCTTACAAGATCCTTCCTTGCTAGCTAGCTGGGATAGTCTCTTGGAAAACGTATTCCAGCTCCTGCAGCTGAGCCTTGGTGAATCTGGTGCCTTGCTGGAGTGGCAGCCTGTCTCTCAGGCATCAACAGCTTTTGCTGAGGCTGTTGTTGATTGCTGCCGCTATAGTCTCCTTTTTCGAGGATCTTGTTGATCATGGAACCAGAACTACTATCGCCAGCATGTCATCCTCCCACTTCTTTGTTTTCTCCCTCCTCTGCCACTCCTGTGGCTTCCTGAGCAAAACTCAACTGAATAGGCAATTCTAGAGCAAGTTTGCCTCTAACAGCTTCGCCCTGAGCAAGTTCGCCCTGATCAAGCTGGCTCTATACAAGCCCCTTCTTGTCTCCTTCCTGTCCAGACTTCAGGACCTTTGCATTCCCACCATGCTGTTGTTCATGGTCCTCATCAGCTCCCAGCATCCTGGTGAAACTGTTGAGCAGCCTTGGTGAGTCTCTATACTGGGAATCTTTTCATTAGACCTCATTTGTGAAGCTCCAGAAGTTGCGTCCTCACATTTCTGGCGCCACTGGTAAAGCTCTGACTTGACCCGGAAGGGTTGTCTTCCTACTTCTCAAAAAATTACTATGTATCCAATCACACATTCTGTCCTGCACAGCCTCAGTGACTGTGGGTTTGTTGTCTGAGGTGCCTAAGCAGAAACATTTTAGTGCTTCCAAGAGCAGGGAGTATATAAAAAGAAAATGCAGTGAATTTCCGTAGTTGGGGTGCGGAACCTGTGGCTCCCAGTCGCCGCTGAGCTGACGTGCCTAGCTTTGGGTAAGGCTGGGCTGTTTAAATTCAATCACAGGGAGTAGCACAAACACCTTCTTAAGCTCAACAGGCCCTTTAACGGAGCTAAATATTTTTGTTAAATTATGCAAATGTAATTCAAACAAAATGACAAAGACACATCCCTTGATAAGGTGGTAAAAGACACTCTCCATCATTTATGCCCCAAATAATGGATTGTCCAGGAGTACACATTGTTTTCTTTAAGACAGGGTGTCTCTATAGCTTTGAAGCCTCTGGAACCAGGCTCTGTGACCAGGTTAGCCTTGAACTCACCCAGATTCGCTATTAAACGAGTGCGCCACCACTGCCTGGCCTAGGTGTCTATGTTCTTTTCGGTCCCTATCACGGTTGTGTTGCCTTGAACATCCCTGTGTGAAAGCAAATGTGTGGAAAGGCCAGGGCAAAATCCTCCTCAAATATTGTGCTCCCAACAGGGCTGAATTCCAGCAGAATTCACAAGCTCATTCTGATAGAGACCTTTCTCTACGTTGCTTTGCTTGACCCAAGGACCTATGGTAACCCAAAAACATCTGTGGGCATCAAATATCGGCCTTGGGCACTGGCTCTAAACTTGGCTCATAGCTGTGAAGGTGGAAGACAGGAGTAGTAAGCAATTCTGATGCAATCTCTACAAAGAAGGGTCGCAGGAAAGCGGGAAATTGAGAAAAAGTTAGAGAAACTCCCCAGAGTAGGTGACATTCCCCAAATTTAAGAAAGCACTGAGCTCTGTCATCTAGTGTTTTTTGTTTTTAATAGGATCATGGCAAAGTCTGGACAATGGCTGAGTAAATACAAGGTGATTGGTTAGTTCTCTGGAATAGCATAGGCTGAGACACTGGAGGCCCATGGTCTACATGATCTGGCCCACACCAAAAAGACGATCACGCCCTGTTCATCTATTGTCCACCTACTCAGGGGCAGCTCAACTCGTCTCCCACCACAGGACACTTTGTCCATCCCTGACCAAGGCTTTGTTAGTTGTTGACCTTGACTGTCTGATAGCCATTAGACACTAGGTGGCCTTGCATCTTCTGACATCAGTTGTCCCAGGTGCTTTTAATTATACTCAACTCTCTTATCTCATGGTTCCCAAGAAGCAGCAGCTACAATTTTCCTCCCTTTTCTTCTTGTCTCTGGGGTTGCTGTAAAAGGTTTCCTGAAACACATTAGTGGGAATATATATATATATGATTTTAATTTTATTTTTTATTTTATTTTATAATTGATTTTAATTTATATATATAAATTTTTAAAAATCTGTTTTTTATTTTACCTATCGATCCCAGTTCCCTCTCCCTCCCCTCCTCTAGATCCCCCACTTCCCAATGACACCGACCATCTACTCCACAGAGAGAATGAGATCTCCAATGAGGGGTCAAAAAAGTCTATCACATCATTTTGAGGCAGAACCATTGAGGAGGGCAGAGTGGGTACCCCTTGTATCTAGGATGTACAAGGTATCCATCCATTGGAAATTGGTTCCAAAAAGCCATTTCAAGCACTAGGGTCCCAAAGCCTGCAGCTCCACAAACTGCCTAAGACATACAACTGTCAACCACATTCAGAGAGTATATTTCAGTCCTATTCAGGTTTACCATCTGTCAGTCTGCAGAAGTGATCTGCCACTAGCTTGGATCTGCTTTTTCTGTGGGTATCCCCATCACAGTCTTGACCTCTTTGCTCCTATTATTGTTCCTCCCTCTCTATGACTGGTCTCTGAAATCTGGAAGCTCGGTCCAGTACTTAGCAGTGGTTTTCTGCATCTGACTCCATCATGTACTGAATGAAGGTTCTATGATGACAGTTGAGATACAGAAGAAGGCCAGTTTAAACACCTCCATTATTGCTTAAATTCTTAGCTGGGGTCATCCTTTCAGATTCCTGGGAATTTCCTTACATCAAGGTTTCTCCCTAAGCCCAGAATGGCTCCCTCTATCAGGATATCTCTTTTCTAGCTCTCCCTCTCTGTCCTTTCCCCAACTAATTGATCCCGATCCCTCATGTTCTTCTCTCTCCTCCCCTCTTCCCTCCCCACTTCCCTTTCATCCTCCCTCTCCTCCCCACGTTCTCCATTTACTCAGGAGATCTTGCCTATTTTCCCTTTCCAGGGGGATGCATGTATGTTTCTTTTAGGGTGCTCCTTGTTTCCTGTCTTCTCTGGAGTTGTGTACTACAGGCTGGTTATCTTTGTATTATGTCTACTACCCAGTTACTAGTGAGTACATAGCATGTTTGTCTTTCTGGGACTGGGTTACCTCACTCTTTTCTAGATCCATCCATTTGCCTGAAAATGTCAAGATGTCATTGATTTTTACATTGATTGAGTAGTACTCCAAATGTAAATGTACAAATTCTTTATCAATTCTTTGGTTGAGGGGCATCTACTTTGTTTCCAGTTTCTAGCTATTATGAATAATACTGCTATGAACATAGCTGACCAAATGACCTTGATGTATAAGTGTGCATTCTTTGGTTATATGCTCTAAAGTGGTATTGCTGGATCTTGAAGTAGACTGATTCTCAGTTTTTAGAGAAACCACCATACTGATTTCCAAAACTTCTATACAAAGTTGCACTCCCATAAGCAATGGAGGAGTGTTGCTCTTGCTCCACAACCTCCCCATCATTAGCTGTTATCCTTGGTTCTGATTTAAGCCATTTTGACTAGCATAATATGGCATCTCAGAGGGGTTTTAATTTTAATTTCTCTGAAGACAATGGATGTTGAGCAATTCCTTAAGTGCTTTGTGGCCATTTTAGTTTCTTCTGCTGAGAATTCTCTGTTTAGATCTGTACCACATTTTTGGTTGGATTATTTGGTATTTCTCTTTCTAGTTTCTAGAGCTCTTGTATATTTTGGAGATTAGTCCTCCCTTAGGTGTGGGGTTGGTGAAGCCTACTGTTCAGTAGGCTGCTGTTTTGATTTATTGACTTTGTCCTTTACCTTACAGAAGCTTCTCAGTTTCTGGAGGTCCTATTTATTAATTGCCAATTTCAGTGTCTGTGTTACTGGAGTTATATCCAGGAAGTGGTCTCCTGTGTCAATGCGTTCAAGAATACTCTCCACTTTCTCGTCTATGAGGTTGAGTGTGATTGGATTTATGTTGAGCTCTTTGATCCATTTGGACTTGAATTTTGTCTGTGGAGATAGAAGTGGATCTATTTGCATTCTTCTATATGTTGACATTCCATTTGCTAGCACCATTTGTTGAAGATGCTTTCTTTTTTCCATTATATAACTTTATATTCTTTGTCAAAAATTAGGGATTCACAGGTGTGTGGATTAATATCTGTGCCCCTGTCTATAAGCTGTTGAGGAAGATGAGAAATGTGATCTTGGTGTCATGTGTCTTGGGAGGCTGGCATATTTGCTTGATATAATGAAGGCACTGGACAGTGTCCAAGCCTTCCTTCAATACCACTTGTACATCTCCATCAATTCATCTATGCAAGGTGTGTTTTGTGATTTGAACATGAGGTTTAGCATTGGTGTAATAAATATTTTTTTTAAATCTAAGTATTTTATGAGTAAGTCTGTGTGCTTTGTTTTTGTGGATGGTTGGAGGTAAATACCTATTTTGTCATCTCTTAATAAAGTCATCTATTTAGAGTCAAAAATTTTGTTATATTTAAATTTTTGACCAATGAGTCTATTTCCTCTACAGTATCTTCAACGCCTGAAATTTTGTCTTCCATCTCTTGTATTCTGTTGGCGATGCTTGGATGTTTAGCTCCTGATCATTTACCAAGGTTTTCCATTTCCAGATTTCTCTCAGTTTGTGCTTTCTTTATTGTCTCTATTTCAGATTTCAAGTCTTGAGCTGTTTCCTTCAACTGTATTATTGTTTTTCTTTCTTGGCTTTTATTGTGTGATTTCTTGATTTTTTTCCATTTTGTGTTAGTCTTTTCCTCCACTTGTTTAGGTGAAATTTTCATTTCCTCTTTAAAGGCCTATATCATTTTCATAAAGTTATTTTTAAGTTTTTTTTTTCCTTTTGCTTCCTCTTTGGGATATTCAGGATTGCTATTGTAGAACCACTGGTTTCTGGTGGTGTGACAGGCACTGAGGCCCCCGTCTGTGCTCTATGCACTAGACCCCAGTTCGTGAGCTTTGGGCAAGCGGCTGGAGATTGAGAATACACACGCAGAGACAGACCGACACAAAGACCTTTAAACACTGATACCAAAGCCCCAATTTATTAGCACCACGTAGGCTTAAATACACTGCAGTCAATGGCTAACAGGTGAAAATCCCATCCTCTGATCCTCTAAGCTAGGCACAGCTTCTAGTAACTTTAATTAGAAGGTTCTAGGAGGGAAGAGCAACTGAAGGCCAGGACTTATTAGTCCCAACAGTGGTGTTGTATTGTTCTTTGCATTTTTTAAATATATTCTTATATTCTACCCATCTTTTCCTCCAATGGGTACAAGTAGAGCTCGTGCTTCAGAGGGTCCCTCTTCCTACAATTGGTGCAGGTGGGCCTTAGGTGAATGCTTCTTCCTCTTGGTACAGTTATGGTCTGTGGTTCAGAGGATTGCTCCTCCAGATACAAGCATGGCCTCAGGTAGTTGCTGATGTGGCAGGGGATGTTTGAAATATGGGGAACCTGCTGTGAGGTCTCATTGGGCTTTGGTGGGTGCGTGTGGGTCTCAGGATGTGCCAAGGGAGACTAGAGCCTGGAGAACAGGGCTGTCCAGCCAGGAACCAGACACTAACCTCCTGCACAGGCAGGACGATAGATCTGATGATTACTGATATGGCGGGGGATATTTATCAATGAGTGGAGGCTGCTTCAAGTATCTGGGGTTTCGGTGAGTGTGATGTGTCAAAGGATTTGCACAGGGTGTGGGGTTGGGTGGGGACTAGAACATTGAAAGCATGGCAGCCCAGCTGGTATCCCAAACACTCACCTCCTGCCAGTGAAGGCAGGGCCATGGCTCTGGTCCATTTATTTTTATTTTTCTTAAACAAAGTAATTTGCATATGTGTGTATGTGTATATGTGTATGAATGTGTATCATGATTTGAATTATGGAAAAATATTGTATAATTTCCAAATTTCATTGCTTTACTATCATGTAAGTCAATAATAATGTCAATGTAATGTAATAGAAGAAATTAAATAGTGACACATTTAATAAACTTATGTTTTATGACTTTATTTGTATTTTAATAAGATAAATTTTAAACTCTTTTGCATAGGCTTATAAAGACACAACCTCTACTGTTCCTGAACTAAAAAACCGATGCAATATTTTCACTTCTTCACCAGGAATAAAAGTTTATAAATTATTTTTCAAATGCCACTAGAATGAAATGTCATATGTGAGCTAGACCAGGAAGTAGTTACATAATCATTTCTACACAATTAAAAAACATAGTTACTTACTCAGGATTTTACTCTTTTTAAGTGAACATTTAATAGCATAAAATAAATTTGCTTTGAAGGTTAGCTGCACATGCTGATGAACTCTTATGATACACAAAAAGTGCTTAAAGTCAACAGCTGTGATTGCTTTAGAATTAATATAACCTGACAATGGGACTGACAGACCCAGTGAATCACTGGCCACTCTGAATTAATGCTCCAAGAGGCTAAAAGAAACTGCCAAGGTCAGGACTCAGTGCAATTTCTGCTAGATGTTATTCTGTATACAGCAGTTACTTTCTCCTTCTGCTTCCCGAGGAGTTGCTCTGCTGCAGGCCTTTACGATGAATCTGCCAGATTTAATAACAATCAAGCCCACTTTTAAGTAAATGTCTCCAGAAAGAGAAGCAATTGGAAAACTTAAAAGTTAGATCCCTTCAATAGTGGCTGAGAACAGAAAGGATGCCTTTCTTGTCTTATTTGAGAAGATAGCAAAGAACGGTAAAGAAGATCCCTTCCCTGCAACTGAAGAGAACATTCCATCCCTATGGGAATCATGCGGAAATGAAAAAGTACTGGCAAAAAAGGAATGTGGGTGGAAGCAAGAATCTTTGACTGAATATTCATTGGGGAAGACTGAGATTTTTTCCTTGACCCACTTATACAGCACAAAGTTTACTGCTTTGATATTTGAAGTGAAAAATTTTACAAAACTGAGACATTGAAGGGAATAGGAGACAAGGACATTTAGAACTCCTTCTTAAGACGTTTTCACTGTATTCACCGATAATTTTGTCCTGCTACTATTTTCCCCTATTTTAATATCAGGTACTGCATTCTTTGGACCTTGCCTAGATTTTTAACTTAAAATATTTTCAAGTGAAAAATATGACATTCCATGAATTTGCAAAGGTGATAAATACAGTTTTAATATTTTATCAGAATTAATTGAAATTTTAAACTTCTTAGAGATTGTTAATTAGAAAACATCTTGACCTTCTCAACTAAGATACTGCCACACTTCCTGCCATTATCTTCAAAATTGCCATTTACTTTTCAAAAACTCTAATCCAACATAATTATTCATATAATTGACTGACTGTGGTAGATACAAATAATTTTTCAATCACAATATTAAGTATACTTGCCGTTTGTGGCTTACAAGATATGTATGAATTGGTTCAAATGCAAAATTTTAGGCATCCGAAGAAGTTTCTCTATTTATGTTTTGTGCGCCAAGAATTACCACAATATTAGAACTATAGTATTGAGTCATGACTTTGAGAAACAGTTCCTCTTTAGAAGACAATGCTCATTTGAGTAGTTAACTGATAAATATCTACTTCCAGCTCCTATTGGAGATGGTTGTTTCACTTTTGAAAGGGGTGGCAGCAAATTTCAGTGTCACAAGAAAGCATTTCCTTTCACGTTGTCCAAAATATGTTCTATGTAATCCAAATACTTCTTCCCATTTCAATCATCACCATTCTAATCAAAGTCATTATCACGTTTGTCCTGAGATATAAGGGTTCTTCATTGTTTTTTGATTATCTGTTTTTTTCTATACTATAAAGAAAATTAAACTAGCAGATGCCAAACCTCAATAGGTTCTCTTTTCTGTTATGTTTCTCTTAAATAAATTTAAGATATTCATAAGGTCAGCACTGGCATTGACTTTCGTTATCACTAAATGATAAAGAATCATTTTTCTTATCCCTTGATATCACTTTTCTTATCCTTTGCCTCAATTCTGTTTTCAACTAAATGAGTTTTTTACATGTATATTCAACAAATCTTGAGGTCCTTTTATTAGTACTTTATATTATATATTACTTCAGCCCAAGATATTCTCAGATTTTAATTTCTTCTTTTTTTTGCATAAAATATGTTGGTCAGTGGATTTGATAATCCACTTAAAAATTTCCCTCAGATTTGCTTTGGTATTCAGGATATCGTTGTCTTCAGTATTACAGTATAAAAGATGTGCCATGAGAAAAAAAGTTCCTGAGACTTTGTAAGTTAAGATATTAACATATGTTTTTCTTGACCTCAGCATCTAATAACGTATAAACACAAGGTATTTTATAAATATACATTTGGAAATAAGTACGGATAGTAATGTATTTTACCTTTAGAATCCTTCAAGTAATATTTTTTTTTAACCTCAAACATTTGGGAAAATGATGACAACAGCCTGATGTAATGAGATTGTGCACGGGTAATTGTATTGTGACATCCTCCTCAACACCAGTGTGAAACAGGCTATCATAAATAAAGAAATGGGAGGATCTTCATTTCCAGGATCCTCTTACTGGAAAGCTACAATGCTGTTTAAGGCCATGAACTATAGAGAAAAACACCATTCTAATGCAATAATAAAGTCAAATATTTTTGTTATTGTTGTTGTTAAAGACAGAGATTTTTGTTTGTGACTATTAGAAATTGTTAGCCATATTATTCTTTCAATTATAGTTTTGGCAAGTTCCAAAAGATGAAGGAGGATGAATATAGGTGAGACTATGTCAGAGAAAAAGGAAGAGGCAGAGGAGGAAGACTGTAGGAAAAGATGAAGAGGGGCAGAAGAAATAGAAAAGAACAGAGGAAGAAGAAAAAGAGCAAACAAAACAATTCGACTTTAAAGCAATCCTTCATTGTGCTTATTGAAAGTTTTTTTTTTAATTTTTTATTGAGAAAAAAAAGTTTCCTCCTCCCCGTCTCCCTTTTCCCTCTCCCTCCTCCCTCTCCTCTCCCCCTCCCCCCACTCCTCTCCCCCTCCCTCTCCAGTCTGAAGGGCAGTCAGGGTTCCCTGCCCTGTGGAAAGTCCAAAGTCCTCCCCGCTCATCCTGGTCTAGGAAGGTGGGCATCCAAACTGGCTAGGCTCCCACAAAGCCAGAACATGAAGTAGGAACAAAATAAGAAGGTGAACCCAAAGAAAAACATATAGTTATCCTCCTGGCTATGGGAAGTAGACAAAATTGCCAGGCAAATATTGGGATCTTGGGGGAGGGGAGGGAAGGGGGTAAGGGGAGATAGGAGAGAAAAGTGAGAAAGGGAAGATGGGGGGAACTTGGGGAAACAGGATGATTGGGATAAAG
Organism: Alexandromys fortis; assembly: GCF_014885135.2. NCBI lineage: Eukaryota > Metazoa > Chordata > Mammalia > Rodentia > Cricetidae > Alexandromys > Alexandromys fortis. The sequence goes on from NW_026067988.1 coordinate 2,156,268, forward strand.
GAAGGTTGGATAGGGAAGCAGGGAAGCACATATATTGAAAGGTTCTTAACAATGAATATTCACCTTATTTTACTAAATTCTCACAGGTTATTTTCTTAAAGACTCTATGCTACTTTCCCACAAGTGCCATTCTTGCAGATAGTAAGGCAGCCAATTTTAACACAGTTTTACATGTTATTATATAAGTGCTCCTCATCATACCCCAGTGCTCTTCTATCCACAAATGTGCTTAATACTGCAAACATCTTCTGTACAGACTGCATCTGTCTGATCCTGTGTGTCAACCAGTACTAATACAGGGTTACAGGTTTTATTTCTCATCCATTGCTACAACCGATGAATATATTCAAGTTTTTATTCTTGTGGCATTATATTTCATAGATATTATTATTGTTCAAATATTGAAAATATATCCCCTCAACTAAAGTCTCCTTTATCTACAAAATTGAAGTTGTTTTAAGTTAATATTTTAAAACATATGGTTTATTACACATTTGACATAATCAAGCATAGCTTTTTCACAATTTACAGTATATATTCCAAAGTAAATTTATAAAATATAAGCATTATTCTTTATGTATCTTAAATTATAGAAATCTTTGCCTAGTATTGGAAACCTAACCAACTATTTAGTGCTAGTGAAGTGATTGTTATTGGAGCAGAATCTGCAAGCACTAATTTACTATACTAGTACACTCCAACAACAATCCATAAGATTTGTGTTTATATCCACAGGTAAACCTAGTACCACTCATCAAGGAACTTCCCTTTAGAATATACAGAGATGACTTCAATCGAAGTGCCTAATTGTGGAGTCTAATCCCAATGGACACATCTACAAATCCCTCCTGGGACCAAGACTCAGGAAACATCATGGAAGAAGGAAGAGGAGAATCGGTGAGTCAGATGACCAGAGAACTTTTTCTAAAATTGTGTTTCTTACTAACGGTAAAATATATCCACATAAAGTGTTAGCAACATCATTACCCAAACATAGTATGACAAGAACGTCACCAATGAACATGCTGCAGTAGACGGGAAAAACCTTACAAAACCTCAACCCTACACCACAAACTAGAGGCAACTGAGGAAAACTGGGAACAGGAGAAGTAGTATTGAGACCCACAGGTAAGAAAACATCAATTGGTTGTGCATGCATGTAACATTATATCATTGTGGAAGGTAATATTCAAGAATCATATATGCACAAAATGAATTTGAAGAAGAGGGAGAGGGGGTATAGAGGAGATTTTGAAAGAGGATCAGAAGCAGAGAACAATTCTAACAAAATACAATTAAAAAATAAATCTAAACAAAATATATTCATAACTTATTTTTTCAACATTTTGAGGTCAATTTAAAACAATAGAGATAAACAACTTTTTCTTTTAATTAGTAAATGGTTTGACTAATTCACTCATTTCTCTATAATGTAAATTGCTTCATGGCTAGTAATCTGGTAATGCTTTTGAAATTTATCACTTGCCTTCCATTATAATATATACTTCATTTACTCAAAATTGTACATTCTTAAATGTCATCATTTATGCTAACATAAAGCTTGGTCCTACATAATAACATTTTAAATATTGCTTTATTTCATCTAAGATAGATCTTACTATTTAACCTAAAGTAATTATTCTATCATGTCTTTAGTTGAAACAGAATTATATCATTCTCCTCATTTCCGGCATTCAGAAACTTTCAGAAATTCTTCCTAAAACCCTTCTCAAGCTCCGATTCTAAAGTTGACAGCCTCTTTTTTCTTAATTATATTTGTTGTGCTGTGTGTGACTAAATATGAGCAAATTATATATGTATATACATATATAATATACACACAACACACTGGGTCCATTTTTTGTTTGTGTATGTACATATGATTTCAAGGATAACTGATTTAATTTTAAATCTGGATTTTTTAGACATTTATATTTAACAAAAATTCCTTGGCATGCATTCAGGAATACTCTGTATTTATTTTCTACTTTTATTTCACTGTGCTTTATGAAAAGGGCACTTAAAGATAAGCCACTAATATTCCTCATGGAAAATATCTTTATTCCAATACTCATCACACAGATGGAAAAATCAAAATAAATTAGCAAAAACATCATTATCTAAAAGTCAAAAGCTTATTGCTTATGCTCACACTGCCTGTAGGACTGAATCAGAAGAGCATATGGAGTGGAAATACTCAAGGGACATTGTGGAGCCAGACTTATTCACAACAATACACCCTGAAGTACAGCTATGCTAATAGCAGAGGCAAGGAGAACAGTCGAATATAGTATTGACAAAATTACTTAAATTCTTTGAAAGCCAAATGATTGCTGAACCCATTTGTAGTAATATTTCATTTGTATTTTAATAAAGAAAGCTTGCCTGAAGTTTAGGGTGTAAGACAGAAACACTTATCAGCCTCACAGACCTGGCAGTGGTGACACACACCTTTAATCCCAGTAACCACAATAGTTTGCCATAGAAAATGGGCAGTAGGTGTGCACACCTTTAATCTCAGTCCCAGAGAGGAATATAAAATTGGAGGAGACATTTCTCACACACAGTTTCAATCTGAGATTCCTGGAGGCAGGATTGCCATTTTGCACTGAGGTAAAGATAAGTAAGAGCCAATAGCCAGCTATTTTGCTTTTCTGACCTTATAGATGAACCCCAGTTTCTGTCTCTGGGTATTTATTAATCATGCTATACCCATTCTCTGATGTGTGATCATGGGAGTTAAAATCAAAGAGATCTCAAATGGAAAAACATATTAATGCTAAACATGATTATATAGAACTGAGAAGATGTTGAAAACAGAAAACGGTCATATCATCAACCGTGTGAGCAGCTGTTAAGAGTCCATAGTAAGAACTGAAAAACAGGCTTTTTATAATTATGGTATTCAACTTACAGACTAGAGATACTTTTGACCATTTCAAACCAAGCATTTTTGCTTGTGAACTCATGTATATGAATAGTTCTGCAAACAAGTGACAGATTAAAGAATTTTATAAAATTATACAAAATTGAGATGAACAGTATGCTTCCAGCCTATCTGACTCTTTATGAAAGTTGCAATAGAATATTAGTAATCTGTAAAGGACATATTTGTGGCATTGAATTAATAACTGATAAGATCAATCACAAGGCAGCAGAAAAACAAAAACGGATTTCAAAGAATTTACTTGGAAAACAGCAATGAGCCATGTTTTTATTGATTAAAAATGTTTAATTTGCCTGTTTTTTTAAAGATGTGAGAACCTAGAAAGCACAATTGCTACGGGAGTATGACAGAATCTGAGGGTTTACATGTGACATGCTCACATTGACAGTTTACCTACTCTGTGAACAGCATTCACATTACATGGATAAAATCTGCTTTTAAATCGGTGTTAAGTATATCCATTAATAAAACATCTTTTAGTAAATTAAATGACCAGATTGAAAACAACAACTCAAATTTTTCATGCTTTTCACCAGTGTTCCCATAATTAACCCCAAAGAAATTAAATAACAAACAGAGAATACACAGCATGACCTAGATGTGACTTTATGAAGTATTATGATGTGAGTGGCAAGGAACTTGAAAATGATAATTGTATATAGCTTTTGTTAATATTGAGTGAAATTTACCTTAACTTTTAAGATCTCTAAGAAGGAGAAGAGTTATAAGAAGAGAAGAAAAAAAACTATATTCTAAAATTAAAATTAAACATAGAATGAGATATGTTGTAAGTAAAATTAACATGGTTTCTTTCCATAAGTTTGTTACAGTCTTAACAGACTTAAGAATAGGGAGATCTACTCTCTCCCATGACCCCCCAATGTACTCTGGAAACCTTTTCTTTGTCACCTTCCTATGTCGATCTATGTATGTCTCTTTTAGGGTCCTCTTTGTTGTCTAATAAAAGGAGAAGGTAAAAGGCCAGAACAGAGAAAAGGGAGGTTAGTGGAGGAAAGTGTATAGCTCAATAAAACAATTTAAAAAAATCTGTAGATTTAATTTAGTGTTTTCTACTTTGATTCTTTGAATTACTGTTGGAAATAGGAAGAACAAAAAAAACCAATATTCTCAAAAGTTGAGAGGAAAAAGAAAATGGAAGAATAAATGAATAACTAAGCAAATCACCAGACCATTTTGTTAAATGTTTATTATTTTCTTTGTTGATGATACTTTATCTAGACATCCTCAATATAGGAAAAATAAAACCTTTGTGAATGTGTGCACAGTTAGAGCCGTGAATAAACACGTTTTTCCCAGGGCAGAGTTCTCTTTTGGATAATATTATTATGCTATATTAAACACAATTCTACAATTCTGAATTAATAAATACAGAATTAATATGACACTCTTTTTGATTGTTTAGGGACAATCCAGGTGAAACACAATTTAATTCTACCTAACGTTGTACAAAAAGCTACAATTTAAACAGGTACTTATCAGTATGAAACAAAGCATTCATTTCAGAGGTGGCCTGCAGTTCAAGCTACCCTTTCTGTCTCTGTGAATGCAATCTTATTTTGTCCTTATAGTCATGTACTAGTGAAAATTAAGGGGACAAAAAGAAGTACATTTATATGTGTGTGTGTTTATGTATATGCTACGTGCTAAGTTTTGTGTGTTTTTCCAGAAAATCTTTTCAGAAGATATTGTTGCTAATCTGCAATTCTATTTTAACCACTAGTGTGAATATTTACATTATACACCAAAAGTACTGGTTCAATCTTCCTTGCTTTCTCAACTTGTCTTCCATCTAGATTTTGCTTATATTTCAGTGTAATTTTTGCTATGTTAATTCTTTCCATCCAAGAACATGGAAGATCTTTCTGCTTTCTAATATCTTCATCAATTTATTTCTTAAAATACTTAAATATCTTTTTATACAGGTCTTTCACTTGTTTAACTAGATTACTTCAAGATATTTTATGCTGTTTGTGGTTATTTTGATGGGTAATGTTTCTCTGATTTCTTTCTCAGCTCATTTATCATTCATATATAAGAGGGCTATTGACATTTTTTTTAGTTGATCTTGTATACTACCTCATTACTAAAGATGTTTATCAGAGGTAGTACAATGGTAGAATTTTGGGGGGACTTGTGTGTGCTGTAATAGCATCTGTAAGTGTGAAGTTTTGACCTCTCCCCTTCCAGTTTGCATCCCTGTGATCTCCTTCCATTGTCATATTGCTCTAGCTAGAACTCCGAGTACTACATAGTAGATATGGAGAGAGTGGACTTGTGACTGATTCTAATGGATTCACTTTCAGTTTCCTTCTATTTAATTTGATGTTTGCTGTTGGCTTGCTGTATATATTGCCTTTATTATGTTTAGGTATGTTCGTTGTAGTCCTGATTTCTCCAAGACCCTTTTCATGAAAGGGTTTGGATTTTGCCAAAGGCCTTTTTAGCATCTAATGAGATGATTGTATGTATGTGTTTTTTTTTTTCATTTCAAAATTTATCACAATGTGTGTGCAGGTGGAGTGACATTTTGGCTAATTTCTAGTCAACACTAACAGGAAAACTCCTCCCTGAAGTTTGTCTCTGGTTTATCTACTCTACTCATTATGTGGAATTGAAGCTTAAAAAAAATCAATCTAAGCAACAATAATAATTTAAGTTTTCAAGTTTTCTGTGAGTCCTGTTAACTCAACACAAAAAATTTTCTACTTTCAAAGACTTGGTTTAATGGTGACATTTTAATACAAAATTATAAAATGATACGTATATTGCATAAGACAACTTCGGCTGAAAATGTCAGAAAATGAACTCTATCTCCAGCATGATCATAACTGATTATATTGGATAAGAGTATATTCTAAATTATTTTAATTAATCTGTGCATATATCAGTGTATAAGCTATATTTTGTCAAAATGAGTGAAAAGGATGTAATGAATGTTGATTTACAAAGAATTACAAAAGAGCATTTAACTCTTTTTCATCTGCCTTCGGTATGACTACTAGCTTCAACATTTCCTTATGCAAATTGGTTATAATGAAGCAAGTGAAATTAGAATACTTTTAATTTCTTCTTCACTGAAAGAGCCATAAATGTCAATTCTTCTTTTATGTCTTCCTTTCTTTCCATATTTATTTTCTTTCTTCTCTCTCCCGCCTCTCTCCTTTCTTCCTCCCCCTCTTTCTTTCTTCTATTCATGTATGCCATTTTTCCTCTATCTTTCTCCAAGCATAACTTCCACACTACTTTGTCCCTATCAAGCATGGGGAACATTTCAATGGTAGGAATAAAACAAATCAAATAAAAGGGAAAGATAAGAAATGGAAGTAAGGATCACTTGTTCTCTCACACAATTAAAAAAGAGGAAGATGAAATGAAATATCCTAAAGAGTAAAACACTCTACTTTCAGACATCACATCACATTGAGATCATGCCATGCTTAGCCTTATGGGAAAGTTTATAGCTGAAATTCATTAAAATTATGTTCAAAGTTCTGGTAAGTATAAAGCATGAGTAAAATAAGGATGCCACTCTAGTTCTGAAATCCTACTATCAAAACATAGTTCCATGTATTCAAATATTCCAAAATCTAAATAACTTCTACTTCTACTTTTCTCAGTAGTAGTTTATAAATATAATGTTCAAACTTTGTTGAGAGCTGTGGAATGATTTGAGAAGAGTTAAAAGAGAATAATGCCATCTTCCTGGTGATAAAGGCAAAGGTTTATCTAAAATAGTCAAACTCAGGCAGAAGTCAGACATAGTAGGAAATGGAGGTATTACTGGAGCTGGCACTAAAGGGAGAGTGACAGAAATCCTAGAGATAGAAGAAAGTAATTCAGGTTTCCTTGTCTAGGATAGGAGTGAAAAAAATGCTAGGAAGTAAAAGAAAAATTCAGTTTTTTTTTTCACTAACTACATTTACTGAAAGAAAAGGTCATAAAGTGATAAATGTTATCAAATAAGCAGAGAAAGTATATACTGGGTAATAGATACAAAAAGAATGTGTTATATTCTTCTTGAATTTTGTGGCTGGTGACATGATAAGTATATTATTAGTTTTGCATTGAGGATTGATTTTACTGAGACATTCCACTATAGCATGTCCTGTGTATACTTTGATATTTATTTACCACATTTATGTAAATGTAACTTTGAAATAATTTGGCTAGAGACACTATTGAATCATACCCAACTACTTTAAGTTTAAAGTTTTAAAAACATTATTTTTAGTTTTTTTCCATCATACTATTTGAGAAAAAGCAGTCATCTTTTGTATACTTAAGAATATCCAAGTTCTATCTCCATCCATCACCAGATGAAGGTTCTATGGTGATATGAAAGATATTCGTCAGTAATGCTAGAGACCCACACTGGAGCACTGGACTGAGCTCCCAAGGTCCCAATGAGAAGCAGATGGAGGGAGAACATGACCAAGGATGTCAGGACCACGGGGGGTGCACCCACCCACTGAGACAGTGGGGCTGATCTATTGGGAACTCACCAAAGCCAGCTGGACTGTGACTGAAACAGCATGGGATAAAACCGGACTCTCTGATCATGGCGAACAATGAGGACTGATGAGAAGCCAAGGTCAATGGCAAGGGGTTTTGATCCTACTTCATGTTCTGGCTTGATGGGAGCCTAGCCAGTTTGATGTTAACCTTCCTAGACATGGAGGGAGGGGGGAGGACCTTGGACTTTCCACAGGGCAGGGAACCATGACTGCTCTTTGGATAGGAGAGGGAGGGTGAGAGGAGTGGGGGGAGGGGGAGAAGAGAGGGGGGAGGGGGAGAAGAATGGGGGGAGGGGGAGGGAAATGGGAGGCTGGGAGGAGGCGGAAACTTTTTTTTCTTATTCTCAATAAAAAAAAAAAAGAATATCCAAGTTCATCGTGGGAACAATCAGGCACAGCAAAAAAGCAGCTGAAGAGACTGAGTGCATGCAAGTCATACAGACTTGTTCTGCACGATGACATATAAAGAAATATCGAAAACATGACGGCTCTTGAGGAGAAGAGAAAGACCCAAGCAGCAATCCTCTTGTACTTGATGATATTTGCTTCCCCTGCCTGGGGCAGAATAATTTTCTTGCTGATGTGTTCAGTGAAAAAAGACAACAATCATCCTTTCAGGACTCTCTCCTTTATAATACTCAATGTTTGCTTTCCAGTTATATTTCCTATCTAAATTTCTCCGGTATGAGAAATGTGTGCCAGAGCCATCATTTTCTTTTAAACATTAGGTCCAATTTAATGCACCATCTTCCTGTTCAGCACAGTATTTTATACTAACCTTGGATGTCTAATGAGGAAAGGTTATATGTCTTTTCTTGTCTGAGATTCTTGTGTTTTTTGACTTCACAGGTAATCAATGAGTAATAGTGGGGAAAGCTTTATTCTCCTCCAAACCTGGAAACATACGAGCATTTGTTGTTCACAACTGAGACGGAGATGGTTAACCTTTCACGTGTTCCTACTAGCTTCTATAATATCTCAGTATCCTGCTGCCGTCTTGGGCGTATAGGAGCTGTGGCAAGCTAGAACTCCCCTTGAAGCACAGTCCTCACTCATGCCTACTTCAGTGTCAGGCTTCATTTCAAAACATTCCTTACTGTTATTTCCATTGTCCTGTCTGTTTATAGTTCACTTCCAGGCTCCTTCGCAGATGTGCTTTTCTTGGTGATAGGAAGTCCTCCTGAGCATAATTTTGTGTCCAGGTCTAAAACCGTGTTTGGTATATCCTGCGTGCCTTTTCAATTTCTGTGTACTGTCCAGCATCTATCATATAAGGGCTATGCATTATTCTGTTATTTAAACATTTGAACAGTCAGAAATGATGCATTCTAACAACTGGACACCCTTAATAATAAGGAATTACGACTATATACAGAGGGGAAAAGTTATGGAATTATAAAAAGATAATATTCATCAAGCATTTATTGAAAGGATACAGCAAGTTGAGGAATAGCTTTCTAGGCCTCCTCTAAAAGTTCATTCATTGATTAACGCATTTAATATATAAAGTAGTGTCTTTTTGTACTGTTTTGATTTGGGCTCAAGGTCATTGTAATTAATAATGCAAATTATTTGCTCTTTATATCTAGTAGCAGATTTTATAAAAACAAAACAGGGGTTAGTAATACATGGTGACTATCAGAAAGGAAGGAAGGAAGGAAGGAAGGAAGGAAGGAAGGAAGGAAGGAAGGAAGGAAGGAAGGAAGAAAGGAAGGAAGGAAGGATAGAAGAAAGGAAGGAAAAAGAAAGAAAGAAAGAAAGAAAGAAAGAAAGAAAGAAAGAAAGAAACAAAGAAACAAAGAAAGAAAGAAAGAAAGAAAGAAAGAAAGAAAGAAAGAAAGAAAGGAAGAAGGAGGGAGGGATAACCGAATAACCCAACAAAAATTTGATTTAATCTGTTGGCTGTGTTGTTCTCTGAATGACACTACCCTAGTTATATCTTGTAAGAATAAAAAGTCACAAAATTGCTGTCTTCTTTATAATATGTGGAAAATGTTGTTACTAAGTGTTACACTTTGGACTTTTTAATATTGCATATCAAAGAACTTAGCAACTTAGTTAATGGAATGTGGACTTGTAGAAATAGATTCTAATGTTTTTTATTAAACATAGATACAATTGAAAAATACAAATGAGTAGGTTTTCAATGAGAAGACTTGCACTATTACCAGGGGCATATCTTTAAAGCAGATGCAAACACAGAATTAAATACGGAATGCCAGAGATGAATGAGGATTAGCTTGTGGGCAAAGATGTCCTGAAATTTACTACAGCTGGATGATCCATTACATAGCAGTAGGAGGTGTCTGCCGTTGTCACAGTTGCTCTGGAACTGTATTCTTTTTGTTGATGCCCTTTAATCCTTGACAGTTTCTTCACGTGATTCTTGTTTGCTCACTACTTAATAGCTGCAAGAGTGATCCCAACACTATCCTAGTCCTAGTCTTTTACCGTCTCATCCTTTCACTTTAGAAAATGAAAAAAAAAGTGTTTCATCATCTATTCAGTGTGCATGGGGAATGCTAATGAATCACTTTTATTGGTTGACTATGTCATCTTAATTACAATTCAGGAGAATTTTTTCTAAAACTGTATGGAAGCTGAATAGTAATTCAGCAGTGGGTTCATCTATGCTTCAGGTAGCTTGAGAAGTAAAAATTCGTGCCTATTTTACTGTCTCAAGGTTAAATTAACACATAACTCAGAATCATAAGGACATGTGACTACATACATATTTTCTTTTATATCAGGTGTCTTAGTGGTTACTTCCAAAACACAAACATATACTCTGCATAGTTTTTTATATCCTAAGGGAAGCTTAGGAAAATACTTATATTTGTTTTTGTTGTTGTTGTTGTTGTTTTGTTTTGTTTTGTTTTTAATCCTTTCTCAATTTACAAAGTAACGCCAGTTTGTTCTCTCTCCTATCATCCCACCTTTCATGCACCGGCACCCCCATCCAGTCCCTAGAGAGGGTAAGGCTTCCCATGGAGTCAGCCAAGTATGGCATATCGGTTGAGGCAGGACCAGGACCAAGGCCCTCCCCTCTATATCAAGGCCAAGCAACTTGCTTGAAATGGCTTTTTGGAGTCCAAGCACTACGGATAAACCTGGTCCCCCTGCCGGCGGCCCCACAGACTGCTCCAACCATACAGCTGTCACTCACATCCAGTGCACCTGCTTTGAGCCTATGCAGATCCCCAGCTGTCAGTGAGTTTCCACTAGTTTAGGTCAGTTGTTTCTCTGGGTATCCCCACCATGGCCTTGACCCCTTGACTCATAGTATCATGCTTCCCTCTCTTCTACGGGACTCTTGGAACTCGGCCCAATGCTTAGCTGTGAACCTCTGCATCTGCTTCCATCAGTTGCTGGAATTAAAGTTCTATGGTGGCAATTAAGGTAGTCATCAATGCTTATGGTTTTAAATGTGTTTTTTTCTTAGGCTACATACTTTTTCTAATGTACTGCTTTTATACTTTGAAGTTTACACAATTGTTCACTTTTTTTTTCTGAACGTTTGGCTAGGTGTGTTGTTATAACGTATGATATAGCCAGTCATCTTCCAATAATATCATTTTCGTTCAGTTTATTCATGCGTTAATGTTGTTCTATTTTAACCACGCAAAATGCACACATAGTGAACTAGATATCTGACTAACTTAATGAGAAGAATTACAGTAAGTGTAAGGTGTATAGATGTTTGCTTATCTGCCTTTATTTGCTAGAGTGCTAAATATCGCTAACATGCTTACCATTGATTTTAGTAAGCCTCGCAGGTTGCAGCTTTATCCACCAGCACATGGCCCTGGAAGGGAGCCAAACCAACAGCAGTGAAGTTAGGCTTGCTCCAGTGCAGCTCCACTGGACTGCATAAGTGTAGAAAACGGATGATAGCAGAACACCTGGCCAGCTGTTGGATGATGAGCTGATGTGGGAAGATTCAAATAAGGCAAGCCGAAGGAACGTGCTGCAGACATATTAAAGAACAATTTCACGTAAATGAAGCCTGCAGAATACCAGAAAATTGTACCAGGGGAAAGACCAGAGTGGCGTGGAGTAATCAGAGCTGCAAAGGTGTGCAGCCAGGTGAAGCAGCCGCTCTTCAGACTATGACAGAGTTTGTAAGGAGCAGTTACTCTTCCAATCGAAGGACACTGTTCACCTGCTTTCTTTGAGCAAGCATGGCTGCATTCTGTACTTTGAACTTGTAGTATTTTAAAGCCTACTTTTTAACGAGAGAGTCCCAGACAATTTCTGTTTCTGATTATGTAGGCTTTTGATTCCAAATATTCTAGCATAGTCACTAATAGCTTGCATTACTATCCATATGTGTTAAAAAATATATGCTCAAAGTATGTATTGCTGAATGAGTATATTAAAAAATACATAACTGGGAGAATATATAAGTTCAGTTTTCCGAAAGGTTATTTCTTCTCTGAGTGGCAGTGATAGGGAGAGGATACAGTGGAAAACGACAAGAGCCTTCTGACAAGTCACCCCACCAAAGAGGTGAGATGCGTTTTGCCCTGGGCAAGTTCCTAATGTCTGCAGTTACCAGCTCTGTGTGTGCCTCCACTCATAGACCCACTTGGAACACACTGTTCAGGAAACATTTAACACAATGCTCAGGCAGGTCCTGACTACTCGTAGATACTTGCCGTTTTTTGTTTTCTGGATGTTCAAAATAAAACTGATGTTAATTGAGTAGTTTTCAGGCACAAATCACACGCCTAAACACTATGAGGAACTTATGAAAAATGCAATGTGGTTTTAATGTCAGTGTTATACATATTTCTTACTCAGAAAAATGAGCAATGGAGTGGATCATTTAAAACTGAACAAAATCCTTTTGTGAATTGTTTTGGAGGGTGGGTCACACTTAAAGTGTCTAAGGTGCTTACCTGGTCCAGCTTTATATGTCTGGAGGTCAGAATAATTTGTGAAAATATGTTTATCTGTTGAATTATGAGAGAAGTAATGAGCATACAAAAATTAATTTCTGCTGTTCTGGTTTACTTACCTAAATATGTGATTTAACTCTAATAAATGTGATAGAAATTATATTGTCTGTGTAAAAAAGAAAATTGTTTTTGTTGAAAAAACATAGCATCATTAGAGGAACTTACATTTATTTTTAATTTTGCATCTGAAGCATAGTCCCATGTAAATAGCTGAATAAGTACTATTTCTTTTTCTAAGAATTGTGAAGTTTTATAAAAATTATTTTTCGATTTCAGAAACTTTTATGCTTGATCTAATTTTTAAAAACCCTTCATTTTTATTATTTTAAACTTGTCTCCTTAACCTACTCAGTTTTAGGTGTTTCTATACAACTACTGATTTTTTAATGACTTAGTTCATAAATAAGTAAAATTGAAATTTAAAACATGATTCTAGTAAATTGAAACAAACAATGATTTTACAGGTGAAAATGCCTTTTTTGAGGTAGATTGTGCAGCCTGACACCTTCTACCGGATGTTTAGAAACAGTAATTTGATCATTTGAGTTAAACAATTTGCTTTAAATATTATTTCAGGTCATCTCTTGTGCAAAATTTTATTTCTTAGGTCTTATGCTAGTTTCAAAATCATGGTTTTTAAATACACAATTCACACTGTCCTTAACAGGGACTCTGATGTCCTCAGCTAGAAAAATGAAGGACTGTAATTGAAAATGCCAGTTATCTATAGAATAGTACCTTATAAAAAATCGTAGGCTATAAGATTTCAAGTAAATGTGATGATTGGAAGAAATAGCTAGTTACTAGATGAGCTCTCCTACAGTTCCCACTAATATCACTAAACTATTTAACTTTGTCATGATATATGTATATGTATTTGTATATGACTTTGTCATATCTGCTTCAATAGTAATGCTTTCCCATAGTTTCATTGACCTCACAGTGAAAATAAAATTAAAATATTCACAAATAAATATAGCTTTCTTCAGGTTCAGCCCTGCATGTCTAGTTTTAATATTAGCATCTATTTTTAAAGCTTATTTCTAAAATTTGTGAGGGTGTGAGAATGTTGCTGGTAATCTTAATATCCTAAACATTTTCTCTCTGTATTAGAGGAGAATTTTCTTTTCTGTGTTTTCTTCATTGTTTTTCTGGAATTTAAGAATTAAAAAAGGGTGTTTGTCTTCATGATTTCAAAAGTTTCCTTTTAATTGATTTCTTTCTAATAAGCCAACTGTGTAATGGTGGAAAGGATAATTTTAAAATGAGCAGAGTCTAGCTTTTCAAAGAGTGTAGTAGTTGTGACTTGCGTCTTCCATAATCTTAGCTACTGTCCTGTAAAGTAAAATGAAAAATCAAGCAATGTGAGGATGTGCTTTGAATTTTTGACTGTTACATAGGTAACATTACTTCTACTGTGCCTAGAGAGGTGGCTCAGTGATTAAGAGTGTATATTGGGGGAATTGAACTCACCCATAAACAAAGAAATATGGGCAACTAACAACTCCTGGAAAAGGGAGATTGATATACTTTAAGAATGTGTCCCCTAATTGACTCAGTAATGCCAACTGGGTAGCAAGTAGAAGTAGAGAATGTCATGCATTGTAGTAAGCATTCCTGAGAATTGTCTATTTAAATACAAAGTAAAAGAAGTAGAGTGTTACCCTGTGCACCCCCTTCAAATACAATATCCAGGCATAGGAAACTTCTGGAATAGAGAAGCAGAGTCAGAAGTGTTCCTAGAATAAAAACAGGAACTAAGTTCTTTTGTAAGTGGTAGGGGCAGACAAGAAGACAGATGAAACAAGGACAATCATTTTTTTTTCAAAGATGTTTAATAGATTTTAGTGTTTTGAGCCAGAAAAATAGAAGCAGAGGACTTTGAAAAAGTTTCGGTAATAATCTATTCCAATTTATAAGACAAATCACTGTGAAACCTTCATTAATTAAAGACACATGCATGCATACTACACAAGGACTGAGTAGAATCTAAACACTTCTCACCTTAGCCTTGTTAACCTCTTCGTCTATCTGTTAGAGCCATAGCATCACTGACATAGAAATTTAATTTAGTGGGGTTCTGAGAGAAGGAAAATCAGAAATATTTAAGGATTTATGGTTTGGAAAGTCAAATAACACACTTTATCTTAACAGAAATAGAGATCAGTAACTAAAGGACGAGGGATTTGAATGAGTGAACCAACAGAGTGGAATCCTATCTTTAAATGTCTGAAATGAGATGCAAGTGCCGTTGCCCTGCCAACTCTTTTTGTAGCATATCTTGGTATATTTTTGTTACAAAGCATTGCTAACGCTATTTACAGATTCTTTTATAAATACCCCTAATTTAACTGCTTGTTCTTGTGCCATTGTACAAAGAGGTTTTTATACCCTTTTGTTTTTATTTTGAAAATGTACACCATACAGTACTAATTAATAAGTATGTGTCATTTTTAACAAAAAATAGTTTTTCTACTTAAATCTCTCTTTCTCTGTCTCCCCCCCCTTTGTTTACTCTCCTCTCTGAATCTTTTCCTTGTTTTAGAATTCTTCTATGTGCCTTTTAAACTCTGGACATATTTCTTAAAATCATTCCTGCCACATTGCATCTCAAATGATAACACTTATTATAATTTTATTTTATGTCTCTTCCATATTTAAATTTTCCAAAAAGTTGAAGTGTGTTTGAACAAGATGCCAAAAAATTCTTCTTTAATTTTGATATGATACTGTTAGAGAAAATTTCCTTTTCTCTAACTTTGAATTTTTTTAAAATAAAAAGCTAAATTTGGTTTAGTTAAGAAGTTATTTTTTAAATTAGTTATAGTGTCCCACTGATATAATTCCATCATTTCTGATGATTAGGAAGAAGGGTTGCTTTGTGTTCTTATCCAGTTAAATTGCATATTAACAGAAAAAAGTATTGAATAATACTGATTTGTCTTTGGTTCTTAATTTGTATTGTTTTAAAAATCCTTCTTCCTCTGAGCCTTCTATTAATTTTCTATTTGTTTTTTTTTTAATTAAGGTTACTATTACTGTGATGAAACACTATGATGGAAAGCAACTTGGGAGGAAAGGGTAAATTTGATTTTCATATCCTGAGTTACAATGCACTGAGGCTAGAACACAAACTGAGCCAGAAACCGGAGCATGGAACTGATCCAGGGACCATGGATAAATGTTGCTTATGTACTAGTTTTATTTTTCCCTTCTGGCACTGTTAATAAGGCTAAGAACTTGCAATTAAATAGGTCACTAGATAGTGTCCTAGGTGAAAACCAATTACTCTTATTCTGTTCAATAAATTGACTCTCGAATGGAATAATAATATACCATGTATAAGTGCATCGTTCAACCCTATTAGATAAGCTTTTCTTTTAGTAGGTAGCAATTAGAACAGATAACAGCAGGACAATGTGCAAAGAGTTAGTTACTTTGGAGTTATCAAAGTTAATTTGATGTATATATGATAATTCTTAGTCAAAGATCAAAGATACAGCAGAAGGGTATTGAACGATTGTAAGAGCAAGGAGTGTTAGTTGAATTCAATAAAACAACATTCTTCAGGCAGAATACAACAGATAGATGCACATACAAACTTACAAAGACTGTGACAGCCACATACAACTATATAAACTCAAGTTAAACATAATCCCAGTATGGCACAAAGATTCCTTCCTAGCCAAGAAGCCATGCAAAATTGATAAGTATAAGACAGGGAAAATTAGTTCTCTCAATTGAGGTATATTAGATTTATCAACCATACTCCAGGGCAGATCACATTATCAGGAGTAGCTAACCAATACAAGTCAGACTGCACTACCTTGTTTGTGTTTGTGTACTTGTTTTGCTGTAGTTGGTGATGGTGATGTTGTTTATTTGTATATTTTAGACAGAGAATAAATATGAAATTAGGAGTGTTGGAGTATAGGGGAGGATCAAAGAACACCGATGAGACGGGAAAATGTATGATCAAAATATATTGTTGAACCATTCTCAACAAACAAAATCACAAAGCAAGCAAATTAGAACTGTGGTATAAAAAATTTCTAAAATAATGTTCTTTTCCACATATTTTTATATATTTTCTCATGTAATTGCTCTCACTTAAAATTAAAATCAGAAATCTATTAATTTATTGCATACGACATACCAATGTTTTTCTGCAACTCTTTCCTAAATCCATCCTTTTATCACAACATGGAGAATTATTTTCTCTCCATTTTAATTTTGTTAATGAAAATACTATTTTATTTATTTCAAAAGAAAATTTTGTGTTTACTTTTTTGTGCTTAAGTTTTTTGTGTGAAAACATTGTATTGCACACCTTTTAATTGAGTGATGTATACTAAGCAGTTAATATTAATCTTACAAATTAAATTTACAAGTGGGTACAAATATTTTACCTGGAGTCTTCATACACTACAAGAAACTGGAAATTATAATTGTGGCACAACTTTAATTCTTTACAAATTATCTCATTTTTAACTTTTGAGAATTCTTTTAATAACTACAAAATGCATTTGATAAATAATGATATAAGTAATGTGATAATTATGTAGTAGGGAATTAATTATAGTATTAAATTATTTTTATTTCTATATAGTAGTACAATTTTCTGTTTATGAAAATTTCAGATGCATTGACAGAATGATGATCAAGACAAATGAAGTAGAATTTCCATCTATAACATTTATTATCTCTCCTAATGAAAGTTGATGTTTCACAGTGCTATAATTCACCTTTCTATAAGATATCAACTCAGTCCTCCAGTTAGTAAAGCCCATTTTTAGAGCGGTTTTATTTCTTCTAATTCTTTCCCTGAATAAATGACTTTCAGTAAC
Source organism: Alexandromys fortis (assembly GCF_014885135.2). NCBI lineage: Eukaryota > Metazoa > Chordata > Mammalia > Rodentia > Cricetidae > Alexandromys > Alexandromys fortis. Next base: position 2,173,558 of record NW_026067988.1, read on the forward strand.
CATTACTATCTTCTAGGTTTTTAGTATAAATGCCTGTCATTGTATCACTTTAGGTAACAGCAAGTCTGCATATTTATAACTATAATAAAATTACCCTTTACTCTTTATGTCTGAAATTATATGCAAGATAGACTCCACATGAGATAACGTAATAAAATCAAAATTTCTGTGACCGAAGACTTTCTCACAGCCCACTTCTATTCAGTTGTTGACAACTGTGCATGGTACTCATTTTCAATGCAATCAGCAGTCAATCTTTTTTGCTATTTATTCCTACTATGAGACACTAATTAAATTCCCCTTTGCCTGATTCTTTTCATATACCACATGAGAGGCAGGTAAAGTCAATTTGTGAACTTATTGTCCTTGACATACCGTAGAAGTGTTTCCAGCTGGAACTGATTATGTTTAATCTTCTTTGTTACCCAGGTAAAAAATTATCCAAAATGATAACAATAAATAATTGCAGCCCCAACTTATTTTTGAATTCGTTCTACTACTGTTATGCAACAATGCATATAAATAACAAAGGCTCTATCATTGTCCAAAGACTGCTTCCCCCAGTTGTAATTATTTTCTTCCATGGTACATGGTCCCTCACAAGCAGGTAATAGATAAAATTTTTAAATGTGTGAAAGTGAATTGGGTGACTCGTGATGAAGTAAATTAGAGACTAGGGAGTTCAAGAATTTCTCTGAGTGCAAAACAATAGTGCTGACATTTTGAAAGGTTTGATTGCTGGGATAGTGAAAAGTATCTGAGCTTTGTTTTTTATAATAGACCATACAAATATAACTTTTGTAATCTTGGTATAATAAAGACCATATATTTTACACTGGAAAATATGATTTACAAACATGATGAAGTTCTTAATATCATCATTTTTGATCATGTGAGCAAGGATATATGTCATATATATTTTACTAAAACAATTACAATCACATTACTTATAGAATATGCAAATCTCAGTACAACTTACTGCTGTGGGAAAATGATCTTACACCCTGTAACAAACACAAAAATAGGTCTATCAAAGTAAGTACCAACAAGTGGCCTCCCAACAACAAATTGGCCTGAATGTGGTTGAGAAAATCAATGTAAAACTTGAGAAAGTTTAAAAATTAATTGTAGACACAAAAGTACAGAGTTAAGCATGGCTTCTTGGTACCGAGTATTTTGCTGGCAGTGCGCTGCAACTTTTTTAAGGGAGGTTTTCCAAATTCAGCAGTAGCAGAAAAAAAAAAAAAAAAAAAAGACATGCTGTTTTGAAACTGTCATCCTGGGCTGTGCTGCCAGTATGAATTCTGACAAGATACAGCTATGAAACATTTAAATGAGGTTTATGAATAGCATGTTACAACCTGCTTAATAGAGGAACATAGACCCACTGTGTGCCTAAAACTGGGGCAACGCACATGGCTCTTAGAGGCAGTGAACAGCTCTGCCATGCGGGACTGGGTGGGGCAAGCAGTCAGTGTCGTTTTTCCCCTAACAATGTTGCAGATTAGATTTTTAAAGAAACACTTAGCACTTTAAGCACCTGGACAAAAAAAAAAAAATACAGATAAACAATAGGACAGATTCAGACATAAAAGACCTCTAACTGGGTCACAGTGTTGGATAAATGTACATAGCTTGGGAGAGATCAGATTAATATAAGCTACAAGAGCTAATAAGTAGCCTGACCTAATGGGCCAATCAGTGTTTATTTAAAACATGATTGACAGAATACAGACAATTCTCCCCCACCACTGTAAACTAGGCTAGCCTCAAACTCGCAGAATTCCACCTGCCTCTGCCTCCTGAGTGCTAGGATTAAAATCATATGCCACTACCACCTGGTTCTATTTTCACATTTCTAATTTGCATATGAGGGGAAAATTAAAATCACAAATATAAATATATAGCACACATGCACTGTCATAATTCTGCATAGAGTATAAAATAATAGCAGTAGTTTATTAATATCTACTGCTGATTATTACAAATATGTAAGGGATTCTCTACAAAGTTCACTATTTATGTACCCCAAAAGTTGCAACCATAAATATGCATTGGCATGGGCCCCTTGCTCAGTTCTGCTTTCTCTGTGGTCACATGAAACATATATATTCTTCAGAGAGTATATATTAATGTGTACAATAAAACACTTATAGGTATAGTATCTGAGGTGTCTGGAAGAATTAGTGATATGAAAATAAAATGCCAATAAACCATTAATAATGTTATACTGACTAGGATTGCAGTGCTTCCTAATAAAAAAGGAAAATGTCAAAGAAAGAAAAAGAGAAAGAGATCTGGGTTCCAAGTGATTGATGGCAAGATAGAAACTGCTTGTCCATTTAGTTGCTGCCTGTGTGACAAAGAGGTTAGAGTGAAAAATGGACAATACAGCAGACCTGGAAACCAACTGATGAAATATGAGTTTTTATCCTAAAAATTTTCCATTTTCTAATAAAATTTTTGTTGCTTCAGAAACCTCCTGATCCTTATTACTAATATGCATTTTGTTATACATATTAGTTTAAATTAGCTATTTCCAGTGAAGTCCAGATTCATCTTATTATTCTTATGACCTAAAATCTAGTTCTAGTTCTGCAAGTAAGTAAAAATTATGCAAATATATCATTACAACTATCTTCCTGTTTAAATATACATTCCTGTAAGATCAAGGAGTACTTCACATAAATGAAAATACACATTTGTTCATACTCACAAAAACCAGTTTGATATATGTGTGTGTTTGCTTAAATCTCTGTATGTGAATAAACTATACCTAAAACATTATTGTAAATTAAGTATATTACTGACTCATCATCCCAAATATTTATGTCTATTAATGTATTATAATTATTATGAAGCACACATAAATGGTCTTACAGTGTGAAACACAATGGCTGTCTTTTGGTAACTATTAAAATTACAAATTACCTATATTTGCAGTTTGAATTTTTTAAATAATTCTTAGTAGAATTTTTGTTTTAAAGAATATGCAATAGTTAGCCTCATTTAATAACTATAGAGAATATTCCATTGCTAGATGTTCATTGTATTGTTTATAGTATCTTCTGCACTGAGGGAGAATAATAATCAGGTTAAATACCATCTTGTCAGTTAAAAAATTTTAAGAAGTGGGCTGTGATGGTTTGGAATAATCATATTCTTAAACCAAAGTTTTAATTTGATGACTTTAAAGTATAAAATTTCTTTGATTCATCATAAACATTTTTAATATACCATCAAACAAAGAGAAGTGGTATTCATTGTGAAAATTTCTTTCTATTCTTTCTTTCTTTTCTTCTTTCTTTCTTTCTTTCTTTCTTTCTTTCTTTCTTTCTTTCTTTCTTTCTTTCTTTCTATTTTTCTCTGAAGATCATGCAGTCACTTTGGGGGGACTAGTTTTATTAAAGTCTATTGTGTGTAGATCTGATGAAATGTCACTCTCTGTCTACCTATAAATAAGATGGTTCTTGACATTGGGGTTTGCCATTGATTAAATTGTCATAGTCTATTTGAGACCTAAATGTTGCCTTTGGCCATTTTTCTTTTCTACTTTAGAAAATGACCTTTGTGAATAATTGCATGCCCCAGATGTGTCAAAATGAAGCGAAAGAAGCATTCCTAACTATAAAAATTTTATAAACTATTTGTCCCCACTGTCTTGAACAGCATTGCAAAATGTAGTATCTCATAAGTGCATTGCAGACAAAGTCATTTTAAATGTAAAAAGAGTTCAAAGAAGAGGTAGGGCATATAAGATATTTTTTGTTTACTCATCAATATTATTTTATTAAAAAGTATATTAAAACCCAAGTTAAAAATGCTTTCAAGTTGACGTTTTATACATATATAGCATGAAAAAACACTTAAACTATGGCATTTAAATATGCATTTGTTGCAAGTTAAAAATTTATTTATATCAAATAATATGTAAATAAATACAATCAGCAAGTTATTTCTCAGATTTCCACAGTGTATGAGGTAAGAGTTCATTTTAGTTCATATGTGAGGATGTCATCATGTGGTTACATACTTACTTGTGCATATATTAGCATTTTCTTAAAGCTAACAATATGCTACCTTCATTTAGATATGTAACATGTTATCCAGCATAAATCTTCTAATGGATCTTTCATTTTATAATCTTGAGGAGATAGATTACAATATAAAAAACAGCAAAACAGAACAAGGCAAGAATAATACTCATAAAACATGAAGAAGAAGGAGGTATGCAGGAGGGGCAGAATGAATTTTCAATTACTAGATATATTGGTTGTTAGCTATAAATACAACTATTTAAAAAGAATTGAAAAGATAAGAATTTTGAAGTGGAAGTGTTAGCTCAGTAAAAAAAAAAAGGTGAAGGAAAACGAGTATGCAATACCTGTAGCAAGAAAAAAGTTAACAACATGGGATTTCTCAAGGAATTATGTGTGTGAGGAGGTTTGAACATGTGCCAATATGTGTATGCATATGTTATGTATTACATATTATTAGAAAATACTCTGGATTCTTTTGTTCAAATAAAAAATATTTTTAAATCCTTTTACACAAAATATAATCTTATAGAAGTCCACTTTAGAAGAAATCTGGAGGCAGTGAACTAGACAGGAAATATTTATAGGTATTTAAGGTTGAGTTAAGGGATTATTGTGCAGACCAAGGGAAAAGAAATGCAAGGGTAAGTGTGAAGAAAGATAGTGGAGGAAATAGACTTAGCAAACAAAGCAAACAGAGGCAAGCTAAAAGGCATTGATTGAAAGATGGCATCAAGTGGTTTAGCCTTAGACTTTACCCACTGAAGAAACAAAAAATCTGTAAGCACAAAGAAATCTAGGGAATTTTATTCTATTATTATTTTTTTTGTCCTAATCCATCAATACTATGAGGAAAGTTCATTATCTGAATACCAGTGCACTTGTTACTGTAAGAATTAGGTTCATGGAAGTGAGAGATCCACATTGGAAAGGAACTTTTCCGTTTAAATGTAGCAGCTGGACTTGAGCAGGGAGAAACTTCATTGATGGTAGCAATGGGAGGAGATAAGTGTGAAGAATACAGCACTAAGAGCTATGCTACTATCAGTATATCCAGTTCCAGGAAAGGGTAATTCCAGACAAGAATCCATTTGACATTGTGAAGGGACACTGAAACTTGTGAAAAAGCCACTCACAATGGTCTCAAAACCTTAAAATATTTAGAATCGTTGAAATGCAGGTCCTCCCCCCTCCATCCAGGTCAACAATACAAATACATGATTAATATAATAATGAGTTGATGATGATGTGGAGACAAGTTTTCCATTATTAAATTGATAGAGCAAATGGGAAACACACAAACCAAAGTTGCCTTTTTGACACTACAGCTCAATTTTAAGCTTTCCTTGGGCAATACAGGAGCAGCGGTTGTGGAATACAGTCTATATGATCTTGAAAAGGCAACTTCTCCAGTCTACTATATATTTAGATAATCATGTTCCCTTTATATGTGTTTCTACTTATTGCTGAGATCTCATGAGAAAGGAAAAATATGTTAAAGTTACAAATGGCTTTTTGTTTACTTGATATTACTAAGGGGCAGCAGTATTGCTTTCTTCTGAGAGTAACTAGAAGATATGGCTGTTTTGACACGTACATATCTTTTTTCTTTGAATTTTGCTTTACATTCCAGAAGGAAAATTCTTTGAAACAAACAGCCTTTGCTCCTTGTCCTAACTTTGACATTTGCAGTGGGCCTACAAAAACTGTTTTAATAAAAACTAAATGCATTTCTGACTTGTAGACAGCTACCTTTAAACCTTACAGAACATAGTTTAAACTGAATCTAAGCTATATTAAAATATCAACCTATTTTTCAAAAATATAGTTAACCTAAAATTTTACCATGATCACCATATTCAACTCACTTTATGCTGCTTCTCAGTTTGCATATTTTTGGGTTTCTTCTCATCTCAAATTTATACAGAAATAGTCACTCTAGTACTCAGTTCTCAACAATAAAACTCTCTTCATCTAGGAGAGAAAAAAGTCCTTTCCATATAAATCCTAAACTGTGAAAGATTCTGAAGATTTTTGAGGCTTGTGCCAGAAATTGATCATTTAGAATAAACGAGAAAAAGCAGCCAAGTAGTAAAATGTTCCTGAGTTATCAGAGAATGCTAGGAAAAGGTCACTCCATCTAATCCTGCTATGATCTATATAATCTAATTATGCTCATTTCTAAAGTAAATGTGTTATTTGCACTGCATTGGTATGCAGATTACAAAGTGTTATTATAGGATTATAAATGGAATGCTGCTTTGCACTTTGTGTAAAAAAGGCCGGTAAATACTCTTTAGCTTCACTTTTATGCGGCTAGGATTTAGTGCACACTAAAAAGCTTAGCCAGGACAATATTAGAGCTCAAGATAGAGAAGTCAGTTAACTGAGCACAGATGCTAAATAAAGCTGGGTAAGAGCAGTTTTAGGCTCATCTCTTCGTTTATCACATTTTCCTTATTCTATCTGAAATATAAAGTTAATAATTTCAATGTTCTCTCTGGAAATTGAAAGCAACTTTTGTTTTATCCATCAAAGACAGAATTATTTTATGAGGACTGTAAATTGTTAACGTCTATAGAAGATTTAACATGTATACTATCATAATATATTTATTCAAAATTTCTTAGAGTGAGTGCCTTTGCCTAAGCTCTTTACAGAATTGTGTAAAACAACTCTGGCAGGTTTAATAACATTTGTCTCTACATTTAGAACCACTGTGGTTTAACATCACTTTAACAGTGATGCTTTCAAATGATTTTTAAGTAATTCATTACTTCCTTCCCTCATGCATTAAATTTAATATAGCTTGCAGGGTCTAATTCATCTCCACGCATAGTAATAAATTGTGTACCACAAACAAATTCTGTATTAGTTTTAAAACAATTTCACTTCATCTATACATCAAATATGAAGTTGCTGGTTGGTTTTTAGCAAGCTGTGAAGATTAGAATCTTATCTATGTTGGTAACATGATCAATGGCTATAATAATCATCCTTGTGAAGATGACCTATCCCTTTTAATATTTTTAAAAAGACTTTTCTTTTACTTTCTGAGGTATTAAAAGCTCATAAGGACACTACTCTAGAATACAAATGAAACCAATGAAAGCATCTCAGAATTTATTTGCCATCCCACAATGATTTTCTCCTTTTATGTTTAAGTTGTATAACTAGAAATGAATAGGAAGAATTTTTTCCTCCAGCCTTTGCTATTTCTCTCAGTTAGTTCTAAGTGACAGTTTTGAAGAAGTTTCCAGAAGTGACAAAATAGAATCACAAAGGACACAGACCTGTGGTGCTGAGAACTAGAACTGAAAACATATAAAGATATAAGAGATATTTTAAATATATGTGTATACACTAAAATTCTGAATTCCTGAGTCATATTTTAATGTGTATAGATTATATCATAAACTCATTTTTAAAATGTAAAAAAATTAAATTGAGTTATATAAATCAATCTTTTTTTTTCTATTTACCAATACTGGGCTATATATATTCAAGTTTAAATTGTCTGATTTTAAAAATATTGTTTTTCATACAGAACCACACTTTATTCTATGCATATGGGTATAATTCTACACAGATTAACAATGTAACAACTTAGTTGTTTGCTATATTTAAAAGGACAAAAATTTTTGTAATATGTACTATAGCTACATAGTTGGAAGAGAGTTTCCCTTAAAGCTTCTTAGTTTATAGACTCTACAGGAGCCTATAAACATTACCTGGATGCCTATGGCAATTCACAAGGACAGACCATACCATATCTACAATGTCTAAATCACCCTCAATGAAGTTGCAATTATTAGTACACAGTTCTAAACTAAAGAAACTGATTAAATGAAACACAAATACTAAAAGGACAAATCACATTTATATAATACTGCACACATAGCAAATGTTTACGTGTGGGGTTCAGTAGTTGTGTTTGTGTGAATAATAATGTTAAAGTGGCATTTCCTGTGGCCTGAGAGGGTAGTTCGGGGCTGAAGCACATTTGGCATGTATGAAGCCCTGGTCTCAAACTCTGATAACAAAAGACACTTCTGTATTGATGGAGGAAGGTCATTGGTTAATTAAACAAAGAAACTGCTTGCCCTGATAGGTTAAAACATAGGTGGATGAGTAAACAGAACAGGATGCTGGGAGGAAGAGGAAGTGAGCTCAGACTCAACAGCTCTGCTCTCTGGAGCAGAGACACCAGGCTCCGCTCTCCCAGGCAGATCCGACCCAGGATGGACATAGCCTAGAATCTTCCTGGTAAGTGCACCTTGGGGTGCTTACACAGATCATTAGAAATGGGCTATTCCAGGTGCGAGAGTTAGTCGAGAAGAGGCTGGATATAATGGGCAAGCAGTGTTTAAAAGAATACAGTTTGTGTGTTGTTATTTCGGGCATAAGCTAGCCAGGCGGCTGGGGTGCTGGGGACGCAGGACCGCTGCTGCTCCGATTGCAACACTGTATACACAAAAACTGGTTGTTGTTGTTGTTGTATTAATTCATTGGAAATTTCTTGTTCTCAGTTTGTTTCAGGAAAACTTTATGCGGTTTATGACATTCACAATTGGAGGTGGATAAAATACATTAAAAAACACTCAAATTTTGGAGTAAGTTCTAGCTGAATACTAGTCACAAATGTGTCTTTGGTATTTCATAAATTTCTTTTGGTTTACTTATTTAGCTGCTTATTAATCTCCTCTTCCTGGTATGCACAGTCATAATTTCCCCTTAGAGGAATAACAGGCTAGCAATCTTGATTGTTTGAAATGAAGAATAGATTCAGACTGCAAGACCAAGGGTGTAGAGTTAGAGGTATATTCAAAGATAATTTTATATATGATTAACAAAGATTTATCAAATTTGGTAAAGGGGGAAATCTAAAAATTACAAAAGACAGTATGGCATAATGACATATTCCTATAATTCCAGCCCTCACGTTGTAGAGGAAGAATAAAACTAATTAAATAAAATTAATTAAATAAACTATAAATTTCAAAGTCATCCTAGTTCTAAGTGTGATAATTGTCATTCTGTGTCTGGGTTAGCTCACTCAAAATAATGTTTTCTAGCTCCATCCATTTTCCTGCAAAATTCAAGATCTTGTTATTTTTTTCTGCTGTGTAGTACTCCATTGTGTAAATATACCACATTTTCCTTATCAATTCTTCAGTCACGGGGCATTTAGGTTGTTTCCAGGTTCTGGCTATGAAAACTTAGGTCTCTTGAAAGAGAAACAAGCCATTTTAAGTACCAAGGCATCTCTAAGACTCTGTAACAAATAGCAATCATTTTTATTCATCACATGCTTTTATTTAGAATGTAAATCTGATGAAATCAAATGTTGCAGTTTATTGTTAATATTGACTTTCAGATGCTATTCTTATTCCTTGGGAAAAATAGCATTTATATTTCAGACAAAAAGTCAATATAAGAACTACTCCAGAATTTTAAAGACTGATGTTTGTTATTATTACTTTTGCCCCCAAGAAATATTGTTAAATTAGGTCTGAATTTTTCTCTTTCAAAAAAAATACAGAAATAATTTAGAATGTAATCTCTTAGAACTGCATAAAATTCATACAAAACTTTAAAAATAATAACAATAATTTTAAATTTAAATTTAGACATTATATAAGCCTTATAACAATTTATTGGAAAAGTCTTTGAAATATTTGTTCATATTAGATCTGATGAACGTGCGTTTGCATTTTACAATCTTCAACTGATGAACGAGAGACACTATGTCAGTAGAAGTAAGACGCAGTCATTTTAGAAAAGATACTCTTCTTTTTTCAAAAAGGACTTAAGGTGAAAGAAATGACAGGCGGCATAAGTCTCTTTAAGGGAGGGGAGGGCTATGAAAGATTACCGCCTGTCAGCTTGAGTACAAACAGAAATTTTAGAAAGTCTGCTTTTGTTCTTTGATAGTGCCTTCACTCAAATAGCCCAAGGCGTTTGTGCTCCTGAGGAATGACTCTGAATGCCCTTGATTAGTTGAGTAAAGCACATCTTAGGACAGTTATCTGCAAACAGGTCGACTCTGAAAGCATTAGCAATCTGCTTTATGATCTCCTCAAGAATTTAAGAAGCAAGCTGAGCACTCCCGGTGCAGCAAAAATGGACTTGTATGTATGTACAAAATATTGTTTCATGGCATGCAATTTTAAGTGAGGTTTCAGAGCTACAGAATCCATAACTAGAATTAACATTTGAACATGTTTTTAAAAACAGCTATCAAACTGAGAACAATTAAAAGAATGCAATTGCTTTCAAAAAAATGACTGAAACACTAACATCTCATGGAGGCAATAAAGAAGCTTTGAGTATTGACATTCAAATGAAAACAAATCAAGTGCTTACCAGAAGTCTCATAAAACTAAGCTTTAAATACATTTTTAGCTGTGAGATCTCAAAGAAGTTTTTCCATGCTTAGCAAAAGAATAAAGAATGCATTCTATATTAGTCCCTATAATACTTGCTTACAAAACTTTGGGTATCATTGGCAATAAAACAGTTTTCTGAAAATAATTTATCTATATTATAAAGTTAGAAGCATCAAGTGCTACTGAAATGAACTCCCTGCTGGAATTTTAGATACCACATACATTTTTATTAAAAAGGAAAAACCATAATAAATATGCTATCATTTCTGAATATTCAATACTAGTTTTAACAACCCAAACCCTAATATGTTTGCTTTCAATCATCATTACTTTATTACTACATGAAAACATAAGTTTCTCAGTCCCCTTTCTCTTGATGTTAAGGACAAAAGATGGACATGATCCAATCAGGCATCTCAATTTTGAAAAAAAATATTATTGAACTATGCAAATAAATTGAGTACTATTTGAGTGATTAATGAAGAATGTATTAGAAATTAGAGTAGGCATATTTGAACTTGTTTAAATTTAAGAAAAAGAGTGGAAAGAATGTTGAGAGTAAGTACATTTTGAAAGAGTGACTTGGCTATGAAAGAATAGAGAGAGGCCCTTGGGAAAATCACAACCTTGGGATATTTTTCTAAAGTAATAGATTGATATTATTACTAAATATTTTCTGAAATAATCATTGTATAACATGCTATAATGACATTATGGCAAAAATTTCAAACACATGCAAGTAAAAAAAAAACTTAGCTTAAAGCACTCTAGATGTAGGCAAAGTGTCAGTTAATAGGTTTATAATCTATCCTAATCTACTGAAACAAATGAGGTTAAGAGAATTTTAATATTTTATTTCCTTAGATTTTTTTCTGTACAAGCTAATAATCACATATACTAAAGCTAATTCTATGAAACTGAAATGAATCTTAATGTAATCTTACTTTGAAAGTGTCTCCTTTATAATATCTCATGTTTACATAATGGTAGCCTTCTGCATTTTCTTTACTAAGTTCCGTAGAATGGCACTTTTGACTCCTGATAATAAATGTTGTTTTAATTGGTGAATGTGAAAACTGCTTGGTAAACATTCAACCTTTCTGACTCTGACTCCCTCATCCTTTTTATGAATAGGGTATTGAAATCACAGTTAGTCTTAATCACTTAGACACTTAGGACCTGGATTTCCTTAAAATTGCAAAACTAACCTCACGATATAGCATAATCATACTCTGCCAAGAAAAATGCATACTTATCATGAAAACTATTATTGTTTTAAACAAATCTGAAGAAATTCGCTGTATTACAAAAATGCTTTTGAGAATTTTATCATACATAGTTGGAAAATAAATTGACACAATGGCCTGTGGGTAAACAGTCAACCATTTAAGAGTCTGTAAAACATATAATTTATAGAACAAAAATGTAATCAACACTGAATTTCTATGTTTGGTAAGATTAGTTTCTGCATTTATTAGGATTCGTGCATCTGGGATACAGCGGGTTGTTAAATTATTCAGTCTCATAGATAGCATCTGGCATTTGTTTATATGAGGTAACCCTCTAAAAATTATTCTAATCTGCATGAGATAAAGTATACCAATATCTGAGCTAATTTTCTCCTGTCTTGAAGGTATAATCATCAACAATAGGAAGATGCTTCAAAACATAAAGTTTATCAATAAATTTTCGCAAAGTATATTACAAATTCATTGGTTTGTGGCTATGTTTTGTTTTGTAGCATATCATTTAATATTTTGTTAGGGAATTTATTACACTTACTAAGTTGACAGTTGAAGTTTTATTAGATTGTTAAGATAATTCACAAGGCTTCAGAAAGTGTAGACCCTTTGCCTTAGTTTGATTATCACTTCAAATATTAAGAGAGCAGAAATTCTCCCAGAGTCCAGGCAGTGGTGGCTCATGCCTTTAATCCCAACACTTGGAAGGCAGAGGCACGCAGATCTCTGTTAGTCTTGTTCTATGGAGCCAGTGCTAACACAGCTCCAAAGCTACAGAAAGAATTCCTGCCTCGAAAAAAAAAAATTATCCCGGAACGTAAATGTTTCACAAAATTGTGTTAACTTGTTCAATATAACTATATTAAAGGGAAAAAAAAATCACAAGAAAGCTAATGTAGGCTCTTATTCTGAATATTTTGACAACACTTTGTGGAAATACAGGAAGTACAATAATTGCTAGCTTTTATAGCATAGTATTTTTATATTTACAGCATATGTACTTTTCTAAGTACCACACATGTGCTTTGACATCCCACCACTGCCAACAACAACACAAAACCCTCTTGCACAGATCAGTTTTTCTAAGGTGCATTGTACAATTAAAAAGCTTACATCACGAAATCTCCCTGATTGTTTTCAACTAGCATGTAGTAGGCGTTCCTAGATTTTAAAAGAGCTTTGTTCGTTTGGCTTGTGAGCTTACTTATATATGCAGCAAATTGTGCTTTCTCTGTTTCTGTTTCTCACAGAAAATAACAGGAACACATTCAAATGCATTTCTATAACCTTTTAAAATTTAGTTCAGCTGTGTTGCCCATTGAACCTGAGATGTTCTAGGTGGCCAGTCAGTGCTCTATCCAGAAGCTGTATCTCTGCTTCTTTGGTTGTTTGTTTTTGAGGCTGTAGTTACTTACATTTCTCCCTTCACTTTTCTTCCTCAAACCCCTCCCTATTTTCCTTAAAATGTGTGGCCTCTTTCCACCAACATTACATGTGTGAGTGTGAGTGTCTGTGTTTTAAACTATCCAGTCTATATAATGTTACTTGTCAATATGTTTTGTGCTGACTTTTCAATGTGTTCATCCATTTCTATTGAAAATAGATTCGTCTTTCAAACAATAAATCCAAATCACTACTTACCACCCCCTTTCTCACTTCTCCCAACTCATCTAATACCTCTTCCTCCATGATCCGCTCACTTCCATTTCCATTCAGAAATGAGCTGCGGTCAAAGAACAACAACCAAACAGGACAAAAAGAAAAAAAAAAAAAAAGATAAAATAAGACATGGCAAAAGTTCTCCTATTGAGGCTGGACAAGGTAATCCTATAGGAGGAAAAAGTCACAAGATCAGGCAAAAGAATAAGAGACACACTTGTTCCCACTGTTAGGAGTCCACCAAAAGCCCCAAGCTAACAGACGTAACATATATTAGGGAGGACCTGATACGTGTAGGTGAAACACAACTGAAATAAAACAGGGTGTGTGGGAAAGTGTGGGTACTTGGTTGTGTGTGAGCATGTGTGTGTGTGGGGGGGGTGTGATTTCGTGTAGGTCAGGAGTAAACATGGTATGCCTTTCTCATAAAAATACTTATTTTCTATTACTAAAATATCAATTGACTATTCTATTTGGCATATAATTAAATTATAGTATACATCAAGGAGTTGTACAATAGCCCATAACAGGGATGAAGCGAACTCAGTTGCATACATAACTTAATTTCCTTTTGGAAGAAAATTACCTTTAATTATAAAAGGTTCAGTTTCAAGAATGACACTTGAAATTTTTCTGTGTGTTTCTGTGTTCTCTGTTTTTCTCAGCTTCTCACTGTTTCAACAATTATAAATTTACTCACATTTACATGACATCCAGACTTTCCATATCACAAAATGCAATCTTCTATGACTCAATTCCTCAGGATATTCATTGCCAAATTAACCTTATTTTATTAAACTGCCAACATTTGAAAAGATTCTGTATTAATGTCAATTGTACATCCTAAAAAAAAATTGATGATACTCTCCAATGAACATTTTAGTAAGTGGAGAGGAATTTGCTTTGAAGAAATGAATTTTAGAAATTCCCAGTAACACTTATATCAAGAGTATCAGACAGATATTTGGTGAATAAATACCTTCTAAGAAACATCTAATAACTTTTTTTTTAATTAAGGTGGTTTGCTTGGCAAAAGAACAAGTGTACTTTTTTCAGTAATCCACATTTCATTTCTAACCAATGAATATAGTTTGGCAAAATCAAGAAATTGAGATTGAATAATCCAGTACTTTAAGAAACACAATGTGAAGATCCATGTTTAGAAAAATGTAGACTAACTGAGTCTAAGGAGATAGTTCAGAACCCATGAAATATGAAAGGGGTTTCAAAACATATGTAACACTAGCTCTGAGGGATCTGATATCATCTTTTGCATTTAGAAATAAACAGGTGCTGCAAGCATGTAGGAGCATACACTACAGTCACATGGACATATGCAAAAACATCATTGAGTGTTCCTACTCTTGGGGATTTAGTAAAAACCAACAACGTTTCTGTATATTTCGGTTATTTACTCTGACAGGGAGAACTAACCATCAGGCCGATGATTGGTACATAGTGTCCCTGCCTAGAAAGATGCACAGCCCAAATTTTGTATTTAGTAACAAGTGAAAGCAGAAAAGGGACTTGATAAGAAATAAGAAACAAAAACGTCAAAGATACATGCTTATAATTGTTGTGACATAAAGAAGCCATCCTATCTCTCCCTCTTTCTAATGTTCTGTTTCAGATATGCAGGCTGTCCCCTCCACTGGATATCTGTCTTCATTTACATTATAAGCGAAAACCTAAACTACTGGTAAGTGCAAATTAAGCCCAGAATATCTTTGTTTTTGGAATTTCTGTACATTATTTTAAATTTTGAATTAAGTATGAGAATTCAAAACTATTTCTCTTTTATAACTCTTGTGTTTATTTAAATCCCTGTAGTTCCTTATTCTGTGTGTGTGTAATATTTGATGTGCAGTAACTCTCTAACATGAGCAAATAATCATGCAAATAAAAAATTAGACATTTCCACAACCAGAAAATCACTTCAAATTTAATTGCTACCAGATACCATAGAGTAGCTGTCTATTCCCTAGTAGTTCAGCATCTGCTAACAAATTGGATAGGGCTGCTGAGCTTATTGTAAATCCACAGCTACACTGTGTCTTGGCAGGTGGTATTTTTAATGGCCTTGAGAGTTAACGTGAAAAATTAGAAGAGCCCACAATTTGATCGCAAGCACTTTCACTCCCACAATACAGATAGAGAATGAAAGTTTCTTAGCTGCAAATAGTTAATGAGCATCTACCGGCGCAAGGCACTGTAAAGAGGGCAGATCATTTTATTTTCTTGGAGCTTATTTTGGTGCCGGAAAGGGAATTTTATGTGCTGAGTTGACTAGTCCCATCTTTCAGGTACGGTACTTTCTGCATACTGTAGAAAAACATCAGACGATTTATTTTCAGGAAGACTTTAAATACTGCAGCATTAGCAAAGCTTGAACGAGGGCCAGTGTGATCTTAAGCAAACGTCCCATCCTGCGAAGGATGTTTGTGTTGCGAGAAATGATCTTTGAAGGTGTTTGCTTGGAAATGTCATGAGCACAGACACAATTCCTGGGCCTGGCGGTATTACCCCTTGGTAACGGAGCACAATTGCCAAGGAGCAAACCCTGAAGTGGTGATTGGCGTGTTACCTAACTACCAACAGAGTTCGATTTCGATCATGAGAGAGGGAGACAGGCGTATGAACTGAACTTATACCTGTTATATCCTTACCTGTCATAGAACTGGACAGCATGGAGTGCTGTACAGAGAACATTGAGGAAAAATCTTTGGGCATTCAATAGCTAATTTGAAATAATCAGAAAATATATTTTAATTTATTTTTTTTCTCTCAAAGAGCCTGATAAATGTAATTTCAAGTAAGTTAAAATATACTTAAGTGACCAAATAAAAATAAAATTCCCTTTTAGTGCTGCAAAAGGCAGAATCTTCTAGCTAAATGTTTGACTGAATAAGGAATGGTGTCTGTGGAGCAGGCATTAGAATTTCAGACCTAACTTCGGACTTTGGGCCTTAAATTATATTTTAAACGATTATTCTCCTAAAAGTGACTAGTAAATGAAAAAAAAAAAAAGGCGAAGTCTCTTTCTAGTCAGTGCAGGTTCCTCAATGGCAAAACATATTATTTGCACTATTGTGTGCTTCTTTAGAAAAAAAAAATCTAATTTCAACATTTAAAACTACTAAACTACTGTGTAAGCCAGCGTCTTTTCAATAGAGGAGATTTTTTTTCTTTTATTTTGCCATTTATGAAGACTATTTTCGGTTTACTTTTAATTATACTTCTCGTGTTATACTTTTCAAAAAGAATTAAGACAAGAATGAGTCAGAACTCTCACAGAAGGTCAGTCTATACAACCATGAGTGACTGAACTTGCAACAGGAAACAGCAGTCCTGACTTACAGCAAGCATCTCTTTTTGCATATCCGGAAGGAAACCATTAATCATTATTACATGTACTATTTGCTACTTCCTATATAAAAGTTTTCAGGAACACAAGCATTTTTTTGGGTTCACCTGGCACAGATACTATTTTGGAAAATTGCAACTCTGTTTTTCTTGTTCTAATTAGTGTTCCTGTATGAGTCATTCAGAAAAAAAAAATCTGTTCTCTGAATATTTAAACACAGTTATTCACAAAATTAAAACTGTCACTAAAGTATAATTAATTAAGGAGAACCAAAGTTAGTGAAATTGTTGTCTGTAATGGTTTGGTAGCCTTTCTTTAGGCAGGTAGATGAATGTGATTAGCAAATCAGTATTAAAAATCTTTGGACTATCACAGCTCATTGAGATCAGGACAATGCAGAATGCCTCATTACATGAGTTGGTTAGTGAATTAAGTCAGATATTTTTAAAGCAATAAAAGCAAAAAATCTAGAATAGAAGATTACAAGATCATTACATATATAATATACTATTACATTGTATAATGACTAAATATTCATTGTAGTCTTCTTAAAAACATTTTATTTTATTGTTAGTGTGTGCGTGTGTGTATGAGTGAATATGTTTTCACAAAAGTGTCCATAAAGACCAGAAGTGACAGAAACATTAGGATTCCAGGATGAAATGAAACTCAGATCATCTGGCTAAGCATCTCTCCAAACCTCAAACCCCAATTAGGGTAATAAATTTTAAATTGTGTGTGTGTGTGTGTGTGTGTGTGTGTGTGTGTGTATGTGTGGTGTGTGTAGTGAGCACCATGTTTTCATCAACACACACACGCACACATACATACAGGCACACACACCACCACCACCAACCACAAAAACAAAACAGAAAAATCTAAAACAAAATCAAACAAATAAACAAAAAAAAATGAAGTAAAAGCTCATCTAAAAATCACTCAGAAAGACTTCAATGTGGGTTTGCAAATGTAAAAATTATTTCTCAATTCATCTTTGACACTAGGCTCATTATCCATGTAATTTTGAAGACCTTCCATTGATCTATTTTTATTGAAGGAGTTCTCCACTTATTTATCCTTTGTGTATTCTTTATTTAGACTCTTTCTTCAGTTTAGTTGTCTAATATTTTTAATTTGTGAGATAAAATAAGGTGTTATTATTATTTTTTTAATTATATGATGATCACTATAGTTTGAAAAAACTGCTTGTTGGAGACATTTGATAAAATCTTACTTTAGTTCAGAGATTCATTTTCTGCTCCTTGAGAAAAAAACAGCATAAAATATTGGTTATCTTACATGTGCTGAGCAATATAAATCCTTGATGGGATAATGCATGGTAAAAATGTATTCTATGAAAAGAGTAAATATTATATTCACAGAAAAAGAACTCTCTAATTTAACTCAGAGTGAAATTCACATGGGAATTATTCATGGAACTCTCCTTGGTCTCAATCTTTATAGTATCCATGTGCAATGACCTTTAGCATTACAGAAACAACATATTTAGTCAGGATCATGCTTCAGATTCATTCCCCACAGTAGATAAGAGCAACACCCCTGGTAATAGCCATGGGGAAGGAATTTATGCTTTCAACTACTCAAAGCTTATCAAAAGCTTCTTTCACATATACAATATTTGTAGAACATTGCCTGAAGGATGTAAAAATCTGTGTACTTCTCTGATTTCTATGAAATATGTCTTCAGGTTTTCCCACATTTTTATATCACTGGATAATATTGTTTGCATGGTGGATTCTATTTTACATGTGACATTTTCATGAGAAGTTGTCAACTAAAGCCTCAAAACTTTAAAGTATAAAGAAAAACATCATTTCAATAATGATGAACTTGATTTTCATATCAATTGTTCACTTGCTATCTATTCCCCCCATTTTTAGTTTTCAGGACTCTCACTAAAAATATGTCTTTAAATGTGTACCTATAATATTTTGAGAAGCATTAAAATTTGGGTCACTAGAATGTCCCACATCATCTTTGCTATTTTTTCTCTTTTTCAACAATAATATATATTATCTTGTTCTAACTTTAGAAATACAATATGAAATGAAAAAAATGCCAAACCGAAGGAAATAAAAGAAAGTTGTTAAATTAATTAATCATTTGAAGAATGAGGAAAGACGATTTTATAAACAATTAATTTCGGTTTCTAGAAAATCCCATTACATACTTTTAAGTTTTCTATGACTTAGAATAAAAATACATACAACAAAAGTAAATTATTTTTGTTGTTGTTTTTAATTGGTATATCTTTTTCTTTTTACTAAAAATTTGTATGTTCATACAATATATTCTTGTTGTCAGAGGATTCTGTTCTGCCCGGTCCTGAAGTCATTCAGTCCCAAAGAATCACAAGTCAATTATAAACCGATTGGCCCAGTATCTCAGGCTCTTCTACTTATCTGATTCTTACAACTTATATTAGCCCCTAATTTTTGTCTATGTTGGACACGTGGCTTGATACCTTTTTCGGCGAGGCAGTCACATCTTGCTTCCTCTGTGGCTGGATCAAGCCTGGAGACTAAGCTTCCCTCTTACCAGAACTCTCCTCTTCTCATTGCCTTGCCTCTATTTCCTGTCTGGTCGCCCTGCCTATACTTCTTTGTGCCTGGCTACTGGCCAATCAGAATTTTAAATACAAGTGACAGGATTAATGACCATTGTCCCACAGCATATTCAGATTGTGGTTTTTTTAAAAAGTTAACTTTATTTTAGGTGTTTGGTGTTTTGTCTGCATGCATGGCTTTGCAGCACATGCATGCTCTGCTAAAAGGAGTCAGAAGAGATTATCCAGTCCCTGAAACTGGAATTGTGAAGGTTATGAGCAGCAATGTGGATGCTGGGAATTGAACATGGGTACTCTGTAAGAACAACCAATTCTCTTAACTGCTGAGCCATCTTCACGACTACATAAGAAAAAAAAATTAAATGGTATTACAAAATGACTCCCATTAAAAAATTGTTTAATTGTGTATTATTTGAATATTCTGTAAAATAACCTAATATTAGGATATGTTTTGATACTCAATTAATTGTGGATAATAAAATATTGTTGAATTATAACCTATTTATATTGTGGGACTAAAAAAGGATATTACTAATAAATGCATGTATGGAATACTGTTTTCTAATTTGTATCTATAACAGGTTGATTTTCTTGTTAATTTTCCACAAATAAGAAAATATATGCAATCCCATTACTTCTTCATGAATTAGAGTGAGAGAAATTAAAATTGAAGTTATGCCACAAAATTCGGAAATTTATGTACATTCTCAAATTTAGGAACTTGTTTCCTCTGTGAATAGTTCATTTCCTAAATGCATATTAGCTAAAAAATGTTTAATATTAATGTCATTCACTGAATTGTCCAATTCACTAATATAGTGAACTTTTATTGTACATTGTCGTTTTTATAATAGTGCTTAAATGTGTAAAATCAGGACCTAAGGGTAAGGAAAAAAAGCCAAATTTCTATTGGGTTTTTTAGAATTTTAATGCCTAGTTTCTTGAGTTCTTTATATATTTTGGAGATCAGACCTTTGGTGTGGGGTTGGTGAAGATCTTCTCCCATTCATTAGGTTGCCTTTTTGTCTCAATGATAGTGTCTTTTGCTTTACAGAAACTTCTCAGTTTCAGGAGGTCCCATTTATTCGTTGTTGCTCTTATTGTCTGTGCTACTAGGGTTATACGTAGGAAGTGAACTCCTGTGCCCATGTGTTGCAGTCTAATTCTTATATCTTAAGATTACATACTGTAAAGGTATGTAGAAAACACTAACTTACGATTTTCATTTTGCTTTGATTAAAACGTTGTATTAGTATTCATAAGCTCGGTTACTTCTTTTCTTGTAATAAAAAAGTGAAACATCCCTGCAAACTAACATTGAACCCAATCTTCTAAAGTACATCTTTCTAAGACTGGACAAATGTTGAAACTTATGGGCTAAGAACACTAATATTTTAATTAATTGTATATGTTTTCCTTTCACAATGCTACTTTCTGAAGGGAAACAGAATACAGTATCTGGAAGAGAGAGGAAGTGTTGGGGAGCTTGAAGAATGGCAGTGAAGAGAAACTGTCTTTGGATATACCTAATGAGAGAAGTATCTAATTACAATAAATAAATATAATTTTATAATGAGATACATATTAGAAAAGAATAAAGGAAGAATGCAATTATTCAGTGAGCCATACAGTGTCAAAAATAGTCTGGATTACTGAAATGACTATCTTGATCCACAGTCACATTTGGTACAAAGTTTGAATATTATATTATAGTAATTTGAATTGCTGGGCAGTGGTGGCACACGCCTTTAATCCCCGCACTTAGGAAACAGCAGCAGATGGATCTCTGTGAGTTTGAAGCCAGCCTGGCCTACAAGAGCTAGTTCTAGGACATGCTCCAAAGCCACAGAGAAACCCTGTCGCAATAATAATAATAATAATAATAATAAGAAGAAGAAGAAGAAGAAGAAGAAGAAGAAGAAGAAGAAGAAGAATTGGAATTTTGTATAAAAGCAGATAAATCTTTCTATGCAAAAATATTTGATAAATCTCTTCACTAGTAAGTATATTAATCTGTGATACAAACATAGACCTGCAGGTACAAGTGCCTTATACTAAATAAGTAATCAATAAGATGAGAATTTTATTATTGGACACAGATGCTGGTAGCAAGGATACCATGTACTATCTCTGTATTTAGCTAAGAAACATTGACCTGTTTTATTTTTTTCTCCTAATAAATTATGACAAAATAATTCTATATATTCTAGTCCATAAAATGCAAAAAAATAAATAGAAAATCATTTAAATATAACAGATAAAATATGATGTAGGGTGAACATTCACACCTTCTCATGGCTTGAACTGTTCTGGAGAAACTGTTAAGTGCTGATGGTTCTGCAACTACTGCTACTTTAGGAGAAATTTTCTGTCAATGGACTTAATGGAAGTTGAAATTCTCCTTCATTTACAATTGAAAACAGAGTCAAATTATAGGCATTACATTTTTCTAACATACTTTGCAACTTAGCATGTGAGTGATTAATTTTTATTCTCTGATGATCAGAAAAGTTATGGGAAGATTCTGCCATAAGTGAATGTCCCTATTGAAAAAAAATCACAGATTGTAGTATTCTTATTGAGATAATATGAAGCATACTGGGTATTAATCAAGTCTAAATGACTTTACCTTTTTATTGAATTTTTGAGTTTATAAGAACACTTAAAATTACTCATTTCTTTTTTACTAGAAAAATAATGTATTAAAAATTGATAATGAAATTGGTAATTTTATGCTGTCATATGTAATATTTTGGTTAATTTTGAAACTACTCAATAACCTCTTGTTTCTGACAAAATTACATGATCAGCTGCCAGTGTGCTTCAAAGAATAATAAAATATAGATAGAGTAATATTTAAGTATCCGTGTCTATTACAGAGAATTGCCTTCTTGAGTCATGCATTATTAAAAGTTCCTAACAAGTTATAATGGATGTAATAGAATATTTTTTATAATGAGTGACTTAACAATCATCTCACTGTGCTTGTCAATGGTTTAAAATAGAGATAATAGAGAAGTAATAAAAATACTAGGTTTGAAGAGTCTTATGTATGAGTGCTTTAAAAAGTTTTTTTTTAATGTTTTACTCTGGCATACTTTAAAGGAATGAATGGCTTTTTAAAAATAACTTCACATATACAGCATGCCTTAATATTAGTCAAAAACTCTATGGTGTACATTAACTTCTATATATGTCAATATATAGCAATAATAAAATCTTATTTGGTGTCATCAAAGTCTTGAACTTTTTCAGAACTACCTACATGAGTTAAAGAATTTATTTGATTTTAGTTCTAAGTACTTAAAATATTTAGGAATATATCTGACAAATAATGAAATAGCATGCTTAATAGTCTCATAAAATCCCACAATTCCTGGACATTTTCTCAAAGGAAACTCTCAAAAGGATATGATAAATGTGTGCTATTCTCAGGAGGCTTTAAGTAGGTCTAATGTTAGATATTTTAAAAGTTTTTTAGAGGTACTAATACAACTATAACATTGTCTACAGACAGTGGTGATTAGGACTTTCCCCAGAAATATTAAAAATAGAACTATCATGTGATTCTGTTCCCATTTTGGATAATGTATTTAAAAATATCACCGCACCTTAATCCATGAGGACACTAAAACTGCTCATTGATAATAGGAACCAATAAGGAAATTATAGTACAGATACACAGTTGAATATTGTTCAGAACCAAAAGAAGAAAACTGTGCCTTATAATCAACTGGATAACCAAGACATATTCTGAGTATAGGCAACAAATTATGCTTAAATTTTTTCAGGTATCAGAATCAGAGATTGATTTACATTTTGAAATTAACACTGTTATTAAGTGGTTGCTGAAAAGCTTCTTAATTTGTCTGACACTTTAAAAATATTTATGGAAATTGTTTGAAAATATACTATTTTCCTACAAATGTCTAGGAAATAATTAAAGCTGCACAAAACTAAAATATCACAGCAGACATAGAGAATAAGTATCTGCATTTTCGCAATAATTCATGGGAACTAAAAGGATCATTGAAATGTTTCAACACTGATGTGGAGAAACATACAAACAACAGGCTATTAAATTGTCTCATGCCTCAGGAACCTAGTTTGGCACCATGTCCTCTTATATTTCTCTGGAGGAACGAAGGAGTTACTTCCTCAAATTATTTCCTATGTTAATGTTGCTCAACCTGATTGAATATTCGATGACATCTCAAAATTATTATCACATTTAATTCTAGGTAAACCTGGATGGGTAAACCACAGTTTGAGTATCAGCATTATGTGTATTATCAAAAATCTTTAAGGACAGTTATATTTTATGTCAAGAGAAATATGGATGTTATTTGCTAATAACTTTGATGACTCATGTTAATGAGTAGACTGTCTACAAATGTGGGATGGGAAGCATAGAATAAACATTCATGGAGACAGAAAAATGAAATGAAAACAACCCCAAAGTTTAAGATTATTGAAAAATGTGTTTGATCTTTTTATGACAGCATGAGAAATATGAACATAAAATTTATACATATTAGTAAATCATTGCTTTTACAGTAGAAACGTTGACAGACAGAAAGATACATCTCTACACTGACTTGAGGGGTAATAATCAAACTGTCCTTAATGAGGAAAAGCAGCATGATTTAATTGCTATGTACTTTAATACATTATCAGGTTTTAATTTGTCACCATAAGAGCTAAAACCTATTGTACAAACATACTAAGGTAGCACATACCTTTAATTACAGAAGTCAGGATACAGCAGCATGGGTATTTCTATTAGTTTGGGGTCTGCCTAGTCTACATAGGAAGGATATTGAACTGAGCCCAGGACTACATTAAGAAACCCAATAACCATATAACTTCAACAACAACAAACCTGAAAACTTTTCTTATATGGATAAGAAATTAAGACTAGAACCATTGGATCACTTTAAAATACATACAAAAATCTGTTTCTTTCTCTCTCTTCTCTCTGTCTGTCTCTGTCTCTGTCTGTCTCTCTCTGCCTCTCTCTCTGCCTCTGTCTGTCTGTCTTTCTCTCTCTCTCTCTCTCTCTCTCTCTCTCTCTCTCTCTCTCTCTCTCTGTGACAGAGAGATAATACTTATCTAAGAGTTCATGAAATTGAGGAGTGTGGGACACAAAACCATCGACATGAAAAAAGGGGTAGAAATTATGTAAGCACAATTCTCAAAAACAGTAACTTTAAAAAAGGGGAAGCATTAAGTGGTCAGACAAGCATCATATTAAATAGGAGTATTGGCGAGATAATGGAGAAACTCACAAAAATCTTGGAGGAGACAAAAATGGATGCCTGGATTTTCTTTATTTGTTTCCCATATCAGATTTTCTTTGAAAGAGATTTTGATGTCCAATCACGAAATCTACAGACTTGTTTTCTGTTACACATGGTTTTACTTGTCCTTTAAAATTAGAATTCTCTATTGCTTCCTTCAATACCAACATTTTCAAGTGACCTGTCAAGTAATTTTGTAATCAAACTCAATTTGATGCTTTTCATGAATAGTGGCAGTAATAATAGCAATGAGTTAACATTTATTGAGTGCTAATATTCCGTTGTAGAAAATGTGCTATGAATTAATACATGCAAATTTCTTATAATTCTTCCAAACACATATGAAGCTACCAGTGTGTTAGCTGTAACTCACTGCTATTGCTATTTATTTTTCTAACTGTTGCTATCATTTACTGTCTAGAATAATGCTACTGAACAGATGCTATTTTGGCAAGATTTTAGCTATGACTGAATAAGATTCTGAGATATTAACAGACTTATACAAGATCTCTCAACAAGCAAGTGAAAGATCAGGATTTCCACTCTGAGTTTTCTAGCTCAAGAGCCTGAATTTATAAATATGGATTACACTGTAGGCAAGTATCCTGGTCATTTTTGTCTCTAATGAAGTCCATAGGAGAACCAATGAGATGTACTCGAATTATAGAAGTAGTCATATCAGGTCTGAAGGATGTTTTATCCTGTGCTGCTACTAAGAAGTGCCATTTGTCAAGATCAAATGGATTCCTTTGGCATTGTAAAATCAATACAATTTTAATAAAAAGCAAGAATTTCTTATAAGTAATGAGTGTAGTTGAATATCAAAGGTTTAAATTGCTGCACTTCTCTAATTCCAAATGATACCATTTCTAGCAAATATGTTAGCCATATTCTTTCATCTTCTATTGCTGTGCATAACCTATTGTCATTGACTTATAAATTCCTTGGTGTTTTTAGTGAATAGCCGCTTAAAATGTATTTGGATTTGTATTCTTATGCAGAAATATACCTTTTATTCATTGAATTAAGAAATATCCTTCAAAAAGCATAGCATTATTAACACTTCAGAACAGGAAGCCTGNGAAATAAAATGAAGTAAGAATATTTAATGAACCAGTTCCTTTGTGGAATATATAGTAACCAGCTAAAATTTCCCTGCAGTGTAAGAACTCTAAGAAGACCTGTATCTAAACTAGAAGGAAAATTTCTGCCATTGACTTACTATCATACTTTCTGCTGCAGAGCCCAGTTCCACTGGGAAAAACATCTAACTTTTCCCTGAAGAGAGAACAATGAAACATGTCAAACATTGGGGCTTTTTCCAGGCTTCCATGGAGTACTGGTTTTATTTTAATTGAACCTAATTATTGATATACACAGACAAAGTTTGGAGATGGCAAGAAGATGTCTCAGGGTGCTGTAGCACCAGCATACTTGCAGTTCCAAGGAGAAACACTACCCTTGAGTAAAAATAAGTATTTCTAAACTAGGACTCACAGGTAGAAGACCCCTGAAAGACACATCTGGAGAAGATACTTCATGGATCTCTAGCCAGAATGATGAAAAACCTGTTCTACCTGTCTGACGTTTGACTTTAATGATCGAGACAATGGACATACTTTTCCCAAATATACAGAGGGCAATAAAAGGTCACAGGTATATCAAGAAGCACATGTAGCCTGATCAAAGTAATATATTAATTCTCCAGATACCTAGAGTAGAATAATTAATATGTGTATCACCAGAAGAAGAGAAAATATCCCAACTAGATCTGTCATGGGAGAGTGTTGGAGAAAAAGATGTTAAATGTATACACCGAAGCAGGCATACATGTATAGGAGTAAAACCATTGCATGTGACTGAAGTAAAGTAACTGCAAACTTAAGATACATTGTAACAATTCCAAAACAGTTATATAATTGTAACAATTACAAAGAAAATATCTACATAATTTTCTCAAAACTAAAATGGAGTAAAATCAAAACACCACAGAAGTATGAATAAAAAACAATGAATAGACAGAAAAGATACAGATAATAGAGATTTTTAGACATATAAGAAATGATCAACAAAATGGTAGTGTTCCTTTCCTACCAATGATTATAAATAAATAACTGTCTAGTTAAAGATAGTGTGATGTTATTAATAAAGAAAGTGAAACATAAGGTCTGTTAAACCTATAGAACTGACATGGACTCCAAATGAATATACCTGTACTGAAAATAAAAGGATACAAAATAAGTTCCATGACATAAAACCAAGAACAGGAGTGAATATATGTGTGCAAAACAAAGTAGACATGGTACAAAGCAATAAAAACAAAATGACAGATATAATAAAATGTCAATTATATAACAACAAAACATCCTGTGTTAAATTACTCAGATGTATGAAGCAAAAAATTCGTGAAAATAGAGAAGAAATAGCAAGTATTCAGCGATAATCATTGAAGCCTACAGTGCTCTGCTTTCAGCTATAAATATAAAAATACAATATGTCACCAAAAAACAGAGAACTCAAATCAAATTGATCAAGTTGCCCCTAACAGATATATACAATACATTGTACTTAACAACAAAAGACAAACGTCTTCTATGTGCACAAGAGCTTTCTATAATATATTTTATGTACTATGCAAAAACACATCTTCAAAAGTTCAGTTACTTAATGCCGCGCACCGCGCCCCCATGCCTGCGCTCTGTGCACTGGCACCCAGTTCACGAGCTTGGAAAAGGGGGCTGGAGATTAAAATACACAGACACACACAGACAGAAAGACAGCGACACAGGTCATCCTTGAATTTTCCAAGAATGCCCCCTTTATTGTGTTCAGGGACAGATTATATAGAGATAGCCACGCCCCAGCCAAACCCACCAGAAACCACTCTCCTGCCATCAGGAACTCCTGAAGGTCTCGTGCTCAGAGCAGCTGTAGGCACTCAGATCAGGGGATTACAAGAAATTCAGGATCTCACTGCTCCCAACAACTTAAACCATAAATACTATTTTTTCACACATGGGAGAATGTAGTTAGAGATCAGAAGAAAATACAACAGAATGATGAAGAGAGGAACTTGGAAACAAAGCACTGCTTATATAGACAGATGACCTTTGAGAAAAATATCAACACTACACAACAGGAGTCCTAATCATTAGTGTTTCAGCAATCATGCTGGGAAGAATGGATACATACATGTATGCATAGAGTGAAGTCAGAGTTTTTAGAAAACACTGGGTATGTTTGTTTGTTTGTTGAAATCGCTTCATTGGAAGGCTGACATGATGGGTCAGAGGATAAAAATATTGTTGGATACATACTACAGTCTGAGAATGTTACTTCAAACATAGAAGAAGTTGACATTTGATTCCAAAGTTCTTTTTGTATCAATCTGAATGCCTGCACATGCATACTAACACACACACACACACACACACACACACACACACACACACACACCACTCACAATAATGATGATGATGAATGTAATAATAGTTTTTGTAGTAGCAAAAAATATAAACTTTGACAAAATCACCTAAATATAGGCTACCTACTAAAATACTCAGTGAAAAGGCTCTAAAAGTTCAAGAAGAAAACAGATAGAACTTTGCAGAACTCCGAAGGAAAGAGTGCTCACAAAAATAAAAATAGGCAAATTGGTCTCCAAAAGACATAAAATCTGAGAGAAGGCAATCACCAAAGTGCAAATACACTGTAAATAACATTTGTGATAAAGTGTGAGAAATAGGGCTACATATTGAATTCCCACTGCTCAACAATAATAACATAAACTGTTATTTTAAAAAGGACTTGTTCTTTAAGGAAGGCATACAAATGTGTAACAAACACACATTGTACTATTTATTTATTTATTTGTTGTTTTTTCGAGGCAGGGTTTCTCTGTAGCTTTGGCACCAGTCTTGGAACTAACTCTTTTAGGCCAGGCTGGCCTCCACCTCACAGATATTGCCTGCCTCTGCCTCTGCCTTCGAGTGTAGGGATAAAAGGCATGCGCCACTGCTGCCTGACTGTAATATTTATTAATTGTAGCCTAAATGCAATCAAAGTCATGTGAGTTTTGAATGCATACATATGAATAAGGCTTACATTAGAAAAAATTATGAGTGTTTTTGAGGCTTCATAACATTTTGAATCCTGTGGGCTGGATATGGGACTATACTATATCTTAGCCTGGTGTCAAGAACTATACAATTCATAAAATCTAGAAATGAAATTATCATATCGAATTATGTTACTTTGAGAGACAGATATATCAATAAATGGTTGGAAGTAGGAATTAAATACTCATGTACAAGTTTATTATATACACACTTGGCTTAACCTGAAGGTGGAAAACAAGATAATTCAAAGTAGGTAGAAAATATGATGCACAAGGACACGTAAGCATTGTTCATCTCAAAAATAAATAGAAATTTTATTATACTGCAACATGGATTAACCTCTAGAATATGTATGCTGAGTGTAGTTAGCCACTCAACAAGGGACAAGTTCAGCACTTAGTGATTCAATGAAATATCCAGATAGTTAAAATTAAAGACATGCAAAGGTGAAAAATGATTAACGAAGTCTGAGAAGAGGAGAAACTAGACCAGACAAATGCAGAATATTAGTACTGTAAAATGAAGAGACCCTGGCAACTGAATATGAAATTTATTAATCACTAAAAATCCATTTATAATTAAGATGTAATTAATGTCAATTATTTTAACTGGAAATGATCCTTCATTTCATTTCTCATAATTACAGAATCAACACCACATGTTTACTCACAGCTTTTTTCCCTGTTTAGTTGGTGCATGTAGGGTATTTCAGAGTCTTGAATATAACGTTTCTTTTGTATGGTAGGCAAGTACTCTGGATTGAACACTACATTGAATGCTCCTTTTACCTTTTATTGTGATACAGGGTCTCTCTAAGTTGTCCATTTTTGCCATAAACTTAATATGTAGCACAGTCAGCACCTAGATTTTCAATTTTCTCCCCATACTTTTGAGATGTTGAGGTATACTTGCAAGCATCCACTGTAGCTTATAGTTATTATAAATTTCTTTGTTCTGTGTGGGGGGGAAGTAAGCATTTACAGTAGTTGTCATGGGAAAAGACTTAAGAGTTTTTTTTTTCTTTTTTATTTCAATGAACAGTAATGTTACATCATCTTGCTCTCTTTTGTTGTGGTTGGCGGTGGCATTCCCTTGGTGTACCATACAGAAAAGATACCTAAGAACAGTCAAAATAAAATCACAGCTCTGCAAAACTTTCATGCTTAGGAACTTAATTATGTTTTTATTTGATAATCTTTATTTCTATTATTTGTTTAAGAATATGTCCCACAGGAAGCACGTTCTACCTTATAATGAGGTGTGTGAACACAACATCAGATGTACATACATATAATACATATATGTGGTTATGTAGACACAAATTTTAATATTTAAACTTTCAACTACCCATATTGAAAAACAGGGAAATCTATGGGGTTCTCGGAAGTGTCACATATTCCTTGCGGTGGTATACTATCAAGACACTGAATGAAGAAGTCACTAAGATAGTGTGTGTGTGTGTTTGTGTGTGTGTTGACAGACAGTACTGAAGTACAAATAAAGATATGCAATACTACCCAAAGGTTCCTATGAAAGCTCTCCAATAACAGAACCCACTTCCAACACACAAGAAAAGGAGAAATAGGAAAAAGAAAAGGAAGAAGAAAAAGGAGAAGGAGGAGGAGGAGGAGAAGAAGAAGAAGAAGAAGAAGAAGAAGAAGAAGAAGAAGAAGAAGAAGAAGAAGAAGAAGAAACAATTAAGGAAGAAAGAAAGAATAAAACAAACAAAGAAGAAAGAAGACATAAACTGGAGGATTTGGGGCTGGAGAAATGGTTCAGTGGTTAAGAGCATTTACTCCTCTTGCAGAGGACATAGTTCTCAAAACCTACTTGATAGCTCACAGGCCTTTGTAACTCCAATTTCAGGAAATTCTCCACTTCTTCTGACCTTTGCTAACCATGCGTGCATGTGATACACATACATAAAATTAGGTACACAAACAAAAATAAAGAAATATGTATTTTAAAAAAAACCTTTAATTCAATATAACCTTTCACTGGAACAAAGACATAGCAATGTATACTCTCTTTCTCTCAAGACTTTACTCAGACTTTTCTTTCGAATCACAAAATTAGTTAGCCTAACTATTGTTTTTTTTTTTTTTTGTTTTGTTTTGTTTTGTTTCTGATTCTGTTATTCCAGTCAAAGTTTCTCCGTAGCTTTAGAGCCTGTCCTGGAACTAGCTCTTGTAGACCAGGCTGGTCTGGAACTCACAAAGATTCTCTTGCCTCTGCCTCCCGAGTCCTGGGATTAAAGGCGTGCGCTACCACTGCCCAGCCAGCCTGCCTATTTTTAAATAAATATAAGAAAACATTAATAATGCTGCAGAAGGTCATCATGTACCTTTTATCATGGTTATAGTTTTGATATACAAGAATAACAAGTAAGTTAGCTTGACAAAAATACCTGCCTAGCTGCAAGTACATGTATGCCTCATAGTGAGACTCCAGTCAGGAGCAGCTATTTAGCTCTATAAAGAATCAGAAGCCCTGGCAGAACACAGGAGGGAACTGAGAAAGAACATCATCTGTCTCATCTTAGCTTTGAAATAATTTAACCTTTTAGCTCCATTCTCTTTCATCAAGGACAGGCTGCTTTCATGTTTGCCAACAATATTTTAAGTGAAGATTCCGCATCATTTCATATATCCAAGTCAATCATGAAGACAAATTTACAACTAAGATCTTTGAGTCTGTCAATAATTAAGAAATTACTGTATAGTGAATTTGCACTGCCATAATAATTCATCATATAGTTCTGCCCCATGACAGAATCAAATTTCTTACAAATGGAAGGAAGAAATAGATGGTGAGGATTCACTTGCCAATGCTCTGGTGACCTTCTAGATACTGTGGTGAAATCATTGTGGAATATGGCTTAATGAGTCAGTTCTGAAACTTTCACCTGCAATAGAATAGCCTGAAGAAAATTTAATAAACAGATTGTTGGGCCTCACTCCCAGAATTTCTGACTCAGTATGTCTGGGATAAAATCCAAAATGTGCATTTCTAAGCTGCCAGATTATACTTATGGTGTTATTTGAGTTTCACACTTAAGGACACAGAGGGTATTTGAGTTCCCCACTTATGAAAATAAAGTGATGATGTAACCTGAATACATTCAATGACTCTCTTATTATTTAACAGTAACCCCAGTTAATCCATCAGTTGAGTTGAACTTGGTTAATCAGTTGATTTCCCACGTTTTCATCCAAAAACAACCATGGGTGTTCTTATACTTATGTTACACATGGAAATCAAAGTGTGTGGAGAATTGTGCATGAGATGTAACTTATGGTTCAGAATTAAACTAAGTCATCCCCCCATAGGTTGTAGCCATTACATTAGTGTAAGGTTTTTTTTTTCAGATTTGTCTAATACCACAATTCTACTTCTAGTATAAACATTAATATATGTGGTGTTAACACTCTCCTCTTTACAAAGAGCTGAAGCTTGTAGAAAACTATTGCTTCCCATCCATTTATCAGAGAAAGGAAAGCACAGATCAAAATTCCAAAATCTAGAGAAAGGCATGCAGGGATCCATAACAACTATCTGGAAAAAGAAAAAAAAAAAAACACCAGAAGCCATAATTAGTGTTCAGGAACATCTGAATTCTAATTTTAAAAATTTCCTGTCAGTGAAGGGCATTTGTAGGAGAATGAGATACTTCTGAGACTAAACATTTAGATTTAAGTAATGTAGCCAGTTTCAAACAAAATAATATCAGTATGTCATATAATATTTCAATTACTTAATAGAGAAGAGAAAAATAGAAAGAACAGAAAAAATACTTGAAGTATCAATCATAATAAATTTAATAAAATTCATGAGATTCAGAACATGTTAAAGAATGTTCAGAAAACCATAAACAAAATATATAAAAAGGATTATGCTTATTGGTAAAACTTCAAAAAACATATACAGAGAGATAGAGACAGGACCAAGATGGCTGGGCAGAAAGATGGATATAAAAGGGAAGAGACAGGAGCTCACTGGAATGTGGAGTCTGAAGTTGGGTGGAGACACAGTGCTGTCTAGGCAGTCTGTGGATCACCCCTTTCAGTCATAGCATTGGCAGAGGTAAACGTTCTCTCTAGTGGCTTACTGCTCTGCTTCTTTTTTAACCCCTATATTTGTTTCTGGGTTATTATTATTTGTGATACATCACCCTGAGTGAAGTAATCAGGACTAAGAAAGAGAACATGGTATATACTTACTAAATGGATATTAGTTGTAAAATAAAGAATAACAAAGTTACAATTCACAGACCCATAAAGGCTAGGTAACAAGGAGGCAGAAACAGAGACAGGAACACCCAGATCTCACTGGAAATAGGAAATAGAAGAGATTTCCTGGGCAGACTGGGTGCCTGTGGGGGTGGGAGCACGAGGGATTGGATTGGTGGGTATGGTGGCAGAGAGTAATGAAAGAGACATCTTGATGAGGGGGCATTTGATAGTTAGGTAGAAACCTGGTGCTAGGAAAGCTCCAATAAATCTACAAGGATGATCCAGGCTAAGACCCCTAGCAATAATAGATAAATAACCTGAACTGTCCCCCTCCTGGCGCCTAGCCCAATTGTTCTTAAGAGAAGTGTCATCAAGCAACTGAAAGAAACAGATGCAGACCCAAAGACAAGCATTAGGAGAAGTTCTCAGAATCATGCAAAAGAAGAGGTGAAAGAATTTTAGGAGCTAGAGGGGTTAAGGACACCACAAGAAAACTCAGAGCCCTTAACTTGGGCTCATAAGGGCTCACAGAGATTGAATGGACAACCAGGGTGCATGTGTGGGACTGACCTAGGCCCTCTGGATATATATTGCTCTTCTGTAGCTTGGTCCTCTTGTGGAACTCCTAACATTGGGAACAGAAACTCTCTGACTCTTTCACAGGCTTTTGGGACCCTAGTACTCATACTGGGTCACTTTGTTCAGACTTAATATATGGGGACATATTTAGTTTTGCTGCAACTTGTATGCCTTGTTTGCTGATACTCATGGGAGACCTGCCCTTTTCTAAACAGAAAAGGAAAAGTGGATTGGGGAGTGAGAATGAGGGTTAGGAGGACTGAAAGGACAGGAGGGATAGGAAACTGTGGCCAGGATTTAAAAATATGTGTGTGTCTATTAACAACATACATATTTATAAAGATGTGTATATTGTAAATAAATATATATAAATTTTAAATATATATATGTGTTTGTGTGTGTATGTGTGCGTGTAACTACTAACTCATTCTAAGGAGTGCTATGAAAAGTTAAGAGTAGAGAAGATAAAAACTTAGTTAAAATAAATAATAAATGAAATGCAAAGAAAATAAATGAAAATAAGATATTAAAAAAAGAAAATAATTAAAATCATGATGGACAGTAAACTTAATCAGTAAGCAAAAGTTCATAATTAAGTTGCCCTGACAAAATACCATAAAAACAATTTTAGAAACTTGTATTTTTGCCCATAGTTTGCATAAAGCAGAGTGCAGGAGTGACTGTTATATCAGCATGCGTTTGAGGATTGTGATCATACTGCATCTGCAGTCATGACCAAAGATACATGGATGCTCTGACTATACATTTTCTGAGTCTAGGAATTCAGTCCATGAAAATGTGATATCCACATTCAAGGTTTTTTGGTTAAATAGCTCTATTAACTCCCACATAATACAAGGAGATATGTTATCCAATTCATTTAAATCCTATGAAGGTAGCAACTGAGATTAACCACAATGTCTCCTTCTTATCTACTAGATAAAAATATTACTTTCAAATTATAGCATTCTACACATTACTCTGATATGCTCACAAGCACCTCATGATGTAAAATCAAAGTTCATTTTTTGGCAGCTTTTAAAAGCCTAACATTACAGACTGAGTTGACTGCTCAGTAGTCAAGAGCACTGACTACTTTTTGAGAGGACTCAGATTTGAGTCACAGCACCAATGTGGCAGCTCAAAGAATGTCATTTCAAACAACATCTTGGCTTAAACTTCATATTTACACTATGGTCTCTTCCCGTTTCCTTCAACAGACTTTGACAGGAAGGCATATTACTGCTGAGTGATTTTGTGAATCTTAGTACAAACCTCTTTGGTATGACAACTTTTAGAATTTATGTGAATGCAAAACATGTTGTCAGCTAGATATTTATTCTAAGACTTTTATCACAGTTTTGGTAGCCTTTGCCTGCCTTGGTGACTGAGCCTGATAAACCCTCTCTTTGGAAGTTGTTTACAAACAGAGATCCTTTAAATCAACAATCTGCCGTGATGGATTCTAGGCCATATGAAAAACCTAGATGTACAATAAGCTTATTGGATTTTGGAGGAAACATATTCATCATTTTGTAATTGTCCTTGCTGATTATTCAACCATATATGCCACAACACTGACAAAAGTTCTATTATACTGGAACACAGAACAAGAGAAATCCTAATTAAGACTCAGCATGCTATAGAAGTGACTGAACTACTATGGATCTTGAGCATCCATAATTCTTAAAGGTTCTTGAAGCAATAATGACATATATTGATGATGCAGGGTCCTTGGCAGTATCTGAGAGATAGACAGCTTTATAGGTTATTAGAATTTTAAAACAGTGTTCTGATATCTTCTGTAAGAAATGTATTCTTATTTTTGCAATGCAGGTGTGTTATGCCTTTTTTAAGTACTGAGTGATCTATCACAAGCTGAGTGTGCACAAACAAGTTGGACACAACAAGTATACACAACAAGTATATATATACAATGCATATATAATTTAGTTAGGCATGAGCTATTCTATCACTACAAATAAGTTTATGGCACTGAGGAGGAAATATTCACCATTACTCTTTCTACTATACCACATTCTCCATTTTACCACATGCTTATAGCCCAAAGTGAAGTCTTCTATAATTATTTGACAAAGAGGAAAGATAAAGCATACATTTTCATTTACTTTTAAATATACTACATAATCATATAAATAAATATGAAATTCCACAGTCCCTTAGTCATTTTTCTAGAAATGCTTGAATGACAATGATGAAGGCCAATTTTCCTAAAATACAAATATTCAAGCAACACATTTAGTTTTTTCTAGGATAATTTCTCACTTTTACCAGATAAATTTTCCAGAAATAGGATTTCATAGTAATATGTGGATCATCAAGAAATTCGAAAGAGTATAACTGCAAATTCAGTGACAAATTTGTGGATTAGGTATGTTCATAGACCTGCTCGATGAGCAGTTTGGTGAACACAATTATTGAAGACCTTTGCAAAAGAAGGTATTAACATTTAAGTGAATCGGGTGACCTATATCTAGAGTATAAAAGGGTTTCACAATGACTAATGAATAAAGTAACCATGATATCAAAATGGTGGTAATCCACATGCTTAGCAACATGGGCTTCTCTTCTCCACTGTTGATATAACTTAATCAATGTTGGAGAGGCCAATACTGAAATAAACTATAGCATAACTTCTCAGGAAGACATTTATAGAATCTTTACAGAAGACATGATATTTTAATCTCACTAGAATAAGCATTTTCTCTGCATGCAAACATTTTCCCTGGGTGAAATTATTCTTGTAAAACTATCAGTCATAGATTTACAAAATACTTTCTCTCATCAGGATAGTATATATCTGCTTCTGATCATAGAATTCCATTCTCTATTGAAGAAAGGGTAGTTGACCCAGCCTGCAAGCATTTCATTGTCTTACTGACTCTTCACTTTTCTAAAACAGCTGAGTACTTGAGGAATAAAATGGTCTTTGGAAGACCTACAATGTAATCAGTGTCTTGTCACTGTCCTGATTCAAAGCCTTCAAATATTATCCTTTTTTAAAGCAATAATAAAGGCCACTCTGCTTACCAGGTTTTAGAAAAAGGTATTATGGTGTTGTTGTTTGTTTATTTGTTTTTTTTATTTATATGCATCTTTCAATGTGTTGAATTAAAAAATTAAGCATGACAGCAAAAGCCTAAATACTGAGCCATATCCTCAGAATCAGGGTGGACTACATGTTCATCTACCACTATGGCATAAAGAGACACTGATGGTGAGCAGTTTAAATAGATTAAAACTATTTTGAGAGATTTCTTTTGGAGAAAAAGACAGGACTTTGTTATATAAAATCATGAATTTTACATGAAAATATTTTAAAATACTACAATTGTGACCAGAGGCAGATTTCAAGTTGGGTACGTGTGCTGAGAGAAAAGTGACAGATATTTTTATGCTGAACTATTACTCAAAGGAATATGTAATGGAAGGGGTTGGATGGAAATGTCAATCTTACCCCTGGGGATGGGTCAGAGGGCTGGAGTGACATCTGTTGAGGGGGTGTTAAAAAGGCATTAGAATGTTTATTACAGGGCAACGAGTCTCCTAGGCTGTGTCTACTGGATATTCAATGATGCTTTTGCTGGTTTTTTGTTTTATTATCATAATTATTTTCCTGAATAGATAAGCATAATAACTCAAAAAAGAAATATTTCTGGAAATGACCACTAATAGAAGAGGAGGTGAGCTTGGCCACTGTATATGAACGATGAGGTCAGTAAGCTCTAAACTTGGTGTGCCCTTGACGGCAACTCAGGACATAGTTAAGTTTAGTTAGCTGTACAACCTTACAAAATAGCAAGGAAGGGTATGCATACGTGAAGTTTTCTCATTAGTGTTAAAAGTTAGACTGGAGAAATGATAGTAAGTCTGTCTTCTCTTATTTTTACCAGTTCTGGGAATCAGCGTCTGCAGTGTCATGGGGAATTTTCTCCAAATTTGAGGTGTGATAGTTGCTTAACATTTTAATGGTGTGATTCATTTCTTCTGACTAAAATTCTATCATTATCTAGCTTTGGTTATAGCCTTTATTTTGCTCCCATAATCCATCACCAACTATCTTCTTCACATCTGTGCCCTTATCCCCACATTCACCTGCAAATTCGGAGTCATTTGACCTCAGTATTTTCTATATGATTATACATGTACACAACTATTTTCCTGAAAGAAACAGTTCTCTTACCCTTCAGATCTCCTTCAATGCTAGAGATCAAATCCACAACCTTGGGCATGCTAGGCATAGTCTCTAACACCAATCCATGTCTTTAGGCAACAGCTTTCCTTAAAACATGAACATGGGAAATAAGGTATAAACTCTGTCACATATTTCTGTTCTCTATTGTTTTCAGTAATTTTATTATGAATTACTCTATTTATTTTAGTTTTTAAAGATATGGTCATCAAGTGTCAAATAGTACAAACAATCACTTATCTGCTAGTTTTAAGTGCAATGTTCCTGTGATGTGGTTAGAAATCGCTTTTTAATGTATAGATGGTTGAAAGAATTCAAGAAATTAGAGTAGTAGCTATGCCGTAGCGTATATATCCATTATCATTTCACTTCCTTTCTACAATTTCCTAATATTCTTATTATTTTTATGCTATTTTATTGCAGAAAAAGAATATCTTTGCAAAATTCCACTTCTGTAAGTGCAGCATTTTGCATTCTACTATATGGGTGATCCAAAAGAATGACCCTATTTTATATGTACTTGAGGAGTTTGTGAATTTGCTATAGGTAACTCTACTAGGAACAAAAGGCTTTAGTCCTTTTGATTTTCTGTCTAGTTAAATATCAATTATTGAAAGTTGGTAATTATTACAATGTTTGTTGTTGAACTTTCTAATAATATAATTTTTAGTTGAATTTATAATAAGTGGTATAATTTTGTCTTAGGTGCACAGGTATGCAATTGTAGTGGCTACTTGATTTTCATCACTTTAATGCACTGTTGTGTACTTGTATCTCTTTTTATTAAAGACTATTTTGGTGGACGTTCATAAATTGACTCAGTGAATGCTATTTTGTATATTTTATTTTTAAAGATGAAGATGCTGCCTTTTTGTGTAGTGTATATTTTTGGCTTCTTTATCAAAAATCAGGTGTACATAGGTGTGCATATTTATGTCTGGTTTTGATTCAATTTCATTGATTAACTTGCCTGTTTTATTCTGATACCAAGAAGTTTTTATTGCTACAGCTCTGTAGTTCAACCGGAAATCACTGATGGAATCACTGCTAGTTTTAAGTGTGATGTTTCTGTGATGTGGTTATAAATCAATTTTTAATGTATAGATGGTTGAAAAAAATTCAAGAGTAGTAGAAATCACTGATGGAAAAAAGCTCCAGCAGTGTTTTTATTCTTCAGAATTGTCTTATGTACCGTGTGTGTGTTTGTGTGTGTGTGTTGTTTTGTTATTCCATGTGAAGTTGAGAATTGTCTTTTAAAGGTATGCAAAGAATTGTGTTAGAATTTTGATGTGGATTTCATTGAATCTATAGATGGCTTTTGGATGGCCACTTTTACTATGCTTCTTCTACCAATCCAAGATAATTACAATTTTTTTTTCCATCTTCGATACTGTCTTCAGCTTTTTTCCACAAACACTTGAAATTTTTGTCATACAAGTCTTTCACTTTTGTGATTAATGTTACCTCAAGCTATTTTATTTTATTTAAGACTGTTGGTAAGTTATGTTATTTCCCTGATTTCTTTCTTAGTCCATTTTCATTTGTATATATGAGAGATACTGATCTTTTTTTTTTTAAAGTAATCTTATATCTAGCTACCTCACTAAATGAGTTTAACATCTGAAGCAGCTCCCTGGTAGAATATTTGGTATTTTTATTTGTGCTATCATATCATCTGCAAATACTAATGCTTTGACTTCTTTCTTTCCAATTTGAATCCCCTTGATTATCTTAGTACTCTAGCAAAAACTTCAAAGCACTATATTCAATCCATAAGGAGAAAGTGGAAAACTTTTTCTTATTCCTGATTTTAACTGAATTGCTTTGAGTTGCTCTTCATTTACTTTAATGAATATAGGCCATAGACTTGTTGTATATTGCCTTTATTATGTTTAGTTATGTCTCTTGTATTCCTGATCTTGCCAAGACTTTTATTATTAAGGAGTGTTACATTTTTTCAAGGTTTTTTCTACATTTAATGGAAGGATTGTATGTGTATGTTTCACAGTTTGCTTATATGATATAGTTTATTGATTTTTGAGCCATTCATGCCTTTTTGTTATGAAGTCTCCTTGACCATCATAGATGATATTTTTGATGTGTTCTTGGATTCAGTCTGCAGTATTTCATTGAGTATTTTAATATCACTGTTCACGAACAAATGAGTGGGTAATTTCCTTTCTTCCTTGAGTATTTATGCGGTGGTTTGATAGGAAGCATGGAGTTATTTCAGTTTTCTTGTATGTGTTGATACTTGCTTTGTGACAGAGTATGATGTCATTTGTGCAGAAAGGGCAATGAGGTGCTAAGAAGAAAC
The DNA here is from genome assembly GCF_014885135.2 of Alexandromys fortis. Classification (NCBI taxonomy): domain Eukaryota; kingdom Metazoa; phylum Chordata; class Mammalia; order Rodentia; family Cricetidae; genus Alexandromys; species Alexandromys fortis. The sequence goes on from NW_026067988.1 coordinate 2,213,594, forward strand.
TATATTGTTTAATGTTTGGTTGAAATGGTCTATAAATATCTGTAAGGTCCAGATATTTGGTGTATAGCACCTGTTAGCTCCAGGATTGCTCTGTTCTGTTTTTGTCTGGATGACTAGTCCAAAGTGAGAGTAGTGTATTGGAATCTCCCACTGTCAGTGTGTAAGGACAAATATGTGATTTAAGCTGTAGTACCATTTCTTAAAACATAGATGCCCTTGTGTTTGAGAATTGGTGTTCATGAATAGAAATATCATCTAGGTGCATATTTTCCTGGATAAATGTGTAATATCCTTCCCTACTAATTTGCATTTATTTTTATTTGAAGTCTATTATGTTAGTTATTAAAATGACTACACCCCCTTGATTTTTAGATTACTTTGCTTGGAATAATTTTCCAATGCTTTATCCTAAGATAAAATCTATTGGATACTTCCTCTCTCTTCCTATCCCACCCAGCTTGCATCCACAACCCTCCCCGCCTCCGTCTGACTCCCTTCCCTCTTTGACCACATAACATCTCCCAGCCCAGCCTGTTCGGGCTCTAGGACCGAATCCGAATCGGCAGGGCAAACGGGAGGGTGCTAGCTCCTTTGTCCCCGCTAGCCTGCCTGCAGC
>NW_026067988.1:2214433-2215253 GCF_014885135.2 Alexandromys fortis
AAATCCGAATCGGCAGGGCAAACGGGAGGGTGCTAGCTCCTTTGTCCCCACTAGCCTGCCTGCAGCAAGCTAGGTAGGTCCTTTGTTTACGAGATATGGCAAGCAGCAAGGAGTTCCGGTTCAGGCACCAGGAGAGACATCACTGGGGTGAGTGAGTTTCTGACTGCGGCAACAGCCCGGGACAGGGAACGCAGACACCCCTCCTACACTTCCTGGCCATCCTCAGGGGTTACTCTGCCCGATACCTTCTCTCTTCCTATCCTACCCAGCTTGCATCCACAACCCTCCCCGCCTCCATCTGACTCCCTTCCCTCTTTGACCACATAACATCTCCCAGCCCAGCCTGTTCCGGCTCTAGGACCGAATCCAAATCGGCAGGGCAAACGGGAGGGTGCTAGCTCCTTTGTCCCCGCTAGCCTGCCTGCAGCGAGCTAAATAGGTCCTTTGATTACAAGTCACCCAAGCAGCAAGGAGATCCGAACCCCGCACCAGGAGAGACATCAGGCTTGCATCCACAACCCACCCAGAGCGGTCCTGAGGAGTTCCATCTGGACGGTAGTCCATGTTTGGGTGCTGAGGAGTTCCAGCTCAACGGGACGGTCCCTGCTTCTACACTGAAAAGATACACCCAGAGACTCATTCACAGCAAAGTCTGGACCAAGACACCAGGCCTCTCCTGGCTCCATTTGAAGGAGGAGATGGGAAGGCGCCAATGCAAGACTTCCTCCAACAACCTGAAAGGCAACATGACTTCACCAGAATCAAGGGATCCCGAAATAAGAAGAATTGTACACCCTACTCCAGAAGAATTAGAAGAAAT
>NW_026067988.1:2221348-2273105 GCF_014885135.2 Alexandromys fortis
GGGGAGGAGGCGGAAATTTTTTTTTCAATAAAAAATTATATTAAAAAAAAAAGAATTTAAGTCTTCCAGTTATCCCTGGAAAAAGGGTACTTAACTCCAGTAAGCAATCAAGAAAGCTGTCAATATGCCTTTTGTTTCATTTATTAATAAACTGTCATTTTCAGGTTAAAAAAAATCTATTATTGATGTTAAGGTGTGTTTCTTGAATACAGCAGAATATAGATCATATTTGTGCCTTAATTCTGCTAGTCTATATGTTTTTATTGGGGAATTAAGACAATGGATATTGAGAGATGTCAACTACAAATGGTTATTTATTCATGTTATTTAGTTGTTAGTGGTGGTTGGGGTAGTAATGTTGGTGGTGATGTGTTTGTGTGTGTGTATGTGTGTGCATTTATGTGTGTATATCTGTATGCCTGTGCTTCTCTTCTTATGGTTTGTTTAGTATGAGATTACTTATTTCCTGTGTTTTTATGGGTATAGTTAACCCTCTTAGTTTGGAATTTTTCTTTTAGTACTTTCTGTAAATAGGATTTGTAAACAGATTCTGTTCTAATTTTAATTAATTAGTTGATAATTAATTAAGTTGGCTTTTCGAGACAGGGTTTCTCTGTAGCTTTGGAGTCTGTCCTGGAATTAGCTCTTGTAGATCAGACTGGCCTTGAGCTCCCAGAGATCTGCCTACCTCTGCCTTCTGAGTGCTGGGATTAAAGGTGTGCACCACCACCACCCAGCTTCAAGTTTTAATTTATAACTTTATTTTCTCCGTCTATGGTGGCAAAAAGTTGTGCTAGGTATACTAGTATTCATTGGATTCTATGGTTTCTAAGACTCTGCAGCATATCTGTCCAGGCCCTTCTGACTTTTAGAATCTCCATTGTAAAATCAGGTCTAATTCCAATAGGTCTGCCATTATATGTTACTTGGTCTTTCTCTCTTGAAGTTATTAAGATTCTTCCTTTTTCCTCTGTGTTTAATGATTTGGTTATTGTGTAGGAAGCGTACTATCCTTCATGATCCAATCTATTTATTATTCTGTAAGTTTCTTGTACTTTTATAGACATCTTTAATTTAGGACAATTTTCTTCTATGATCTTTTTGAAAATATTTTCTGGGCCTTTGAGCTCAGTTTCTTCTCCTTCCTCTATTTCTATTATTTTATGATTTGTTCTTTTCATAATGTCCCATATATCCTGGAAGTTTTGTGTCAGGAGATTTTTAGATATACATTTTCTGTGATTGATGTATCAATTTTTATATGTTCAATGACTGAAATGCTCTCTTCTATCTCTTGGATTATGTAGTTTGCGGCGAACTCCCTGACCAGCAGGAAAGAACAGCCACCAGACGAGGATTCTTCTCAAATCATGCTTTATTGGAGCCTCTTGGTTGAAGGGAGAGCAGAAAGCAAGGGGCCCCGAGCTCTGAGCTGCAGCTGCTTATATAGGGAGTCTGCCTGGCAACCTTTGATACTTCAACTGCTTCTCTGGAGACCCACCTGCCGGAAAGAAAGCAGGGGAACATCCTTGTCAATTACAGACCACAAGGAAGTTCCCCTGCAGGTCAGGGGGAGTGTGGGCAGCTAGATCACAACAACTCACTGTTTTCTGGTGGAAGAACTGCAATCTCTATTATAGAAACGAATCGTACCTGGACTGGTCGATGCACAACTGCCAATGCTCCTGGCCACGGAATTGGCCCTAAGCACATATGCGAGAGGCACGGTTCCACTGCATTGCCTAATATGGAGTTATTTATCAAGTGAGGCCGGGGCCAAATGCCATCTTGTAATGGCAGCCACTCAAAACGGCTCCCAGCAGTAGTTTGCCTATTTAGTTCCTGATTCAATTTCTAAACTTTTCATTTCCATAATTCCCTCAGTTTATTTTTTTCTTTATTGTTTCTCTTTCTTCTTTTTTAGGGTCTGAACAGTTGTGTCAGTTTCTTTCAACCATTTTTTTCCATGACTTTCTCTAAAGGATCCTTTGATATCCTCCAATTGTTTGCTTGTATTGTCTTGGATTCTTTAAGGGGTTTATTCATTTCTTCTTTAAGGATCTCTATCAACTCGTATAGGTGGTTCTGGAATATTCATTACCTGCTGTTGTAGGATAGCTGGTTTCTAGTACAGTCATATTCCACGATTCTTTATTGTGGTTTATGATGCTTCCTAGGTATCTGGGTTTCAAATGATTATAGTTCTAGGTGCTAATTTATGGGATGGTCTGTAGGATGAACAGGAGCCATGGACTGGGGTACTGGGGTACAGGGGAGGTGCGACTGGGATGATGCTGTAGGATTGGATCTGCTGTGGGAACATAGAAAGCAGGAAATGCTTGTGGTCAGGCTACTTTGTGTTCTCATTTTCTTGAAATGACTGCCCAATGGATTGTTACCATTCTGCATTGCCTATATGAGCAACACAAATTGGACTTGGTTTTATTTGTTTTTCTTCTGTCATTTGTGTGAAGTCACAAAGGAGTGGGCATGGATCTGTGACACTTGGGCAGTGATCAAGGTGCATTTTGTGAAATTCCCAAATAACCAATCAAAATATTATGCTAAAAATGTTTATGTGCTTGTTAAGGTGCACCCACCTAGATTATTTATTTAAAATAATACTTACTCCGTTTAGTAAGTTCTTGCCATTCAGAATGTAAGATATATTCCTTATTTTATAATGATAAATTTTGGAACATTTGACGTTTGTTTTATTTTAATTGCACAAACTTCAATATAACATATTTCTTGTAACTTTTAGGGCTAGATGATAATTTAAAAATTAGACAAGAAACAAATTAAAATTAAGAAAATTAAACAGAGGTATTTCTGTTTTCCTTAATTGCATAAATCATACAACACAGAGTCCCATGTTAATAAATATTTATTGAAAACTTAAGGCAATGACTGAAGAGGTAATAAATGACACAACATGGATTTCCCTTGCAATGCAAAAGTTAAAAAGCTAATGACTAGTGAAAGGCACATAGAATTACCAAAAAAAGCAAAAAATAAAGAAAGGTGCTTGAACCTAGTTCTAGAAAGGTAGAAAGAGATAAAAATCAGAATGACATTTGAACAGTATTGGTATCAATGTCTGCTGTGAGTGCTAGGAGTGGAAAGGAACAAATTTAATATAAGGGACATTGGTTGATGTGGGATTTCCCTCTGAATGCTGTGATAACCATTAATGAATAAAGAACGCTGGCTCGAACCTATAGCAAGCAGAATTTAGCTAGGTGGAGAAAACTAAACTGAATGTAAGGAGGAAGAAGGTGGAGTTAGAGAGAAGCCATGGAGCCACCACAGGCAACAGATGCGCTGAAACTTTGCTGGTATGCCAAGACCTTGTGGTGATGCACAGATTAACGGAGATAGGTTAAATTGAGATGTAAAATCTAGCAAATAAGCTAGAGCTAATGGGCCAAGCAATGATTTAAATAATATATCTTCTGTGCAATAATTTGAGAGTCTGTATGGCTGGGAAATGAACAAGTGGTCTCCTTACAACAATAGGCAAATATTTCTGTTGTTTGCAAGCTAATTTATTCCAGCAAACCAAAATTAATTCAGGGATCAGCTAGAATCTGATGCAGCTGTCCTCATAACTGGATAGGATTAAACAAATTATTTATTACCACACAATCCTCTCTGCCATTCTTTCAGCTGACATATGGATGTCTTCCAGTTCTCTTAATTTTCAATACAGTTGGGGCACAATCACTGAAGGTGACATGTGGCATGTGTCACAATTACACTCTTGGGACCAAGCAGATGTTTCTAGAGAAATCATACATGTACAGACACCTAGAGGCAATTTTCTATATAAATGTTTTTGAATTGTTAGATGAAGAGATAATTTCCTATATAAATGTTTTCAAATTATTATATCATATACATACAGGTACCTAGATACAATTCTCTATATAAATGTTTTTTTAATTGTTAGATCATATATATATGTGTGTGTGTGTGTATGTGTGTGTGTGTGAGTGTGTGTGTGTTTATGAACCTAGAGAAAATTCTCTATGTAAACATAGATTGAAGCCTATATAAATATAAAAACAACAGAAACTATCAAAAATCCACTGGTCTCACTTAGAAGTCAAATCAGTTTTCTCTAGGTATTTTCTGTGCTTATTTTGTGCAATTAATTAAAGCTAGAGATGTTTTTACTTCTCAAAAGACTTTAAACATGGGAATATAGATAACCATTGAAAATCATGAGATGACTTTATTAATTTGCCCAAATAGTATATTCTGCAAAATTATACCATAGTCATATAGTAGATTGTGTTCCTATTTGTATTTGGATATTCTGTTTTGAGCCCAAAAGAAAATGTAGATTACCAAACTTAGGAAACTTTGAAATTGATATTCACATAAATCCTATAGGATACAGAAACAAAATTTTATCAAACACCTTGTTGAAATTCATTTATATGCACTGATTTTTTTCTGCTGAATTTTCTTTAGTCTTCGGTGAGCACATTATTTCCAAATGTTCCTCCTATATAAATATACCAGAAAGACACTCGTAAAATCAGGCATCATTTTAGGAAATTATTAAATTTCTATAAGAGTACTATGCTCATTTTTGATTTTATACTTATGCAGTTCAAAAAATTATAAAAATGTATAAAACCAATTAATGATTTAAGGGACAAAATTTATTTGGATTAGTGTAATGGCAATAAAATTGACAGAGTAAAGATTTACTAGGTAATCACCTAATGGTTTGGAAACTAAAAATAAGAAAACAAGAAATGTATTCCAGAAAATAGAAAGTGTCTAGAAAGATTTTGCAATAGATAGATAGATAGATAGAAAATCCCTGTTTAAATCTTACCATGAAAATTTAGTGTATTAGCAAATATCCATGTAAATAATACATAAAGTATATGATACATTTTATCTGTAATATATATCATTTATATTATGCATTTTTATAATGAGAGTGGTAACATGTATTCAAATTTCTTTACGAATATTGAAAGTCAAAAATGTATTTTTAATATCAATATGAGAATCAATTTATTTTAAGGGGAAGAAATTCTTCAAAATATAAATGCGTTTTTAATTTCACCATTGTTTATGGACAGGAACTTGTTGGAAGCAGTGAGACCCCAGATCCTGAATTTCTTGTAATTCCCTGATCTGAGTGCCTACAGCTGCTCTGAGCACGAGACCTTCAGGAGTTCCTGATGGCAGGAGAGTGGTTTCTGATGGGTTTGGCTGGGGCGTGGCTATCTCTATATGCCCCTGAACACAATAAAGGGGGAATTCTTGGAGAATTTAAGGATGACCCGTGTTGCTGTCTCTCTGTCTTTTTGTGTGTGTGTATTTTAACCTCCAGCCCCCTTGCCCAACACTCGCGAACTGGGTAATGGCTCACCGAGCGCAGACAGGAAGGCGCGGTGCGCGGCAGGAACTGAACCCACTTAGTTTCTAAAACGAATAAGCTGGTAAACCTGCAGAATTCTGTATAGTGCAAATGACCACATAGTTGGGACACTTTTTAAGGGGCACTAGAAAAGCGGGTTGCTCTTGCAGTGTCTCTCACTGGGAACTTTCAAACCACAAAGCATAATGCAAGGTCTGACCAATATCCAGGTCAGGTGTATTAGTTAGTTAGTCTTTATGTACACTTACACATAAAAGTGGTAGATAAAAGTCTTGTGAAATCTCCAGGCCTGCTCTGCTTAAAAACCTGGAGCTTTCCCACTGAGTTTTCAAAGAAAACTGTTACTGACAGCAACTTTCAAGTCTAACAGTATGTTCCTCTCGCCTGTCTACTGCAAATACAGACTCTTAGAGATCAGATTTTCCTTAAAGAGACAAATGTAAATTTTGAGTAAAAGGTCTGGAGAAACTGAACCTTAGCAAGGCCTTCAAACTAGTAAATAACCTTTCATTTTGTTTGGCATCAAGGGATATTAAATGATTAAAAATGACTGTCAAACTATGGCAAAGATACTTATAAGGTTACTACCCTCAATATTCACAGTTATTATATGATTAAATTTCATAATACCCCATACGCGACTGCCAAGAGCTAAATCCAAGTGTACCCATTCATTATGAGATAATCTAAGCATGCACTATATATTTATCATGGTATTGACCATATTTTAGCTTTTGGCTCATTTCCCCAAAAGACCTTCATTGCGCGTGGGTCTTACTACCGTGTGCTTATTTCTGCTTGTGACTTGCACACAGAACAGAGATATAGTCAAACACTCCAATCTAGCATCTACACAGAATATGCATTCACTTGGGAGAAGCCTGAATAATTCCTGTCTGCTCAGTTCTTTCCACTCTGCTGGTAGTTTAATCAGAGGGTATGAGGTGGAACGGAATGACAACCAGACCAAGGAAGGTTGCCTTTCCCTAGTATTTCTCTTGTAGCATTTTCAGGCTCTGACGACAGTTCTGTATTTTTCTCTGGCTTATGAGCTCAGCATATTAGAGCAAAAACATCTTGGAAACCAAAGACTGGCAGGGCTATATAATCTATCCACATGTACACTGCCCGTCTCCCATTTAGTAATCTTAAAATATCTCAAGAATGTATGTATAGTTCCTGAGAAGGGAAAAAAAACTCAATTTGATAATTTTATGAATGGATATCTGCATATTTCAAAATAAACTGCTGGTGACTTACTTTGTGATATATTAATTCATTTCTTAGTAATTTAAAAATACAGTTATTATATATTTAATGCTAAAACCAGTATTTTAATGTCTCCTAAATATGAAAGTAACTAGTTGTGATGTCACCTCTACTAGATTAAGTAATACCCAGGAAGTTAACAATGTATACTATTGAGTGCATCCCTAGAGTGTTTCCAGCGAGGAATAACTAAGAGAGAAAGACATCCCGATATAAGGGATATCAGATCATGGACTGGGGTCCTCCACCACATAAAAGGATTTTTAAAAAAATGAAGTTTAGCTAGACTTCTGGATTTCCTCTTTCTCTGTACTGGTCCAAGGAGATTCAAGAAAGTAGCTTACTTAGAGTCACCACACATCACTCCTGCTCCACTATGATGCACTGTATCCTTTTAATGCTGAGACAAAAAAAAAAAAAGGTTTTCCTCGCAATCGCAAGGTTGTTTAATATTAGCAAGAAGTAAAGTCACTCATGTATACAATAAGGTTGAACACTTAATAGCAAAGCAAATGTACCCATCATACTATGAAAAATGTCACATTTTATTATCGGATTATCATACTATGTTTATACCTGTCAGACATACAGAAACAAACACACTGAGAGTAAAAAAAAAATATAAAAATAATGTTCAAAACTCTTTAGCTACATCGCATGCATTAAATTTAACAATTGAGATGTTTTACATCTCTAGCATTTTAATAAAAAAACGCAGACTGTCTCTTTTCTATAGAGTAAAATCATTTCACGTCCAGGAATCCCCAAGGTCATGTAGATAACATCATGAAACAAGGTAAATAAGTAGCTACTTGTTATGTTTGCTACCCCAGTGACCCATTACCAGTCATATAATAAAATACACCTGATGAAAAACTCATCTTTCCTCTGCAATGGCATAGCAGTGGCTACGCAGAAAGCTTATATCACATGGAATTTGAAAGTTAAGCAGCTCTCACACTGTGGGGGAAAAAAGTGCATCTCAGGTATTCATTCCAGTTTCTGTTCTGAATGATTTCCATTACTGTGCAAACGTGCCTTTTCAAGCAAGTGTGCTGCAGAAAAGCACCAAGACTCCAAATCAAACAATGAACATCGCCGAGTTTCTGTTTAACATAAAATAGCTCATCTAAACTATAGGGTTTTGGTGCCTAGAGGCAAGGTCACACCCGCTGTCATACACTTAATGGGAGAAGACCTCCACTATCAGCTTGCATGCTGTGACTGTTTCTGTCAGAATATCATTGGACCCCAACATTCCTGCTGATAGGCTTGTCTGGAAGACAACCTCTGGTTATTATGGTATGTTGTATTCAGAGCAGATAACAGTGTGTGCTCATTTGATGTTTTCAGCTATAGGGGGTGCATTAGCTGAAAATGATCATATGCTGACTCCTAATCAAAGCTCACAAACACTCCCATGAGGCCTGCTATCTGGTGCAATGTACAGATTTTAGAATACCTAAGGGTGTTTGAATAAAGAGCCATGGCAACATGAAAACATATTCTGGGTCCATTTCTTCTCATGTATTATTCTATGATAACTTTAAAGTCATAGATATGTGATATCCATTTGTTTTTATAAATACGTTACTGAATATTCTGCCCTTTTCATATGCCCGAGTTTGAACACTTCAATAAATATCATCCAGAAATGCTTAAAAATACATTTAACAATTCTTGAATGCAAGAAAATCTAAATTATATAAAAAGAAGCTTATTTTAACTTACCTCAATAGTATACTTATGTTTATTTTTATGAAATAATACTATGTAAGACAAAAATCTATGGAACAGTTTTTCTAGAAATGTCAATGAAAACTAGGACTTGAGAGGTATCTGTTGCATGCTTTACAGCACAAAGAGTAGACTTGTCAGTAATACAGCTTAAAAACACTGTTTTCGTTAAGTAGCTCACATGTGTTCAAATTAAAAAGAATCCAAATGTGTTAACGTTCCCACAAGTTGGTAGGTTACAGTAAAATGTCTCTAAATCCTAAGGTAGACCTCTTTACCCCAGGATCAGTCACTTCAGTGGCACAAATTGTAAATATCAAGGTGTCACAACATACCAAAAAAGCTTACGATCTGTTACAGCATTTTATTTTCTCATCTGTTTTCATTTATTTTTTGAACATGTCAAAAATTCTCCAGCCTCAAAGTCTAAAGTGTATTCATGTCTCTGGATGTAATGTCATTCATTCATATGTTTAAATTGTTCTGTTATGTTTCAAATTGGGTTCTCAAATATTATTTTTTCTGTGGGCTTTGAGTTCATATTACACAAAATCTCAAATCACATTTTATCCACTAACACATAAGAAGCTAAAATATCCTAAATACTTAATTCAGCTCTCTCTGAAACACTCATCATTTGCAAGAATGTATTCATCATGTCACCAATTAAATAAATTGTACTATTCATATTTATCTCAACAGTCTTAGGAATTGCTATTAGAATTTTATTAATACCCTGATACATGACACCTTATTTTGTAAAAATTTTATAAATTCCTGTGTATGGATGCACACACACACACATACACACACACACACACACACACATTTTAAGGAGAGAGCCCGCTTGTTCTTTTCGGCCACCCTTCTAGCTTACACCCAAAATAACCACACATAAACTGTATTAATAAATTTACTGCTTGGCCCATTAGCTCTAACTTCTTATTGGCTAACTCTAACATCTTGATTTAATCCATTTCTTTTAATCTGTATATCACCACCTGGCAGTGGCTTACCGGGAAAGATTCGGCATGTCTGACTCCGGTGGCTCCATGGCAGCTCTCCCTCTGCCAATCTTCCCAGCATTCAATTCTGTCTTCTCCACCTACCTAAGTTCTGCCCTATCAGGCCCAAATCAGTTTAGTTATTCCTTAACCAATGAAAGCAACACATGAACAGAAAAACCTCCTACACCACACACACACATACACACACACAGAAATACATCTTTAACATAAACTGAAAAATTACATACTATGCACAGAATTCTTGATTCCCCTATCATGTTATGTTATCTTACGTTATGTTACATTATGTTATGTTGGGTTGGGTTGGGTTTTGCTGGCTGTGCTATCTACCTTATGCTGGGCTATGTTGTTATGTGTGTTTTTCTTTTCTACAATTTTAGAACTCTATATCGGGTTTGAGAATTGTGGCAGAAAAGTGTAGTAGGAAATACCAGCTGGAGGTCAACCAAGTGGAAGTGGATAATTATGTGTTATCTGTTTTGCATCTAGATCATACCTGCTTGTCTCCAGCTGTGATCTTTCTGTGTAAAGTCTTTACAACTTATTAGTGTGTGAATTTTGTGACTCTCTTTCATATAATTTGCCACTGTATTTGCGTCAATGCTTTTGACAAGTTAGTCTGACTTAGGTTTTGATAGCTTCAAGTAACTTTCATTAATTCTATGTCTTGTAATTGGAAAATATTACAAGTGGATTACAATCATAAAATAAGAAATTTAATTCATCTTGAGATACTGACTGAGGCTTAATACCAGAGTGAAATTTATATATTTAATACTTTTTTTCTAACCTAGAGATAAATACTGCCAAATATAAATGATTTTCCAACATGATATTTATGAATGACATCAAGATTATGACACTTTTAGATGCCCTCTGAAAGGAGTATGTCATATTGACTAATGTAATTGAAACCATTACACAAGGTCAATTTGCTAACATTTATGAAGCATCACACACAGCAATGAGACTATATGAGATGCAGTTCCTGCTTCTCATCTTCTGAGTTGTCATAATGGAAAGCCACCAATATTTTCTGGATTAATATTTTATTTCACTTAATATTAAAACTTTTTAAATTTCTGTTCAAGAACTTATGTCTCATTTAATTGTTCTATTAGTCATGAATATAATGAAGCAGCTGAACCAAGGGAAGTGTGCTCTCAGAAAAACTGGCCCCAATAACGTAAAGTGGTTGTATACTGCTTTGTAATATGCTTTGTGTTTCTGATGCACTACAGATAGACATTGGTGGGAGTAGAAGAATAAACGTGAAAGTAGTGTCACTTTTGGTACCTATGAAAAACTTCATATTGGTATCAGTTATAGGAAAAAGTATACTATTTTCAGAAGAATTTAAGAGATTTCATTTTGGAGGACAGTGAAAGGGAATGATTAAGGATGGATTTCGCATATGGCAATAATGGGTCTGACACTGAAGAAAACCTCTACTCATATCCATGTTTATCTTAGTGCTTTCCACAAAGGTCAGGTTATGTAATCAGCCTAAATGGCTTTTAAGAGATGAATGGAGAGGTGAACACATCGTCCATTGGTTCTCAGTTCTTGATGATCTTGCAGAGGACCTGAGCTCAGTTCCCAGTACCAAAATAGCTGTTCACAACGGGATGGAGCTCCATGTTCAGGAAATTGAAAGTCTTCTGGCCTCCTCTGTAACCCGGCATGGTGCAGGATGTCCTTCTATCTACATGTTGATTTTATTAGCTAATAAATAAAGAACTGCCTTGGCCTATGGCATGGGAGGAAGAAGGCAGAGTTAGAAGAAGCTATGGAGCCGCCTTAGAGATAGACATGCTGAAATTTTGCTGGTAGGTCACGACCTCATGGTGATCCATGCATAGAGACAAGATGAATATATATATATATGTATATGTATATGTATATATGTGTGTGTACACATATATATAACTAAATATAAATATATATTAATATAATAGGGATATATGGAGAAATATGTGTGTATCTGTATATGCATATACAAATGTACATATACATGTATGCATGTATATATGTATATAACATACATGTTCCAATACCATTCATCAATTAAGAAACAGTAGCTTTTGTACTGGAAAATTGAACAGGACTAGAGATCATCATGTCAAACAAAACCAGATAAATAACAAAACACAAATACCATGCTTGGAAACAGGGAAGGGAACTGTTTTCTTAGTGGAAAATGACTAATTAGAGGAAGAAGATTGAAAAGGAAACAATTCTAAGGTCAAAGAACATGACACATGTGTGCATATATAATAATCAAAAATTACACTGAATAATGTAAAATTAGTAAAAAAACACTAAATTCATACCCTAACAGTATTATATAGACTGGAAATTACTAAAAAAATGCATAGGGATTAAAATACATTAAAAATACTCCATATAATCATTGTTTCTACTACAGCTTTAAGTATTAGAAAAGAGATTATATTTGCTAATGTTGATAATGCAGCAACACTGGGGGATTTTTACAATTAGGTTGATGCATTAATGAAATAGGAAGTCTAAAGCAAGATTTTATTTTAGTTATTTATTTCTCTCATTCATTCTGCATTGTTTTCATCATTTGTGTTCTTTCAATTTTACCTGTAATAAACACCATTAAAACATGAAAATTGCTTCCAGGTAATATTTAAAACTAAATTTATAGTATGAAAACTTAATAGTTACTGATAAACTATCATAAAGCAAGACTCTTAATTTTATTTCTCATTGAAATCTGTATTTCTGTTCTGGTTTTATAAGTCTACAAATCACAGTATTTTTATTATTATTTAATGAGCAGATCACTTTCAAATTAACTTCTGTTGCACTTTGTATTCAGTAGGAACATACGTATAGAGTCAATTTCATTATGAAAACATTAAATAAATAGCCTATGACTTTAGTATCCTTTGCAAAGTGGCAAATTAGTTTATCTGTCCTCTGATAACTATAAGCTTCGATAAGTCATGCAGTTGTTTTGCTTTGACTTTAGATAATGCATTTTGAATATTTAAACATATTTCTATTAAGGTACTGTGCTAAAAAAAACTTTGATTATTGAAATGCAAATAGTTTATTTTGTTCATATCAGAGGCTAATTTACCAGGTCAATTTGGAGGATAGAAGAAATGTAGCTGATTATCCTTTCCTTAAACTGCTGTAGGAAATATTTCTTGTGTTACCTTCCAACTGCGAAAGCCTAAGGCTTAATAATTGATGGGTTTATCTGATTTGACTCATATCTACCTTTGAGATTCTTTAGTTTTCAATTTTTAAAAAGTAACTTTACTTATTTCTTCAAAACATCTGTGAAGGAGATCTTAAAAGCACAATCAAATAGACGTGTCTATGTTTTGAATCAGTAAGTTTAGAATTTCCATTAACTTGTAATATTTGTCCTTAATTATAGTCATGCTAACTCTCAGAAAAAGAAAATGTATTATGTATTATGCTCATTTTAAGTTAGAAGAAGAATATAAATAGCTAAAGTTTGATTTTATTACCATATATTTTTTCTTTATTTTACTTGCCACCCCAGTAATTCTGCAAAGATCTTCATATTTGTCACAAACACAAAGAAACAAAAGGTGCATGAAATGATTAAATTACTTATCACCTCATTACGCCACCCATTCTACAAATGAGGAAATTCAAATATCAAGATGAGGCATTTTCTTTTGAAGTTCACACAGGATGAATGTGGAGATTACATTTTTTTCCTGATTCATAAACTATGTCGATGTTTAAATACAAATGAAAAGTAGAGTCATTATAACAGTACTACACAGAGAATACAACAAGAATTTCCCTTCAATTCTGAAAACCCTCAATACTTATCAATTTCCCTGTAGTGCAGGCACTGTGCTAAAGCATCCATTCAAAATAGAACAGATGGGTGGTAGAAATCTTTCTATATGTGTCTCTAAGCTTAAAGGAAATGCAGTCTTTTTCTTTGCTCTTAAGTCATTGATGGTAGAGGTATTGGAGAAAGAGGCCTTTTTGAAGGAGAAGATATTAATCATTTAGATATTCCTTTCTATAAAATCAAAATCAAGAATAAAACATGGCAAATCCAAAGAATACATAGAAACAAAATTATCTTAATTCAATATATGTGTCTACATTAAATCCTTAGGTGCCTCATCTGAAATAAATGCTTCACTTTAGATACAGGAATATCTGTACTATGTAGTACTTTCAATTTCACACTTTACAGCAGGAAGGAGAAACAGTTCAAGAACCAATATGCTCATGTAACAAGCACAAGGGCCTGAGTTCAATGCTCAGAAACAAAGTGGACAAATAATTGGTAAGGTGGCACAGACTTCTAATGACAGTACCAGGAATGGAGACCAGCAGATCCTTGGTACTCACTGACCAGCCATGCTAGCTTACCTTACATATTCCAGACTAATGAGAAACTCTGTGAGAAACGATGTGAATAGAGCCTGAGGAATGGCCTAGGTTCTGCTCTCCAGCATTGTCAAAGACTGCAAAGTAAAATTCAGATAAAAGAAAGTAGCATGATGATTGGTTGGTAAAATGCAATGCCAAAATACATTAAATGTTAGAAAAAAAAACAATGCTATTTTGAGGAAAAACACAGCATATTCTTTATATACATTGTGATTAGTATCATAAAGAAAACTTTTAGTGTGTATAGTTACCAGAAAAATGAGTTGAAAAACTCAAAAATGTTAAAGATACCCTTTGTGCTCTTAATAAATATTAAATAGCCTATCCATAGTGTATGCCTTGTGGTAGCTGTGAAATGCAAGGGATTATTTTATATTGTTTTCACTATATATCATAGAAATATTCATAAAATAACTATGCATTCACGTTTCAATTTTATAGCAACACTTTGTCTTTTACATGTATCCTGTACGTTTGAAAAAATGAAAATTTGTTTGAAAATAGGAATACAAATTAAAATAAACAATCCACCGCAGAAGTTTTGATCACTTAGTACACAAGTTCGTAGTATAATACAAAGGCTGACTGTCATTAGAAATTAAATTATGTCCTTGATGGAAAAGGGGAGCAAAGCTAGTGATTAATGTGTGAGAGAGAAAAGTTTTGATGCATATTTATTTATTATTAGAACATTATCTATAAAAGATACAATTGCAATTTTCAATACAGTTTCAAAAAATAGTAGACAAATTATCTATATAAGAAGCAGGGATTAGCCACCAAGTTAATTCCCTGGCTATTACAGCATTCTCCATTGCCAAAATGTTTTTAAAAAAAATCTATCACATTTCTTTTGAGTTTCCATTGATTTCGAAAATCAATTCTGTACTAAAAGCTGCTAAAACATTCATTACTTGGGTCTCTCTGAATATAGTGAGAGAAAGTACAGGTAATGAGTATAAGGAAAAGGGAGAGTTCTTAATGCACTGGGAAGCGAGCCTGTCCTTTTTTCCATTTTGTCTATCAGCATGACTTACTTCCACCTTTTCCTTGGGCTCATTGAGCTAAATTCACTCATAAAACATTTTTAAGAAGCCAGCAAATAGTCCCTAGGTTTCTGGGAACAAGAAACACTACCTTTAGTCCACCGAAATGAAAAATAATTCTTGAATGTGTCAAGAAATTACAGATTCACCTATCTCACAGGGCAGTGGGAAACTCATTATGGCCGTCTCTTCAATTTGAAGCTGGGATGTTTAAGACACTGCAGAATCATTTCTTAGGCATTGCTTCCCATTTGTTTCAGTGTAG
The DNA here is from genome assembly GCF_014885135.2 of Alexandromys fortis. Classification (NCBI taxonomy): domain Eukaryota; kingdom Metazoa; phylum Chordata; class Mammalia; order Rodentia; family Cricetidae; genus Alexandromys; species Alexandromys fortis. The sequence goes on from NW_026067988.1 coordinate 2,236,526, forward strand.
ATTAAGGAGAGGCAAATGATTGCACTGGAGCAGGAAATTGGAAAACCATCTGTTTCAGTAGAAGAGAGAGAGAGAGAGTAAGGGAGAAATAGAAACATGCAACAATGTACAAAAGCATAGAAGGAAAAGAGCTATTAGGCTTTTTAGAAAAGAAGAGATGGGAAATAAAGCTGCTAAATTGGCTTTCAGAGGAATAAAGAAAGTTGTTAATCCTGGTAACAGTCTGGGAGTGACTGAGCATAAGAATGGGAGGTTACATTAGGATAGATTTCTTAAAGAGGCATTTTCGGATCTGATAAATGCTTAAATTTTACCTTTTTGAAATGGGGATAAGTGCATTCACTTTCTCCTTCGTTTCAAGAGTGTCTTCAGTGACATACTATAGATGGAACTCACCACAAAATATGATGGTCATGTAACAGAGAAACAGAGAAATTGCACAACAATGAACACCATTTATCAGATCACTGTTCTGTTAAATGTTATTTTACAATATATCCAATTTCTTGGTACAGAGGATAGTATACAGGCCTTTGCAAGTAGTAGTCAAAGGCTATCTATCTGAGCTATAATCTTAGCCCTCAATAATCTGTAGTATTGTGAAAATTATGAAATAGTCAGAGAAGTTCAGTACATTTTATACAAACATAGAAGATTTATTCCTCTCTATGACAAGGGCAAATAATTTTAGTTCATTTTGTGTGATGTGGCTACTTTGATAATTAGCTAGCTATGCACTTTATTCTGTTGATACTAGTAATTAAAGGTTCGTCTTTACAAACACTCTTGTATTTGGGGGAGAGTGCAAGGTTATAACACGGAGCAGTAAACAGACATCCACATTCAATAATGACTAAAACCACATTTTAACATGTCATGAAATTTTCAAGGACAGCTTACACTACAAGAATCAAGATAAATACTTGTTACTTTCACAAGGCATTTACAAGTTTGTAGAGTTTTGCTGGAAAATACAACTAGTTTCCTGTTCTGACTGACCACAAAGAACGGTCTTGAAGTACTTCTTTTAGGTAGGTGTTTCTATGAATGCTTTCTACATATTTTTTGTAGAAAGGAATACAAAGATATTCTTGCTTAACAACAATGTTTTTTATGACAGATCAGAGTAAACCAGGCATTATCTTTAGTACAGCATTCAAATGGGCTTATGACCATAATGTAAATTGCATATGATGAGAAAATTCATGCATCTGAAGAAATTTCTCAATCATCTCTGTCCATGTTCATAGACTACATCTAGATTTCTAGTTCTAGGCTTCATATAAATATATTTGCAATATTCTATGATTAATTGATAAGAATGTCTTGTATGAACAACATATTCCATTTGTCTACTATTGTTAATTATTCAATTATTAATAAATAACTTCAATTAACTGAGTCTAAATTTTTGCATACAATGTTGGGACAAGATATGTATCTTATTCGTATCATTGCAATGTTCAAGAAATGGTATTTGTACAATTCCTGGGACAGGAGCTAACGCATTAGAGAGCAACAATAAGTGAAAATTAGTATAATTTTTACCTTCCAAGATGGCAAACAAACACATTATAAAGCTGAAAATATTGGTGGATTTGTAAGTTCAAATCCATTGTGTATTTCTTGTTTGCAATGGGTTCTAGACCACAAATTGTTCTGAGGAATATTTCTCACTAACATTATCTATGAACAGAGACCTGAACCTGCTTTCTATGTCATAGTATGGACTTCTTAAGCATTTCTGTAAAGAAAGATATTTTTAAAAGGAAAATGCATATAATATACAAAAGTTTGAGATTTTGCCATGGACTCGGACACATTTCATTATAGTCTTCAGAAAGCTACACTCTCCTTTGCTTTCTCTGAAAAGGCAATGCATTTGTTATGCTTACAAAGGAAACGAGAACACAAGAAGAAAAATTTATCTCAGTTTTCAGGTAAAAAAAGTCAATATATGGATTGACCCCCTCTGAAATTCTAGTAATGAGGCTTTTGTCATTTAAATTCTCACTGCTAGTCAGAAAAAAAAAAGTGCCAACAAATATTCTTGGTTTTGCTAATGAGTCTTTAGCTCTGTGCAACTTAATATTCTTTTCAAGGTTCTTGTCATTTTATCTATTATCCAAGAAAATAAACATAAAATAAATCAAAAGCTGTCCCTTAAACACAAGGTTACATGAGACATGTTTGTGTTAGAAAATGGATAGTATTTTATTTAATAAATGAGGTCATTAGAAAGTTTAGAGATTATTATTGCCCAAAGAAATTCTGCATGACAAAGGGGAAACCTCAAGAAAAAAGTCTGCTCAGTGACCCTGTGAGAAATATCAATGAGCAGCCATTTTTCCTTTTGTTCCGCTTCACATCAATCAACTACAATCCCTTAAAATGACTGACTGTTAAACAACTTTAGTAGTGACCACAAGATAGTATGGATAGTTAAGAGAAGACTATTTTTTGGAGTTTTCTTAAAATGTTTTAAACTTGCTTATTTTCAAATACACAAGTTAACGTTTTAAGCTACTCTACCGGAGCAAATATAGAAAATTTGCATTTGTAAAAATGCAACATATTCATATGGAAGACAACAGTTATAATTAGGCATCATGCTTATTAGTAATATGTTTACTAATTTTATATCCATCAAAAATCTATAAAGTCTTACCTTCTCTAAAGCATGGGCATTTTTTTTTCCTTTTGCTCACCATTGCTTATTTGGATTTTTGGCATCATTCTTTCACGAACAATATTAATTGGAAATTTTGCTGTAGCCAGACTCCTATACACCACAAAAGTACCTTTTCATTCTCAATAATTACTATTGAGGTAGAACCTGAACTTGAATTTGTCCCTGTGGAATAGCCTTACTTGATTTGTCTAAGTCGCACAACAGAATAAATAGTTCTCTTAACCAAAGAGCTAGCAGGCCTGTCATCACTTGCACAGTAAGCACCTGGGTAAGAATACAAGTAGCTGATTACGGAGAATGTCTTGGCCATTTCTCAAGTCCCACTGAGTCCAGTAATATGTATTGACCAAGAACAAATGTGTTTCCTATGAGCCATACTTTCAGGAAAGTTTTATTGTTTCCACCTCCAACAGACAGAATGTATTGTGTTGCATCCAGCATGGAGAGCTGGCAGAGCTTGATAATCTCTAAATGACATCTATGCTGATTATGATTTCAGGTCCCTGAATTGCTCCTTTAACAGTCTCTCTTCAGCCTTGTGACATGGTAAACTTTCCTTTGAAGTAAGAAGAACACCTATGTAAATAACCATATCAGATAAAAGAAAAAAAGAACATGTGAAACCTGCCTTTACTTTATATTAAAATGAAACAAAAATCATGAGGGTTATCTGTTAAATTTCATGTTTTGCTACTCTTAGTTCCAGAAAATGATGTTAATAAAAAGTTGAATGGAAAAAAACAAACAAACAAAAAAAAAACAAAGAAATCAGGTTTCTTATAAAGATGATTCTTTATCATAGTGAGTGAGATAATACAGATCCAGAATTTTTTTAATTTATTTATTTCTTTATTAATTAATTAAAGATTTCTGTCTCTTACCCACTGCCGCCTCCCATTTCCCTCCCCCCCCCCCAATCAAGTCCCCCTCCCTCGTCAGCCCAAAGAGCAATCAGGGTTCCCTGCCCTGTGGGAAGTCCAAGGACCACCTGATCCAGAATTTTAATAGCTACCCTGTAATGAGCCAAAAGCTTCCCTCCTAAACACTCTTGGCCAACTAAATAAATAAACCCATTGCTATCATTGGGTTTTTGGCCTGTGGGAATGGATTTATTAACCTCTCACCAACCATTACAGGCTATAACCACTGCCCTTGGTAATCCCCAAAAATCTTTATCAAGACCTGATTCTTGAAGAGAATGCATACATGTCAGGATCAGTTTCAGGAGCTATTGCAGGCCATGATGTAATTGCAGCTTATAGCAATTGATACGTAGATGTCAACCCACTAGAGGAAGTATTGCCTGATGGGGTACCCTGTCATCACGGCTTGTGGACCACGGACTCAGAAAACTATTGCTTTCATCTGTAATTTCACCTGTACAATAACAACTATGATATCTGCCCATTACCATGTATTTTCATACAATGTGTATATGCAATCTCATGATTATATCTAAATATTATGGGCAGAAATATTGGTGAGTGGTCAGAAAAATGACTTTTCATTTAGGTATAAAGTATTGGTTTATAGAGTATATACTGGGCCATGATTCATAACCAGACCTATTTGTCCCACTAGGATTGAAGACATTTAAAAGCTTGTTTTGTTTCTTTTGGCTCAGACTAGCTGCATACAATTAGCTCACTTTCACCTCAAAGGAAGTTCAAACAAGATTAAAGGCTTTTTGTAAATAGATCAAAAGTTTAAAACTTTACAGCTATGCACAAAGTCAGAGTCAAAGAAGTACCCTAAGTACCCTAAGAAAAGTATGTTAATTCTTTGCTTGCCAATTCAATTCACAAATAGACCTGTGTTTCAAAGTTCGTCACTAGGCAGTGTGTCCCTCCATCTGATGATGTTCTCATTCCTGTGACCTTGAACGTTCTGTTGCCATCACAATTGCTTGGTTCCCTATCACTTACCTTAGGAATGTGCTTTTGACCAATTAGAGGTACCTCTTATGATTTTTTATTGCTCAAGAATCCTATAAGAGGAAGAGATTTTAGGCTAGAAGCAAGGAAAAGAAGCTAGGAAGAATTAGAAGTAGGACAGGAGAATTAGAATTGAGACAGAAAAATAAAGTGAGTGATTTGGAAAAGCACCTGTGAGAGAGTTTGTTTCTTTGCCCTCAGATAGCTAGATGAAAGAGTCATTTTTCCTTGCTGTTGCTTCTATTCTGAACCTTGAAGAGAGTCTTGGGATTCGACCCTTAAGAATCTCATTGTATACATGAGTCACAGAACATGGATGAATTACCTAATACTCAATCCACAGCTTTGACTGCTAACTAATACTGGAAAGTGCTACGTGTACCACTGGGAAGAAAAGTAATCACAATATTACACAACTAGGAATCCTGATATCTACTGTGATGACTGGTCTAAAAGATAAGGACATTGGTGCAATGGTTGCATGAATGTTTTGGGAGTGAACAAATGCTTCGTTGTTGAATTTATGGTTAGCCTCATATTCTGAAAGCCATAATTGAAACTATTGGTGGGACCAGGGACCTATGGTTTGATAGGTCATAGATTCTGGGGAAAAGCATTTGCTGTTATTCTACTATATGGACATTTTAATAAGCCAACTCTGAATGGATTAATGCTATACAATATATTAGAACATTTCTCAATTTGCTTTATCAGGGAAGCTTCTTCTTTCAACGTACAGTGATAAACTCAGAAACCAACTACTACTCATGAATATGAGATTTGTAATGGTCAGACCCAAATAAGTCATTTATATCATATCATATACAACAATGTTCAGTGGTTGTTTGTGGTAGAGGGGAAAGAAACATTGTAAAAACCATGTGTAAAAATGACCATAGAGAAATATTATTTTTTCATTCAATGAGGCAGTTGCACATTTGAACTCATAAGAGTTACTACAATGTGGACCTGTACAATCTCGATATAGAACAGGAGATTGACTTGAGATTCAATCTTTGAATAAGGGACTACTGAAAATTGATAATTTCTAAGAGGGGAAAAGTTAGTTTTCTTTATTACTGTAAGATAACAGGGTTCATAACTATGCAGTATAGATAAAGATCCAGGAGCTGCTTTCCCATAGAAGAATATTTGGACAATACAATTTTGAATCAGTGGGCTTTGAAAAAAACAACAACAACAAAAACAAAAAGGGAGTTAGATATATGAACATAACTCATTGTATATATGTATTCAATTTTCACAAGAAAAAAATTTATATTGTGGTAAAAAATTCCTCCAAATACTATTATTTCATACATTTAGAAACTGTTCATTCGAATGAAAATCACTCCCTAAGTGAGTGACACTTTTAGTAGGTGTTGCCTTATTGAAGTAGATGTGGTCTCGTTGGAGGAAGTGTGACAATATGGAGGCATACTGTGAAGTCTCATGTATGCTCAGACCGTGCCCAGTCAGATGAACTACTCTCTGTGGCTTCCGTGTTAAGGTGTAAGGACTCGTAGCTCCTTCTCTAGCACCATGCCTTCCTAGATGCTGTCTTCGTTCCCGTGCCGACGTTGGATTAAACCTCTGAAATGTAAGAGAGCCACCACTATTAACTATTTTTTACTTTTTAAGGCTTGACGTAGCCATTCTGTCTCTTCACAGTAATAGAAACCCTAAGACAGAAGTTAGTACCAGCGGTGGGGTATTGCTGTAATGGACCTGGCCAAATGTGTGGAAGATTGTGGAAAGACTTTAGAATTTCGGACTAGAAGAGCCATTGAGCTTCAAAAGTTCTGGGAAGTTATGTAGGAGTTTGAAAGGTAAGACTATGGAGAGGATTACAGAGATGGAGACCTGACCTGTGACGTTTCAGAGGGAAGTTATAAGGCCCTACGAGGGCATTTGTTTGTTTGTATTATGATTCTGTGGTTCGGCATAGCGGCGGCTGAAAAATCAGCTGTCATGAACTAGGTACCAGAGCTACAAAAAGAAAACTTTGCTTTGTGGGATCCTTGATCAGCTGGAGCTAAGAAATTCATGGCATTTAAAAGGAGAATAGTAGCACTGAGGTGAAATCTTGGAGCACAACAAACCTCTGTTCCAGAGGCACCCGTGTTGATAGCTGAACTCGACGATGTGTAAGCGTCACCCAGATGGTACTTATTTTAAACTCATGAAAGAGTCAAGGAAAACAGCTAATCTTGGCACTGTGAGACGCCAAGAGAGGCCACTGGTAAAGGTGCAGCCTCAGTAGCAGTTGCAGGCTCAGGATGGAAGGAGTTATGCAAGTAAATTGAGGATTGCCATCATGAAGAGTGCCTCTGATAGGTTACTGGTGAAAGTGCAGCCTAGTTGCAGCAAAGGAACGCAGAGAATAGTAGCAGGGGTGGAGTGGAGGCAGCCAGAGCCTGGAAGACAAGCTATGGGTGCTCCAGAGGGAAGAGTTGGAGAAATAACCCGAACCATTTGGAGGAATTCAGAAGATTATGAGTGAATCCCAGATAACTGCCCATTGAGTTATTTATACCCTTGGAGTTTGGTATTGCTTTGTTCAGATTCTGACAGTGCCCTGGTTCTCCCCACCTGAAGAACCAATGAGAGACAGCCAAGCCCTCCCTCTGGCTGGAGAGGCTTCTACCTAGATTTTGTTGTCTCATCCTCGGTAGCTTTGAGACTGTCCCTCAAACTTGAATCAGGCTTTTTCTCTGTCTTACAGGCCTCGAGTTACAGGTCCAGAGATAATTTTGGCCCAACAATTTTAATGTGAGATCCTGTGGATGAATAAGAGGGGAAAAGTTGTAGCTCAATAGTGGTGGGTTTATGTGTCAAGTTGGCAGGGTGTCAGTTGTACTGGCTGGTTCTTTGTATAGACTTAACAAAGCTAGTATCAACAGAAAGGAAGAAGCTTTCGTTGCGAAAATGTCTCCATGAGATCCAGCTGTAAGGCATTTTCTCATTTGGTGATCAATGTGGGAAGGTTAATCCCATGGTGGAATATGCCATCCCTGGTCTGGTTGTCCTGGTTTCTAAAAGAAAGCAGTCTGAGCAAGCCAAGAGAAGCAAGCCATTAAGCGACTTGACTCCATAACCTCTCTGCCAGCTACTGGCTCCAGGTTCAGCCCATTGAGTTCCTGTTCTGACTTCCTCCAATGAAGTGACTGTTAGCAAGTTTCCATATGTGGTAAAATCTTAATATTTCTACTTTTGTAGTATTTTTCAAAGTGTTCCTTTTCTTAATGACACTACAACATTATAAGCTTATTTAGTTTGCACAAAGTTCTTGCTAAATTCAAACATCAAACTAATTGCTTCTATTGGTTTAACAAAATCTAACACATTGAAAACATTCACTTAAGGATGAACAGTGCATGCTTTTCTGGTTTGGTAGTACATATAGGTGAGACTTGATATAATACTGAAAGTTAAAAACTTAAATTGTGTGAATCATATTGACAATACTACAAATTATAGTTTTATTTGTATCCTTTGAAAATTATTTATTTATTGTGTGCATGTGTGTTTTGGAAGTGAACTTATATAAATATATGTATATGAGTGAGGACAATTGCCATAACACACCTCTGGAGGTCAGAGACCAACTTTGGGGAGTTTGTTCTTTGCTTTCACTGATGAATGGATTGAACTGAAGTCCATGGGCTTTGGTGGCAATCACTTTAGTGCACATATCTATCTGGTCTGCCCTTCATTGTTTCAAATATTGATGATCCTTAAATATTTTATTACTTTAGAGTTGCATAAAAACATAGGTGTTATGATTAAGTCCTCCTCCTGCCTTCCTTTGCAAAGCTCTTGTATTCCTTGCTACTATTATTTTCTTTTATTCACAGAGTCTAGCCGGGCAATGGTGGCGCACGCCTTTAATCCCAGCACTTGGGAGGCAGAGGCAGGCGGATCTCTGTTAGTTCTAGACCAGCCTGGTCTACAAGAGCTAGTTCCAGGACAGGCTCCAAAACCACAGAGAACCCCTGTCTCGAAAAACAAACAAACAAACAAAACAAAACAGAGTCTATGCATTTTTGATAATATATACTCATGTGTGTAAGGCAATCCATTTTAACAAGGGTAGGCACTCAAGGGCCACTGATTTGAACAAAATTTACTTTTTCTCACCCAGCAGCCACTAATTGCAAAAGTCTCCAAAGCTAAGTTTGTGATTTCTTGACCATCTCTACTCTCCAGACTGCGAGTTGTCTCTGAGCTTGTAGTCTTGAGTATGATGCCAAAATTGTTAAGAGTTTATTGGTACAACTGTCTTGCCCAGAAATTTTTTTTGTAATTTTTCTCCTTTTTGTAATTTTTTTCTCCTACAATTCTTTCATACCTCTTCTATGGGAAGGAATGTGATATAGATGTAGAATTAAGGCTTAGTATCCCCCAATCTTTTACTTTTTGCACTTTGACTAGTTATGGTTCTCCATATTAATTACTATAGACTGGAAAAGAAATGTCTCTGAGAAGAGTTTGAAAATTTACTGTTCTTAGGTATTATAATGAGTCACTAGGGGTCAGTTTAATACTCTTGTCAATTTACTCAAATAATGATAGTAGGCCATTTCCGATGGTCTATGATCTAGTGATGCTTCCCTATTATCCATGTCAGCAATGGATTAATACCAGTGGAATGGATATTAAATACAATCCAAAGTATTTGGTTACTTCAGTAATGTTAGTACTACTGTTCCACCAGTAGTTCTATCTTTACAGGCCAGTTTTAAGTGTACCTTATAGGTTACACAACTAGGAACAACTGACAATTTCTTTTCTCTCCTGGTTTGTGTCTCATTTTTCTGTGCTGGGAAAACTAACTTGTAAATAGGAAGCTGCCAGGTCTCTGCTGTCTGGATTTTTTTTAAAGGCTTGTGGTTCCAATATAAAATCAGTGATATCCTCAGCAATAGCATTATACCTCTAAGTTCTGGATGGAGTCAAAGAGCAACAACCACAGCCTGGGATACTTCTAGGTTTTCTAGGATATTTATGAGTTTCCTGACATCAGATCCACAGAGTCCCTCAAAGGAGATCAAGTCCTGTATGTGAAAGCAACGTGCCTTTATTCTTTCACAAGATCACAGACTGGGACTCCCTGGGTACTCAACATATTGGCATGATTGGAGAGCCCTGAACTCAGTTGAGTTGGGGTTTTTATAACAGGAAAGGTAGGGGAGAGGGGTTTCTAAGATTCAAGATGCCTGATTGCCTGACATTGGCCTAGGATGTCCTGGTTAAAAGCAATGGGTGTGTACTGGCACATGATCCTATCTACAATGGTTGGAACTTTAAGAATTTCCTTTGGATAGTCTGTTTCTGGGTGGAACATGGCTAGACTCCGTTTGTTCTCTTTCTTGGAACCAGGCATTGTCTTAGGGTAAACTGAGACTCAGGCCTACATTTTTGTTTGTCTAAAGGGCCTGTCTTGACAGGTGTATACCAAGCTGCCCTGGGTCCTACAAGATTAGCTCAATTATTTTGTGAGATAATTGAAATGTATAATTTCATCCTAAAAGGATTCATCTATTAAATGTCAGTAGTTAAAGCATCTGGCATTTTTCAAAAACGTGCTCACTTAACTTAAATGAGAATATGGTATACTTAAGTACATTCAATTCTTCAAAAATGTAACAGCATCCATTCATTAATGTAAATTAGGGACATGAGATCACTTTTGGTAAGATGGTTATTTTTACTAAGTTGAACCTACAGATCCAAAAGCATGGGAGAGTTTTCCTTTTCTGATATCTTCTCCAATTTATTTCCTCAAAGTGTTGAAGTTGTTGTAATCTAGATCTTTCACTTACTTGACTAGAGTTACCCCAAGATATTTACAGTGTGTGTAGTTATTGTGAATGGTGTTGTTTCTCTGATTTCTTTCTCAGTTCATGTATCATTTGTATATATGTGTGCTACTTCTTTTTAAGAATTAATCTTGTATCAAACCATTTGACTAAAGGTGTTTAACAGCTGTAGGTTCTCCCTGGTAGAATTTTTATGGTGACTTATGTATACTCTCATATCATCTGCAAATAATGGCACCATGACTTCTTCATTTCTGATTTATATTCCATTGGTTTCCTTTAGGTACCTTATTGCTCTAGCTAGACCTCACATACTATGTTGAGTAGGAATGGATCACCTTGTCTTATTTTTAATTTAGTGGAATTGCTTTGAAATTTTCTCCTGTTATTTTTATGTGAGCTTAGTATCCCCACCTGACTCTACTGACACATTTGTTACTGTCTGTGCCATACAGACCTGAAGTCAGAATCCTGATGCTCATACTGTTTGACCTGGTGAGATTTCTGGTCCCATGATCACTAGCTCAGCTCTGTCCACCAAACATAGGTTTTAACTAAGTCTCCATCAAACCTGCAGACCAGAGAAGCAGAAAAGCAACCAGTTGACCTTCCATTTTTAGCCTAGGATCCAGCAAGAGAGAGGTCACTTCACAAGTACCAAAACAAAATACCATGAATCTTTTAGTCCCTCCTTACTCCTTCCTGTCTGTCTCTGCTATTTGTGTTCTTGACTCCTCTAACCTCTCCATGGCTAATTCCTGTCAACTACTTGCTGGCTCTGACAGCTGATGCAAGGTTAATTTTATTAACAAAATCTCAAACATTCTCAGTGTGATCAAATATCCCACAACATGTCCTGTTTTTCGTTTAAATAAAAAGGAAGTTTTAACTCTAACACACTGACATATAATAAGGACAAATATCAGTTATTATTGAAAGAAAAAGAAAAGATTTTAACTTTAACAATGTAAAACTATATACAATAAGAACATTATCAGGAAAAAAAGAACATTATCAGGTAAGAATTATGTTCACCATATTCAGTCAATTAATATTTAGCAAATTCAGAGAAAACAATCTATTATCTATCATATCTTGGTGAATCCAAAGTTTTATACCGGAACCACTTGATTTCATAACTTGTAATACCATATACCATTTAGACTTAAAACATTTTAGAATAAACAACTTAAGCTTTTGTCTCTCAATCTCATAAACTTTATATTTCTTTTGTAAATTTGTTTTCTGAAAAATGTAACAATGAACATGTATGTACCTGTAACGTATATAATATAATAGGAAACTTAGAGCTTCTTGTCATTTAAATCTTGAATATGAATTTATGGTATCATGCACATACTTTAATTTCCCAAACTCCACAGTATGAAACACATCAATTTGCTAAACTTTATTTTTCAAATACCATTTGGGTTACTTCTTGCAGGTAATATAATTTGGTTACTTAAAGAACAAATAAAACATTTTTTTAATAATTTCCTTGACTTGTTGCCTTGTGATAAAAAATTATTCATCAAACTTTTGCTACTAACATGATGTTTCTTATGAAACTCTGAGGCTTTTAGTACATTTCCTATTAACTAATTAATTTCATCATTACCTTGTGATAAAGTCACTGGTAGACCTGTGTGGTATTTGATATGTGTTATATACAATAGATGATCTCTGTATCTGAATACATAGAGTTGAATAAATAGAAAAGTTAATTCTGAATCATCTATAATAATTTCAGTGGTTTTAATATATAAAACAACTCTTTCTGCATATTGAGAGTTAATAACTATAATTGAGGTTCTGGATAATCTAATATTATCCTGAGACTATTATATTGTTGGGAGCAGTGAGACCCCAGATCCTGAAACAACTTGTTTTCCCCTGATCTGAGTGCCTACAGCTGCTCTGAGCACGAGGCCTTCAGGCGTTCCTGATGGCAGGAGAGTGGTTTCTGGTGGGTTTGGCTGGGGCGTGGCTATCTCTACATTACCTGCCCCTGAACACAATAAAGTGAGCATTCTAGGGGAATTCAAGGATGACCCGTGTCGCTGTCTCTCTGTAGGTGTGTGTCTGTGTATTTTAACTTCCAGCCCCCTTGCCCGAAGCTTGGTAGCTGGGTTCAAGCGCACCGAGCGCAGACACGGGGGCGTGGTGCAAGGCATTATATGATTCTGATTTTTAAATTAAATCATGAAAAATGAAAACCATTTTACTCATTTTTACTGACATTTTACCTTTTTTTTGATTTATTGCATCTGTATAAAATGTAGGGGTTATATTGCTGTTCCTCTTACTATGTGATAGAGGATACAAGTAGTTTCTTTGTAAATTGGAATTGCTTGTTTTGGGGGATATTTGTTGTAAATCTTTTTCAAGAAATTGCTGAAAACCTTCTCAATATTAGTGTTTTAATAAAGAAGAAATTTTAGGATTAGTGAAAAATACCACAATTTCTGGTGAGTCTGTTTCTGTTAATTGACAAAGTATCAATTTTTCTTTCTGAATCAATTCAGAAATATTTTCTACAAAAGTTTTTAATTTTTTTACTCCTTTTTCCTTTTTTGGTATGCTGAAAATCTATTCTACGATATTATCTTCTCTTTGCATAAAAATTCCTGGAAGGGGATGAGTAGGCAGTGGCTTGGATTCAATCAAGATCTGAATCCAATCAATCTACATATGCATGTTTTTCTGCCAGAGCCAATTCTTTTTCAACTTTTGTTGAGAGTTTTCTTGCACTATTTATATTCTTATCACCTAGTAAGGTTTGAAATAAATTACTTAGCTCTTAAATAGTTAATTCAATTGATAGCCATAGCCAGTTAATATTTCCTAGCAAGTTTGAAAACCATTAAGGGTTCAAAATTGATCTCTCCTTGGGCTCCTGGGAGCCACTCTAGGTTCAAGTCTCTTGCCAACACTAAGGTGGCTCTTTTAACTAAGATATGTGCTTCCCTGCTCCCCTATCCGACCTTCCTTTATCCCAATCTTCCTGTTTCCCCAAGTTCCCCCAATCCTCCCCTTCTATGTCCCCAGTTAGTCCCTTGGGAAACTGAGGATAGGGAACCTGAACTGACCCTATCCTATAGCATTACTGACGAATATCTTTCATATCACCATAGAACCTTCATCTGGTGATGGATGGAGATAGAGACAGAGACCCACACTGGAGCACTGGACTGAGCCCCCAAGGTCCCAATGAGAAGCAGATGGAGGGAGAACAAGAGCAAGGATGTCAGGACCACGGGGGGTGCACCCACCCACTGAGACAGTGGGGCTGATCTATTGGGAACTCACCAAAGACAGCTGGACTGTGACTGAAACAGCATGGGATAAAACCGGACTCTCTGATCACGGCGAACAATGAGGACTGATGAGAAGCCAAGGTCAATGACAAGGGGTTTTGATCCTACTTCATGTTCTGGCTTGGTGGGAGCCTAGCCAGTTTGGACGTTCACCTTCCTAGACATGGACGGAGGGGGGAGGACCTTGGACTTTCCACAGGGCAGGGAACCATGACTGCTCTTTGGATAGGAGAGGGGGGGTGAGAGGAGTGGTTGGGGGAGAAGAAAGGGGGAGGGGGAGAAGATTGGGGGGAGGGGGAGGGAAATGGGAGGCTGGGAGGAGGCGGAAACTTTTTTTTCTTATTCTCAATAAAAAAAAAGAAAAAAAAATATAAAAAAAATGATCTCTCCTGATTTGTTCTTTCTGTGATAAAATTTTCTATAAACTTATCTATAATATAGATAATTAACAGACTCTTATCTTCATTGTTTTCTAGAAGCAATTTGTAACTCCCAATAAATAAATATTCTCTTTACTTCGTCAAACATTTATTTTAAGGACTTTGCATCTGAACCAGACAATAAGATATCATCTATAAAATGTTAACTTATAGAATGAGAGAGCCTTTATGCATTTTTCCTATTGGCTAATGTACAAAATATTGATGCATGGTAGACTTGTTTAACATTCATTGTGGCAGAATCTCTACTGCTATCTTCTACCAGGTTGAAAATTATTGTGTCACTGTGAAGGCAAGTTTTTTACTATCCTTCTCTTGTAAGGGACAGTTAAAAAAAAGTCTTTAAGTCAATGACTATAATAGATCATCCCTTTGGTGAAAAATGAAGGCAAGAGAATTCCAGACTGTAAAGAACCCTTTGGCTGAATCACCTCATTAATAGCTCTCCGATCAGTTACCATTCTCCATTTTCCAAATTTCTTTTTGATGACAAATACAGGAGAATTCCAAGGACTGGTAGATTCCTCAATAATTTGAACATTTAGGCATTCCTGTATAAGCTGTTCAAGTTCTTGCAATTTTTCTAATATCAAAGGGCGGTTTTACACCCACAAAAGTTTGTAAGTTAACCATTTTAAAGGTAAAGTTGTTGGTACCTTCTAATCCAGAAGCTGTTGTGCCTTATCTATACACAACATGAATGATCTGTGGCTATGCTTGATAACACCTTTTAATATTTTGTTCATGAGGGCTGAAGAATTGGCTCAGAGGTTAAGAACACTGGGTGTTCTTCCAGAGGTCCTGAGTTCAAGTCCCAGTAAACACTTTGTAGTTCACAACCATCTGTATTGAGATATGGTGCCCTTTTCTGGCATGTATGCAATGCAGGCAGAACACACTATCCAAAATAAGTAAGTAAGTAAGTAAATAAATAAATAAATAAATAAATAAATATCTTAAAATTATTTTTTATTTTATGGATTTTTTCTATATTGGAATAATATTATTTTGTGTTTTCCATTGCTGCAACAAATCAGATCCCCATAAATTCTTTGTTATGTCAGTCACTCTGCCCTGCTGGCCCTTTACATTCAATCCATTTTGTACTTTTTTTTTAACCTGAGATAAAGTTTCAATCTCTAGAAGTTTATTAATATTCACCTTCTGAATAGGCCAATCTTAATGACAAGATTTTGGAGAAATTATTGTTATATCTGTATCCAATAAACCTACAATTTCAATGCCAATTATTTGTATTTTTAGTTTTGGTCTTTGATCATGTATAGCACTGTGCCAAATTATTTGTTTTTTTGTTCTCTCCAGAAATTTTTATGGTATCTACTGAAGTTGGTCTTCCTTAATCACATCCAGAGCAGTGTGGTGCTTAACAACAGGTATTATTAAGTCTTTTAATTGCTCTGTGGATGAGTTTCTCTGATGCTGGCAGTGAATGATTGAAGCAAATTTGATATAGGGGCCTGTAAGAGGCCCTTAAGGCATTTCTGATGGCAGTGGGTTTCCTTTCCTGCCTATCGTTGATCTGAATCCATTAGCTCCATACTCACTTTTGCCATACCATCTACATACTCCAGAAGCTTGGGGCCTTATGGATGTAATAACTTGAAAACACTTTCCTTCCATCAATCCCTTTGCTAAAATCCCTTTTCTCGTGATCTTATTTACTATAATTATATCTGCAATTCTGTTTTTTCTTAAAATTTCTGAGAATGACTCCTCCCAAAGTATCATAATAATTATAGGATCCAATATCAGCTATATTTCTAATCCATTCATCTATTGGTTTTGATATTACCTTCTAAAGTTTAATCACCCTTTTGTATTGTGAGTTAGAATTTTCAAAAATTAAAAATTCAATTAATATATTAACAGAAATGGGCTAATTTAAGATATAAGAGCTAGCTAGGAATATGCCTGAGACATTGGCCAAACAGTGTTGTAATTAATATATTTTTTTTTTTGTGATTACTTGTGTCTGCACAGCCAAGAAATGGAAGTGCAGTATCTGATAACAGTATTTTACTTATTTTACTAACAGGTCTATTGAAGAATTGTATTTTAACAATAGGAAGTCTTTCTAAAGTTTGTTGCTTATCAACCAAATTTTTAGATATGGCCCAGTTATCAAGCCAGGTTTTAAGGATAAAATATGAATTAATGAATTGTTAGTAATTATAATTTACATTATATCAGTCATAGGTAAATCAGATGTCCCTTCATTTATTTTTTTTCTATTTTTAAGTCACCTGTTTAAGCAAAGCACTAAAGAGTCCTAACTTCCTGCATTGTGATCTTTCCCATTCTTAATGTGGGCAAGATCTTTCATTATTAAAAAGTAATTAACTATATCCTTAAAAATTTCACAGGTGTCTCACCAAATCTGCTAATTTCTCAAAGATTCCTGAGTGCAACGGTACCCTTAAGAGTTCATATGGACAGTCTTTGTGTGTGGCATAAGTGACTGGAATAGAGTCTTGCAACAGTGGTTGTAGCATGAGTTCTCATAGGTCTTAATAATAAAAGATCAGAGTCAGATATTGGGGAAAATGCTGAGAGATAGAAAGACAAGAGTGCAAAACCACAGCCACTTTACATCTCCACTTTCCAGCCAAAAAGAGACTGATTTCCTGTTTCCTATTGTCTTATCATTTCTTCTCTCAGCCTAGCCATACTACACCCTGTGCCAATATCTTGTAAGTCAGTCATTGAAAAAATAATAAATAACCAAGTCCTTCAATCTATATTTTACTATTGCATGGATATCATTTTATATATAGCTTATTCATATATTATTAATTTAGAAAGTTTGAAGAAGAAAAGAAACTTTTGCCTTTTTGGGGATTACAAATTGCTTCTCAAAAAAATTACGAGGAAGAGGTTATATCAATTATATGGTATAAAATAGATCTACAAAACAATAGACCCCCAAAAGTATGAATTAGGAGAGATTGATTGCACACTTTTAATGACTACAGCCCACTAATGGAATAAAACAAATGAACTAATTAAATTAAACCAAACCTTAAATGGTGACAAGAATGTAAACAATCCCATGAAATGATCAGCTGAAGCTGAAAGAGTTGGCTTTGGTGGAAGAGATAATACAGATTCCAAATGTGAACCATGTGGATCCAGAGCTTAACTGCCTTGTAGTCAAATTACCCTCTTTGCACTCACCTATAGGTGTTTTATTTTTTTAACTTTTTTTATTTATTTATTTATTAAAGATTTCTGTCTCTTCCCCACCGCCGCCTCCCATTTCCCTTCCCCTCCCCCAATCAAGTCCTCCTCCCTCTCAGCCCAAAGAGCAATCAGGGTTCCCTGCCCTGTGGGAAGTCCAAGGACCACCCACCTCCATCCAGGTCTAGTAAGGTGAGCATCCAAACTGCCTAGGCTCCCACAAAGCCAATATGTGCAGTAGGATCAAAAACCCATTGCCATTGTTCTTTAGTTCTCAGTAGTCCTCATTGTCCATTATGTTCAGCGAGACCGGTTTTATCCCAGGCTTTTTCAGACCCAGGCCAGCTGGCCTTGGTGAGTTCCCGATAGAACATCCCCATTGTCTCAGTGTGTGGGTGCACCCCTCGCGGTCCTGAGTTCCTTGTTCATGCTCTCTCTCCTGGTACTCCTGATTTGGACCTTGAGATTTCTGTCCGTGCTCCAATGTGGGTCTCTGTCTCCTTTCATCGCCTGATGAAGGTTAATATTCAGGAGGATGCCTATATGTTTTTCTTTGGGTTCTCCTTCTTATTTAGCTTCTCTAAGATCACGAATTATAGGCTCAATGTCCTTGTGCAACCACTTTGGAAAGCAGTGTGAAGGTTTCTCAGGAAATTCGGGATCAACATACCCCTGGACCCAGCAATACCACTCTTGGGAATGTACCCAAGAGAGGCCTTATCATACAACAAAAGTATACGCTCTACTATGTTCATAGCAGCATTGTTTGTAATAGCCAGAACATGGAAACAACCTAGATGCCCTTCAATTGAAGAATGGATGAAGAAAGTATGGAATATATACATATTAGAGTACTACTCAGCAGTAAAAAACAAGGACTCCCTATAGATGTTTTAATGCAGAGGGGAGAAATTACCTTAGAATGGATCATTTTATCACATAAACTGAGTAAAAAAAACAAAACTTTTGTGGAAAATGTCTGAGTTTTAGAATTTAAAAGGAAAACTGTGACTTCATCAATTAGCAGAAATAGACCCTATCTTTCTATTTACTAATAAACTTAGAAAGCAAATGTTGCCTTCAAAATCTGCTATATCAGAGGATCCAAAAAAAAAAAAAAAAAAAAAAAAAAAAAAACAACCAGGTGGCAAGAGAAGGTCTCTGTATACAAGTTCCAAACAAACAAGCAAGCAAGCAAACTGCCAATCTAAGTCCTCTGCTCCTTCCTGTGCATCTCATTTTCTTTATTCCTGCCTCCTGGCTTCTTCTTATGACTAGTTCCTTTCAAGCCATATCTGGCTTCACCTTCTGATTTAATAAGTTTATTAACAGTATCAGAGTTTCAGAGTGTGATTAAATATCCCACAACACTTTCATTTTAATTTGATGCTGACAAATGGATAGATGTATGTGTATATATATTTTTTCAGCATATGTTGAGATGATTGTGTATATGTTTTTGTGCAGTTTGTTTATTTGATGGATTACATTACATGAAAAAATTGGCAAAGAAGATGGTGTATATTTCTGCAATGGGTTATTATTTGGCTATTAAAAATAATAACATCATGAAATTTGAAGGCAAATGGATAGAACTAGAAAAGATGACCCCGACTGAAGTAAGAGTTAGACTCAGAAAGACAGACGTTCTTTGTACTCACTTATAAGTGGATATTAGTTTAAAATAATGAAGAACTATGCTACAATCCACAGACCCAGAGAGACTAGTTAAGAAGCAGATTTCAAGGGTGCCTGCTTGAACCTCATCAGCAAGGGGAAATAGAAAAGATTTTTGTGAGTGTACTGTGGAACCACGGTGACGGGAATGTGTGATCACGTTTGGGGAGGACAGAGTTCTAGAATACTAAGACTACTAGAAAGCAGGTGGTCATTTGAGTGTCAGATTAAAGTCAGGCAGGAGTTAAACTCCCAGGAATCTACAAGGATGGCCATAGCAAAAACTGCTAACCATAACAGATATGTAGCCTGAACTGGCCAACTCCTGTGACCAGATTAGTGCCTGGACCAATTGTCATCTGAGAGGCCTCATCCAGCTACAAATGAAAACAGATGCAAACTGACAGTGAAACATTATCTAGAGCCTGGAAAATCCGGTAAAAGAGGGAGAGAAAAGGTTGTAGAAACCAAAAGTGTCAAAGACAGCTCAAGAAAACCCAAATAATCAGCTAAACTGGGCTGATAGAGACTGAAATGACAACCAGGGAGCCTGCGCAGGACTGATGTAGGCACTATGCATATTTGCTGCAGCTGTGAATCTTAGTCCTTGTCTTAGCTGGGGTTGTCTACTGCTGTGAGGAGACACCATGACCACAGTATCCTGTTTGTTTTAACAAATTAAGTTTGTCTGAAGATCAGAGTACAGAGCTAAACTACTAGAGGTCAGGGAGAGTGGTGGCACACACTTTTAATCCCATGACTCAGTGGGCAGAGGCAGATGGATCTCTGTTAGTTCAAGGGCGACTTGGTCTAAACAATGTTGATCTAGACTAAAAGCAAACATAGCTCACACAAAGGTGATCCTAGCAATTGGGATCACATGCCTTTAATCACAGCACTAGGGAGGTAGAGACAGGAGGGCTATGGCTGGATGGAGAGAGGACTATAAGGCAAGAGAAGATAGCTCATTGCAGTTTGAGGTTTGGTGGAGACAGATGCAGTCTGAACACAGATCGCAGTCTAGGTATTTAGTCTGTGGATGTAGTCTGAGGACAGGATGGCCTATTTAGTCTGAGCATTGGTAGAGGTAGCAACTCTAGCTTTCATCCCCTGTAGCCTGACTCTGGGTTTTTATTATTATTAATACCAATTAGAATACATGCTGCAATAATTCTTACAAAGGAAACATTGAATTGGACTGACTCATAAGATTTTCAGAGGTTCAGTTCGTTATCTTCATTAGAGGCAACAGGAAGTAGATTGACCACGGTGTTATCCTGAGCAAAGGGAATCTCAAAGCTCGCTCCCACAGTGACATTTTCTCCAGCAAGGCCATACCCACTCCAACAGTGCCATGTCTTCTAATACTGCCATTCCCTCAGGATTGTGGGAACCGAATACATTCAAGCTACCACTGCCCTCTTGTGGAATTCCTAAATTTGGGGGCAGAGCCTGTCTCTGACTCTTTTTCTGGTTTTTTGGAACACCATTCCTACTTTGTTGCCTTTACCAGCATTAATACATGGGGACAGTCCTAGTCGTATTGAAACTGGATATACCGTGTTTTGTTGGTATTCATGGGAGACCTGTCCTTTCCCGAAAATAAAAGGGGGATGAGAGGACTAGGGCATGAACAGAGAGGGTGGTGGTTTTGGAAGGTGGTGGTAAGAGAAGAGGGAGGGGAATCTATGGCTAGGATATAAAATAAAAATGCAACTAACAACATTATTTAATATATAATTAGTTATATTCTAGTTAATATTTTGCATATTATTTAAATGGAAATTTAAAATAACGACTAAATCAATGAACACATGAATGTTTAAATTTTAAAATGCCTTGCTCAATTTTTTTTAGATATGTAATTATAGCTACCAGTACACTTTGACCTGTTATTTGAAATCAGCACAGCAAGATATGGTGCTAAAGAATTCTGTAATATATTTTCATAATGATAAGTCTCAATGAATAATGATACTTCTAATTCATAGAAGCACTCTAATCAATGACATAATAGAATGTAATTATAATTATCTTTCCCATTAACCGTTGTATCTTTGGTCCCTAGATATCACTTCATAAGTGCCCTCTTTTTTCATTACAAGTCTCTGACAGAAATATATTGGTAATCCATGACTTAGGAAAATGATATAGAACATAAATTGATTACTTTCAAGTAAGGTCAGAAAAAAGATACATTAAATAGTTTTTCAAGTGGTGAACATAAATTTGGGAGGATAAGTAAACAGTATCTGTCTGGTACCATCCACTTTGATTTAAATACGAGCATTACTTACTGAGTAGCATTAAAATTAGAATAGCTAAGGTAAATCTAATACATAGAAGGTACAGTAGATAGAAAGTACAAAGACCTTAGCAAACTCTCTGACACTGCACATCTCCTAATGGAATTGTGCTGGAGCAAGACCACAAAAAGCAAGAGAGAAAAGATGATCACAGAAAATTAAAGGGGAGTTACTGTATTTTTAACTATGTTTTCTCTTCTTTAGTCTTCGTACAGGTAAAATGTTCTAACTCCCTTCATATACCTGATAATCAACTGGGATAAAACATGAAATGTTTTCAGAACAAGACCCCTCAGTATATTGCTGAAAGGGTACCCGTAAAGACATGTTTTCTTTACTATGGTAAATTTTGATAAATTAATAGTCATTAAACTTCTGTAAATAGAATAATTAATTTATCAAGAGGTATTAGGATGCTGACATTGGGGGATATCTTCCAAAATCAGCTCTAAACAAAATTGTAATAGAGACCATTATGTGTTCAGAAATTTTATGTACTAAGGAGACTTCATTAGTCTGAGAGGAATCACAGCCCAGTGAATGAGTCACGAGCTCTGAAATTACTATGCTGCATACTGTCAAATTTCAAATACACAGACTCACATGGCATGAACCCTTTATTAGTTAGAGAATTCACCCAGCTTTCTGACTTTTGAAGCATACACAATTATTGAATAAATAGCACCATAAGTATTTCATGTTTTCTCTCGCTAGTATTGTATTACATAAATTTTACAATGTTTTTTTATCACTGATGAACATAGAGATTATTTACTATTTTATTAAAGCAGAATTAGGAGAATGTGAATAGGAAAGCAAGGATGGGTTCCCTTAGGTGTAGCTTCTGGTTCCTAATAGACTCTGAAGTGATAAATGTGAGGAAGAAACTGGGATGGATAACTAGACAGGACCAAAGTGGAAAAGAATAGGCTCTAATAGAATACCCAAGTCATCATCTAAAGCTTTGCAATTCTCACTTAAAGAATATACAATGTTTTTACATTTCTTTGTGGCTTTGTCTTCTGTCTTTTCTGATGATTCAATTCTTTGTTAGTAACAAGAAATAAACTCTGAAATCCCCCAGATAGCCACTTATTACAATAAAATTTTTAAGACAGTTTCTTTATTGGGGCCAATCCTTTGGCTTGCAAGTGGTATTAATTCCCCTGGGAATAGACATCATAGAAAATAAACCTAAATATCAAAGATATATTACCTTCCAATAATCAAACATTTTGCAAAATGGCCATCATTTTATACTCCTTCTTGAAATGCATTGGAATTCAGTGTCTTTATTAACATTGGAATTTATAAGATATTTTCCTTTTAGTCATAGTTACAGTTGATGTGGAATTGTGTTTCTCATATATCCAAGAGTCAGGCTTGTCTCTTCAAAGGAAAGAGATGAATAATCGATATTCTGCCCAGAGAGCAGAATTATGCCTTCTTGTGCACACACATGAGTGCTGCCAGAGCTCCTTCTGCTCCTTCAGCCAATAGCCTTTAAGATACCAGTCCACTTGGGCGCGGTCTCTCTGGCTTGAAAAAGCAGCAGTATCTGCACAGTTCCCTCTCCTGCTTCGGACTCTGCTTCTGGCTACCAGACACTTTTTATGGTCATGCAGGAGGCTGTTGTCTAAGACCGTGGTCTGTATGGTTTTTTTTTCCTTTAAATAAATAACCCTTCTATTAATCATAATTCCAAACTGGTGTGAAATTGTTTTGTGACTTACTCCTTTACATAATCATGTTTTACCAGGGAACATTTCCAAAGTTATACTGTATAATATGCCTAAAATAAACTGTCCACGGTCACACTCTAGATGTTTGAACCTTTGCCAGCTACTGAGTCCTGTTGAACTGTGTTTCTTTCTTGCCTCATGCAGAACGTTACTCTGATGACCCTGATTTTCAGAGAGCCCCACAATTAACTGCCTTGGACTTGGAAGTGAGACCATGTAACTTTCAAAAAGTGTCAAACCCATTAATTCACATCTTCATAAAGTATTTATTAAGTTTTAATATAATTTTATGTCATCTTTAGTTACTAAGAGATAACAGAGACATATATCCTTTC
Source organism: Alexandromys fortis (assembly GCF_014885135.2). Taxonomy (NCBI): domain Eukaryota; kingdom Metazoa; phylum Chordata; class Mammalia; order Rodentia; family Cricetidae; genus Alexandromys; species Alexandromys fortis. The sequence goes on from NW_026067988.1 coordinate 2,259,989, forward strand.
TTGATTTTGACAAAGGAAAATGAAGGATGTTTGATTTGTATCATAACTGGTTCTTATTGTTAGATTTCAGACTAAACATCACTAAATCATTTTACCTAACAGAGTTTCTAATTATTAATATTATTATTACTATTATTATGTTTTTTACAAGTGTATGAAATGAACCCATAACATTTGATTGATGCTTTTGTTCAGTCTTTTGCCAACCAGTTTAGAACACACACACACACACACACACAGTAATAGACCACTTTCTAATTGAATAACGCCTGCTCCACAGTAGGAAACACATGGATGACATTGTAGATTTGGCTCAGAATGCATAGCTAGACAGCTCAAAGCCCCTCACTGGTAATGTCATTACTCTTATTCTACTAAATGGTAACAATATCTAACTGCCCTTCTAAATTGGTATCTGTCTACCAATAAATAATGAAGGCTCTCAGGTATTATCAAAAATGTTTCTTTTTAAGATTTACAGTGGTTAATTTAGAAATTCACAGTTGTTTAAAGTGTATATAATAACTTCTGTGGAGTGCTCAGTCAAACTAGGGCATTTGTCCATACACACATACACACATATATTATACATATACAATACATTTTCTTGTCAATGACTCAGGAAGCATTATGGAGGAGGGTGCCAGAGATTGAAGGTTTGGGGAAGCAAATCAGTGCATTTCTGACATAACAGGGCTACTGAACTCAAGTTAGCACCTGCAATTACCTGCATAAGACTGAGACAAGTTTAAACCAGCCTACATTTAGCATGGATAGGGCAGTGTCCAGTGATCTCTACCATTAAGTGTAGATTTTGATTACTTATAGGCAAGAGGGCATCATTATATTGGAAGGCTATGGCCTCTAGTAGGACCTTCAGGTTTTAGTGAATAATCACCATGGTAGAAGTATATGTTTAGCAAAAAGTGTACATCGTTAGTTATAAAAATGTAAGAAGATTAGAAGTTGAGGAGTTTAGGAGATTGGAGTAGATCTGAGAGGAATGTGATTGAATGTGATTGAAATACATAATATGAAATCTTTAAGAATTAATAAAAATAGCAGGAAAATAATGAGAAATTGTGGTTATATTACTCAGAGGTAGGCTGCATGCCCAGCCTGCATAAGCCCTAGGCGTCAGTCTTCACCTAGATACACACACAAGAAAACATGATAAGGTTTTGATGTTAAATAAGGATTTTCTGAGAGCAGAAAGCATTTTAAATTATTTTTTGGTTCTGTATCCAATTTTCTTCTTGCACTGAACAGTTCTTCCTGTGTCAATGTCTCCACTTTTTTTTTTGTCCTGTACTCTGTTGTTGAAATCCAACACATCAGCTGAAGATGTCTATAAACTCCAAATTCAATCAAAGCATAAGTAAAATGTCTCCTGTGTCCAACCTGGAATGAGGAATTTAATGCATTTGCCACTTTTAAATCTCCCCCCCCCCTGTGGGTTTGATTCCAACTTAAACGGCAGTGCATCTAGTGAAGCTGATGGACTTGCTCTCTTTGAGAAGCGCAATTAAGCCATGTGAGAGGGGAGGTCACACCAGAAATCACAGAAATTAAACATTTATAACGCTGGATCAAAACAGTTCCTGCATCATGCTGATGATCCTCCATTTATACAATTATCCACCGCTTAGATTGCTTTGGTCTCAAAACATAGAAACCATTAATAGTGGAAAAATAAGTATGAAATGAGCATGAGATGCAGTTTCTAATGAAAAATGTATTAGTCCATGCTAATGCAAGCAAATAGAAGTTAAAAAGATCAGGGTAAGCACAATCAGCTGCAATGGAGCATAATCATTCTTGATGCTCCAAGCAGGAGGAAAATCAATGTTTCCAAAGGCCTAGACAATTTAGTTGAGCATGTGAACTTTGATGAATGCCTTTTTCCACAACAGTAAAAGCTTTTCTATTTTCAGCAATATACTTAATTGGAAGATAATAAATTATTACATATATGTTAAGTAACTAAGCATATGTAATCATTTGTAACATAGCATGTTAGGTACTAAATATTAACCCAAGAAAAATAATTTGGCTGCGAACTCAGCCTGTGTTTAGTTCTGTATTTGCAGAGGAGAGACCAAGTGAGCAAACTGCCATGGAAGGCCTAAAAATTACTTGTAGACCTAGGCACCAACTCCTTTAGGAAATATGCAAGAGACTGTTAGATAAGCATTGGAGTAAGAGATTGTATTAGAAGAAAGGATACTTTTCTTTGAATGCTCCAACCACTGGATTCACAAAGCTTCAATTCGAAGGTATAACAGTCTGATAGAGCAACAAGGCCATTCTGGGAATGCTGGAGAACATTTTTAATTACAGCACTCAGGACTGAGAGCCAGGTAGATCCTTGTGAGTTTAAGACCAACCATGATTTACAAAGTAACTTCCAGACCAGGGCTACAGAATGAGAACCTGACAACATTACCTAACATGACCTTAGTTACCTAACAGGAGTGCTGCCGTCGAGGTTCAGGAAGAAGTCTTTCCTCAATAAGTAAAAGCCATTGAAGAAAATATTCAATATCAATCTCACGCCCACATGCATAAGCATTTTACCATATATACATGTTTACACACATGTAAAAATGCTTACATTTATGACACCCGTATGAATGAATGAATAAAAACATAACTTTTAAATTAAAGGTATTCAAAACTTGAATTTTTAATAATTGAATATCAGTGACTTCATGATATATTTCTCAAAAACTATATGGGGTATAACCAGTGTTTCTATTGATTTTATTAAGATTTCAGGAGATTAATGTGTCTTCAGTCCACTTTACAGATTATAATTCTTTCATCCATATATTTTGAATTTTGTGTTAACTTGAAACCATATTCAAGGAATGTCATTTGGTATTAAAGTTTTCCTTTTCTTATTGATAGTATGGTATGGAGATTTTTATTCGAAGGATAGGTTTGTTTTGCCAATACTATGCCTAAAGAAATTAATTATAAAAGACCCTTAGAAATTCAGGAAGAAAAATATTTTATTTTAATTGCAAGCTTTATTTTGTTATTGTATAATTTTCTTTAAAGGCTCAGTTTAAATGTATGAACTAGATTTTCTATTTAGTTTAAATGAACAAGGCAAATTCTCTTTAGATTGAGTCTTCCAAAGAGCAGACCATTATTTCTCACTGTTGAACAGACAACAGGGTCAAAAATACTGGTCCACTAGGTGTCTGAAGAGCATCTTTCCTCATGAAGCAGCAGTGTTCATCCTGTATCATTAAGGAACTATAGGCATATCTCTAAGGTAATTTGAATAAGGATAGTCATATCATCCATTAGAAATTAATGTTTGTCTCCAAGGCTTAATCTTCTAGCAAAAGCCTAACATTTTCACATTGAGATTAGGATTTCAATAATAATTTGAGCATGACAAGATGATTCTTAGAGAGCACTTGGAAAACAATACAGTTATTAATAATGCAATTGTATTCAATCACATTGTATTGTATTCAATTACATTGTATTAAATGTATTCAATTGAAAATGCATTGAAAATTGAAAATGTATTTAGAAATATGTAAGTTTTCAATTGCAATGCATCTTGAGCGTAAAAACAATATATACAAACATATCCAATTTAAAAAAGATTTCAGTAGGAAACAAAAATGAGAATGGTTTCAATTAAGAGTTTAAAAGTGTGGAAAGGGAGTCCGGTAAAACCGGACTCTCTGAACATGTTGGCTAATGAGGGCTGCTGGCACTGGGTTTTGATCCTACTGCATGTAGTGGCTTTGTGGGAGCCTAGCCTATTTGTATGCTCACCTTCCTAGACCTGGATGGAGGGGGGGGGACTTGGATTGCCCACAGGGCAGGGACCCTGACTGCTCTTGGGACTAGAGAGGGACGGGGAGGGGAGTGAGGTATGGGGAGTAGGGGGAGGGTGAGGGAAAAGGGAGGCGGGGAGGAGGCAGAAATTTTTAATAAAAAAAAAAGTGTGGAAAGGAGGTCAAAAAACAGGAGAGGAAAGGATGAGGGACAAATAGGGCAAAATTTGTTTGAAAAAGTCTTAAGGAATTAAATTATGTTTTATTTTCCAAAACGTGCAAAATGCATATAAGTATAGTTGTGTAGACACATACATACACCACACAGGTCTCAAACAAACATGAGCTGATGATGCACCCCTCAAGAAGCATAGAATAAAAATTAATCCAATATCAGACATGAGAAATATTCTTTTCTATAGTTGCTCCCCAAACATAACAGATTATTGATTTACTGATGTAACCTTTTGTTGTCTTTCATCAGTTGATGGCGAGTTCCAAATGCTGAAGACATACATACTTCAGAGAAACTTAAATCACATACATGTATGACTCAAGATAGATCTAATCTGAATTCCTTCCTCCTCCTATTTAGCTTCCATGGTACAAAAATACTATTCAGCTTGCAAGAGACCCAAGCAGTCCATATCCCTAACCAGTTGCACACCCAGAATCCAAAATAAGGACTGACATGAAAAGTTTTCTATAACTATGTAGTAAGTGAGCACTCATGTTGCCTTTACCCAACATCTATCTAATTGGACTTAAGGCACACACAACAGGAAGGAAATCTTCTCTAATCCTGAAAGCCTACCAATATACCAGAGCTAGTAATGGCATGGATCTACTTTCATTTTGCTTTACTAGCATAATGCCTTTCTACATCCTGAATCTCATTCTTAGACTCTCAGATGCGGATACCTATACCCATTACCAAGCAAGTCTGTCTTTACAACAAATGGATAATATCACAGATAATAATGAATGAAAATTCAGAGATAAATGGATCATGAAGAGACCAGCTCTAATGGATGCAGCACAGCCAGCCCTTATATCTATATCACACATCTTGCTTCTATGGCTCAGAAAGCATTGTGTAAGAGGAGGGCAGAGAGAATGTAAGAGGCAGAATACCAGGAAGTCAACTGTGACATGCTAATTTGCTTGGGGAAATTTCACAAGTTGCACCCTTAGGCAAGGAATTAAAGAAAACTGCTGGAAGAGGGAGAATTACTCTCACACAGAGATGAAGCCCCTCATTGTCATCTAGTCCACAGTGGTCAGTCACAATGCCATAAACACCCCATCAACAAAAGCAGCTTCAGTGGGTTGTATTTATATATTTGTGTGTAATATTAATAAAGTCTTAATTTGAGAATGCAGGAATGAGGGAAAGGTTGGAAAGAAAGTACTTGGAAGGGTTGGAGGGAGAAGAACAAAAAAGGTGAAGTGAAGTTATTGTGCTTTATTTTAAAAGTATTTATAATGATTCCAGCAACACAAATACTAATGTTCCCTCCTTGCAGATTGAATTTTTGAACCTCAGATTTACTTTTTGAATATCTGTGTGGTGGTTGGTAGTAAATCTCTTGACCATGATACAAATATCTGGAAGAAAAACAACTGCAAAGAAATCAATTACAATTTGAGACCTGTTATTTATACTATCTCAACTAGAGAGAAACAGAGCTAACTACTCAGTGTAAGCGAAGTCATCGTTATTACAGGAGTATCCCCTACCACTTATTTACTAAACCTACGAGATCCTTAAAACAACCAATAATCATTAGTACTTAAAGGCACAGATGAACATAGTTATCACTCTTTGAGGAAACTCTTAACAACTGGAGAGGTGGCTCACCAATGAGTGACAGTGGCTGCCCTTCCAAAGGTCCTGAGGTCAATTACAAGCAACCACATGGTGGCTCACAAGCATCATGTAATAAGATCTGGTACTCAAAGAAGAGATCTCTTTATCGTCCTCATTCACATGAAATCCAATACTGACAAGTTCAACAGCACCACCGTATATGGGCTGCCCATGCATGCTTTAGCAATGTCAGGGCATAAATTCCATTCATTTGTTTTTCATAGAGCACTGGAACCAAACAAATTGAGGGCTGTGCAGTTCAGTTTCAATTGATAGAGATACAAAACACTTTAGTCTGTGGAAACATTGTGGAAATAGGGGTAGAAAGATTCTAAGCATGAAAACATCAGGGAGTTGGTTCTGAGACATTTTCCTAGTAATATCAAAAAGCTATACCCATAATGTGGCACCAACATGACTGACCAAAGTTGAGCTGACAAAGAATAAAACGAATGGACAAGCCAAAGTGGAGGAAGAATAACAAGAGAATATATATATGAGAGTTTGGAAGAAAAGGAGAGGAGGGGTGATGTGATGTAATTTTATAATAATCTTTAAAATTAAAATAAAAAGGGAAATTTTATTTGATCATTTATTGAGAGTGTTCTGTCTGTGATAGACTGGTGACATTACTTTGGGTCTGGGAAAGACCGAGTGTCATGACAAGGGAATATTTGGAATATGTATATGTAGGGTAGAAGCTACTCATTCCATCGTCATAAAAAGACAAAGGCATAGAATGCTAAAGAGTAGGAAGATGAGAGTCCAGGGACCCTTCAAAGACACAATTCCTCGTGAAAAGGGAGAAATTTTCTTTTGTGCTCAGGGAGAAGAGGGGATATAGTTAGGAGAAATTATTAGATTGTCGGGTCTGGGATATGTGCCCATCTTAGATAAGGAACAATTCCCTTGTAGAAATGGCATGCACCTGTGTCCAGGAAGTCCCAAGTCATGTTTAGTCAGTCAGATAAACAGCTTAAAACCCAGTGTTACAAGGATGGCAGGGGCAGGGAGACTTACAGTGTTTTTGATCATATATAACAAAAGCCCACAATGGGTGAAATTGTTGCTAGCTCTGTCCAGTTAACATTCACCCCATGTAATTGCTCCTTGACTGCCCAATTAGAATAAGGATTAGCTCATCATACTAGAATTACTCAAGATTTGTTTAAAAGGGCCTGCATGCCTTTGTCCTGGGTCATCATTGCCATTTTGTGTGGATGATCGACACCTGTATACTGGCTATTTCTGCAGAATAAATGTTCCTTGTGTTTGCATATTATTGGAGTCTAGGGGTCTTTCTTCAGTCATCCTTAGTCCCTGACAAGATAAATAATAGAAGATAGTATTTTTTTTCCTCTACCTAGGTCCTGCCTCATAATATTTGAAGATGTTTTATAACAATGCTACAAACTGGAGACCCCATAAGGGAGACTTTTTAAAATCTAAATCACTGGTCTTTTAGATATATGTAAATTGTATATATTGATTTGCAGAATTGAAGATCCAATTAATATAGACTAAAACCTAAGAAATTTCAATTCAGTTAAAAACAGAGATCTGTTAGTCTAAATTTATCAACTTTTATCACCCTGTTGCAGCTTTGTGTAATCAAGGTGAGTCCACAGAATTAGTCTACTCAAAACTACAAAAAAAAATAGGGAAAAAAATCAAAGAAAAAGTGAGCTCTGACATATCTGAAATTTTCATAATTTAAATTATTTACATATATAAGTACTTATGAGTGTATCTTTTAACAATTAGCATGAAATGAATAAAAATTCTTATCTATTAATACTTGTTTTTCAAAATGAATTTAGTGAGCAAGGAATGGCCAGAAGAAAAATTTCTTAGCTTTTAACTTTGCCCAGCATTCCCTTACTCAGTCTATACCAAATGTGTTGTGGGAATGTGATGGTTGAGAGGACAATTAACCAGAGATAAATCCTGAGACTTCCTATACTATTTTGGAATGAGGCAGATGTTTGAGTTAAGGAGGCATCTGGGGTATTGATGTATCAATCCCAAACACTAACAGCAAAGGCTACTTCTTAGAGCTTGCAGCTCTCTGAGAAGAACAGAAAACCAGTGTGCTAAGCATTCTGTGTGTGTGCCTACTGGGAGCATAACTGGAGAGTGAAGACAAAATTATCATAATCACCCAGAGTTAATTATCTCCTTCAGTAAACAGGAATTTAGCAGAAAGGAAGTTAAATGAGAAAATAGATAAGGCAAAATACTCTCGAGGAATATGAGGGCCAAGGAAATGAGACACCCTAGGAACACACTTGAAGCCTTCTTAGCAGCTGGACATTGACAATATCAGGAACACAAAATAGAAAAAGAATGCCAGGGAGGAAGGAGGAAACACACACACACACATACAAAGAGTGAGGAGAGAACGAATGGGGGGGGTGGTGAAAGACTTTACTATATACCTTCACTTTAAAAGAGAATTTCTAGGTGATCCCCAAACAGGACAAACTTATAAACATAGCCAGTGTCTTCCATGTAAGAGAAAAAGTCACATTTTACTGTGCCTAGGAAGGAGAGGATTGTTAGATAGAAATATTTGCCACCTGAGAAGGTGGGTAGGAAAATTATAATGGTAGAAATAATTAGGATGGAGTCTTAGGCTGCAGAATATCAAAAATATTGACTGGCAACGTGGGCTGTGGAAACCACAGTTCTAACTCTAAGGATATCCATTGTTGTTGAGAAAGACAGACAGCCTAGGTAAGAGTTAGTGAACACACTTCAATTTACTGGAGTACCATTTTCAAATTAACACTTTTAGGTGAGCCATAATCATGAAGACATAAAAGAGCTTAATTTAAATTTTATTTCATTGACTGAGATTGTATTTACAAAGATAAAAATTCCTAGCCAATTTTATATATTACTTTAACATTTTCTTCATATTAAATGAATAAATTTTTAATGAACTAATAATCATTTTAATAAAATTACTTATTTAGTATTATTTAGGAACTAAATTAAGTAAAACATATTGTTTCACACTATTGTCTTTATTAATGTTTCAGACGAAATAACTATAATGAGGCATTAATTTTTTTTTGCCAAAATTTTAAAGATGGCTATAAAAATTACCGGTAACATTTTCAAAGCATAAATGGACTTACCATTTTAAAATTGTACATACATTTTTCAATTTTGAATTTAAGTTCTATTGCTTCTTTCTTATACAAAATTTGATTAGGAAAGCATACAAATTTTGGAAGTTTTGATTCCATTAAGGCAACTTTTTCTTAAGATCATTTTATAAATTAATATAAATTACATACTCATGCATGAATAGACACCAAAAAAGAGCACACAGATGTTTGAATTGAAGTACACATCTGTTGGCAAGTGAAGAAATTTTGTATGTGCTCAACTGCATCTGCCCCTCACTTTTCCTTCTATATTTATAACTAAAAGGGTATTTTGCAAATTAAAATAAATTATTATCCAGAAACAAATCTTGCAGTTTTATAACCCCAAATGTATTTGTTTGATATTTTATTATTTTGCAAGGAAAATCTCTAACAAAATATAATCTCTGAGTCACAAGTGGGGTTTACCTATAAAGTAATGTTTGTAATGATTAATTAACTATATACTATTAACATTATTAGAAAAATTGTGTTGAAATACAACATGTCATCAACTTACTGAGTTTTATTGTTATCAGGAAGCAAGATAGTAATTAGAATCACTTCCTAATTACATATCTGCATATATTATATTGATATAAATAGCTGCATTGTTTTCTTGACACGACAAAGAATTTAAAAAAAAAACATGATTTATTGCCAACAGTGGCAACCTATGAAAAACCATTTATGTGAAACTGAATAAGCAAACTCCAAACAATAGTGTACACACTTAAATGGTGTATAGTAATCGAAAGGATTAAGTGGTACTGTAAATATATTATGCAGCTGACTTTTTACATTTACATATTGCCTGCTTCAAAATCTATCAAGAATGCATTTAAGAACATTAAATATAGTGGAGGGAGCCAGTTCAGGGAGCTGACCTGGCCTTTGATAGCTTAGGAAGCTCCCACAAGAGGAGTGGGCCAAATCAGGATGTCAAAGATAAGAGCCGCAGTTGGGGTTATGCTGGGAGGCCACTATCAAGGGAATGCGGTATCCTCTCATGTTCAGGGCACTGACCTGGCTTCTGGTTAAGTAGGAAGTTTCTGAAAATCTTTTGGCTTGTGTGTGTGTGTGTGTGTGTGTGTGTGTGTGTGTGTGTGTGTGTGTGTTTGTTTTATGTGTGTGTGTTGGGGGGGGTTGTTACTGTTGCACTCAGAAATCTGTTTGCCTCTGCCTCTGGAGTGCTGGGATTGAAGACATGGGCTACCACTACCAGAGCAGAAATTGTGGTCCAGCCTGAGACTAATGCTCTGAGAGGGAACACATCCTTCACACTACTTGGAACTTCAGGACCAATAGACAGAATATCTCAGACACCTAAAAAAGAATCATACACACTGACAGAAAGGATAAAAAAAAAAAAAAAGGGAAGGAAGGAAGGAAGCAAGGAAGCAGTGAAGCAAGGAAGGAAGGAAGGTCAATGCAATGACTGTTATTTTGCTACACTCATAGATTGGTGCCTAGTCCAGTTGTCATCGGAGAGCCTTTATCCAGTAACTGATGGAAACAGGTGCAGAGACCCACAGTCAAATATTAGGAAGAGCTCAGGCATCATACAGAAGACAGGAAGGAAGGATTATAGAAGCCAAAGGAGTCAGGTCAAGGACACCACAAGAAATCCCCGTAATCAAGTAGCCTAGACTCAAAGGGTCTCACCGATATGAAAACACAGAAGCTTGCATGGGGCTTACCTTAGTAGACCCTCTCTACATGTATGCTTCTTCATGCGTGTAGCTTTGTCTGTTTTGGAAACTTCTAACATTTGGAGCTGGTGCTGTCTCTTACTCTTTTGCTGGCTTTTGGAGCCCTATTCCTCACACTGGGTTGCTAATTGCAGTCACAATACAAAGGTAGGTGCTTAATTTTACTAGAACTTGATAGGCCATGTTTGGTTGATATCCATGAGAGGCCTTCCCTTTTTTTGCATAAAAAAGAAGGAGTAACCAATGGGGGGGGGAGAGGGGAAGTGGGGAAGGGTTAAGGGGAGCAAAGGGAGGGGAAACTTTAGTGGGGGAAAAGGGGTGGGAAGCCATGGGTCAGCTTTTGTGTTGACTTCCTGATCTTCTAGAGGACAGGATTTCTGTTCCAGGATCCATTATGTGGCAGCATGCAATTGCCTGTTACTCCAGATCTAGGGTATCCAACACCTCTTTGAGCTCTGTGAACATTTGCACTCAAGTGGCAGACATTTATACAAGCATAGTTTACACCTAAACAATGTAAAAATAAACCTTTGCAAGACATAAACATCAAATAATTTATTCAGATAACTTAATAAAAATCCAGACTAAGGTGTTTTTAAAACTTATTTTTATTGTGCTATATATTTTTTCTCTGCTCCCCTTCCTTTCCCTCCTCCCCTCTTATGTTCTCTCATGGTCCCCATGGTCCCAATTTACTTAGATGATCTTGTCTTTTTCTACTTCCCATGTACTTTAGATTACTATTAGGGTTCTTTTCTTGTCTAGGTTCTCTGGGATTGAATTGTATTTATTTTTTTAAATTTATATCTAAAAGCGACTTATGAATGAGTATATATGATATTTGTCTTTCTAAGTCTGGGATACCTCACTCAGAGACTAAGATTTTAAAAATGTATCTTGAAATAAAGATATAAGAACCTATTTTTGGAAATCTGATAATTTTTGGGTGATGTTTCTTTTATAAATTATTAGCACATATGCCAAAATGTTGAATATATTCTTAGCTTTTTACTGTATACAAGCCAACACCCCCTTATTCTCTACCAACAAAAATCCAGTGATTTAATGAAGTAAATTTAACTTCAGATATTAGAACTGACTTACTTTTAAATAAGTCATAATTTTTTCAGAAATATCTGACCTCCCATTTCTTTTTCTGATTTTTTGACAGAGAAATTTGCATAGTATCAAAGTCTAAATTTCACACAACACTGCTCAACCTCAGTATCTATATACAAATTTCCCCTTAGTTTAAAAAGAAGGATCGATTTCTGTCAGTATACTAGTATGTCTAATTTAGAAGGTACATATATAGGTTAATATTTAATTAACTGTCTTAAAACATACAGTTAGCTTCTAAAATCAAAACTTACATTATATATGTACATATAGCATGTATATAATATATGTATATATTTAATTCTCTTCAATATACTATGCATTAGTCAGAGATCTGAAACTAGCTCTGATTTTCATGTTGCTAGAGAGAGTGATGTTATCTCAACACAGACATTTCCATTTACTTAAAATGTCATTGATCTCTATAAATTTCTTTAATCAAAAATATTTACTTTTACAAAATCATACCAAGTTAAAATATGCTAAATGCATTTAATAAAATAGAGATAACTTTTTAAATACTGATATACTTTGAGATTAAATATTACATTGAGATCATAGAAATATAAATAAAATTATTCAGCAATGTTACATTTAATCTTAACTCTATGCTGAAATGCATAGGATTATGTGCATATATGCTCTGTATTATTATAATATAATATATACAAAATTGGTTGACAGTATATTACATTATAAAAAAGAGAATAGTGTTTATTTAAAAGTGTCCTTACTATATAACATTTTACAACTTGGCTATGAAAATGAGATCATTTCTCCTTAAAAATCATGCAAATATGCACCTTGAAATTATGAAGCATATTTACAATATGTTCATCCCCTTACTCATAGACGTTCTTCACATAAACATCCTTTCATAAAAATCTATATTCATAGCAAAATTCGTTTCATATATTTTTGTCTGACTCAAATATGCACATTTTCTATAATATCTTATTTAAATCAAGAAAAAAGAAAAACTACTGTATTTAGTTTCATTGTGATTTTGCATAGATACATATTTATAAGCATCTTCTACACAGCATTAATTTAAGCCTATATTTGAAGTTTGAGTTCTTATCAAATATAACCTTGAACCAAATATGATGTGCTATGTTAGTTTTTCATTTTTATTTATTTATTATTAGTATAAACTAATTGTACCAAATCATAGGTGAACCTATTACTTTGTTGGTACTTCCCCCAAACACTATTCACCTTTGGCTACAATTGTTTTCTGTTCTCTACTATCTCTACTATTCACACTCCAATGCCTTCTCCTTTGATTTTTTTTTTATTTCTGTTAGGTTCTTTATATCTCACTTACTTTGATATATGTGGTGATATAAATATTTCCATAAATTTCATGCAAGTAACACACTTTTATTATTCTTAATATCTGAAAAAAGTATAGTCATTGATTAAATAAATAAAAATAATAAAATAAATATTAAAAAG
>NW_026067988.1:2273593-2279925 GCF_014885135.2 Alexandromys fortis
TATATATATGTCTGCTCCTTGATTAAGGCATTGTGTTTGTGCATCTCATTTAAAAATGTAATGTATAATTAAGAAATATAGGTAAAAGGTAAAAGATTTATATTATCTGAAGAGAATTCTTTCTAGACCTGGATAGAGGGAGGAGGGCTTTGGACTTCCTATAGGGCAGGGTACTCTCTGACTACTCTTAGGACTGGGGAGGGAGGGAAAGGGGGAATGTGGAGAGTGGGAGAGAAATTGGAGGAGGGGAGGAAGTAGAAATTTATAATAATAAAAAAATTACAGTGCTACTATAAAAAATAAATAAAATATATTTAGAACTAATAAAAAGAAATACAGGTAAATAGAGAGTCATCTATACTAGTCAAGCTTGTAGTCAGGTCAGTTAGAATTTCTAGATGGACAGATGTGTATTCAGATGGATAGGCATTTTTCAAATCTCTCAAAGACTACAGAATATGACATTTACAGTTTTTTAAGAACTTGGGACTTTTCATGACAATGAGACACATTTGCTCCTGGAAACACCAAACTACTTCAAGTGAAAGCTGGGCACCAAAGAGGCTCCTCATGGAGTCTGTTAGCCATTTGGGCAAGAAACTGCTCTTGCCTGGACTGCTTGATGAACTGGACATACAGGACCCACAGAGAAAGACCACTGAACTTGCCTAAATGTGAGATCATCCTTCGAAATTCCTGCCTCATGAGAATTTGATACACATTCTGCAGGACACAGAAAAAAAAAATCCTGCTTCATGGAAAGTCTGCTGGATACCTTGGGTTTGTAGGCTGAAGATGGATACTCCAATGGTACAAAGAACTTTTGGTCACCATCATCGCTGTGAGATGCCTGTCATTTCTAGAGTTTTGGAAGCTGCTTACAATATATTTCCTGTTTACTTAGGTAATATTATATCTTTCTAAAATCTTTGATGGTGTTTAAGAATTTATAGATACCGTTTTCCTTAGTTATTATAAAAGATAAAGTAGAAATAAGTATTGTAACTAATCATTACTTGATACCTGTTTTGTTATATGTAATTTTACTATGTTAAAGTTAAAAATCTTCCTTTTTTTATTTAAATAAAAAAGGGAGATGATGTTGGATTCCCCTCTGTATACTGTGAATACAAATGGTGAATAAAGAAACTGCCTTGGTCAGTTGATAGGGAAGTGTTTAGGTAGATTGGAAAAATTAAACTGAATTCTGGGAGGAAGAAGACAGAGTTAGAGAAAAGCCATGTAGCCCCAGCAGAGCAGAGGGAAATTTACCCAGTAAGCCACAGCCACATTGCAATGCACAGATTACTAGAATTGTGTTAAATTAAGATGTAAAAGTTAGCAAATGAAAATCCAGAGCTAATGGGCCAAGCAGTGATTTAAATAATATAGTTTCTGTGTTATTATTTTGGGGCTAAGCATCCAGAAATGAACAAACAGCCTCTCCTTTAAAAGACCTGACATAGTGTGAGTTCACTGATCCAGGACTGATAGCAAGGAAACTTGCATAGGGCCAAACTAGGCCCTCTGAATGTAGGTGACAGTTGTGTGGAATGAGAAGTCCATAGAGCCATGGTAATGGGATCAGGATTTATTCCCAGTTCTTGAACTGACTTTTTGTAGTCCATTCTTTTTGGAATGATACCTTACTCAGTCTAAATATAAAGGGGAGGACCTTGGTCCTGACTCAAAGTGATTTGGAAGACTTTGTTGATTCCCCATGGGAAGCCTTACCCTCTCTGGGGAGTGGATTGAGAGTGGGGAGTAAGGAAGATGGGGTGAGTGGAATGACAGGAAAAGTGGAAATTGCTGTAGGTATGTAAAATGAGAAAAGATCATTTTCAAATAAGTAAATTAGTTCAAATAAAAAGATAATGTTGCCTTTAGAAATATTTAGTATTCTGAAAATCTTCCACCCTTTCTTGAATAGGATTCAACTACCTCTGCCTAAGAATGACATGTGGGTCTCTGCTGTTATAAGTAACTAAATGAAGTCTCTCTGTTAAGATTATGATGGGGCTTTAGAGACTGAGCCAATAATCAGGGAGCATTTGACTTAGATCTTCTGCATATATGTTATGGTTGTGTAGCTTGGTGTTCTTGTGAGATCTCTAACAATGGGAGTGGGAGCTGTCTCTTCTTTTTTGCCTGTGCTAAAGGATGTGACACAATATATCATTACACAGATGCAAATTAAAACAGTGAAATATTGCTGCAAGTTTAAGTACAAGCATATTACATATCACAGGCTACCATGTGCTACAGTAAAAATGTGGAGTGCATATTGTACTGGCAAATTTAAAATGTAATTGTGAAGATTTTATTTAACCATATGTGTGTGTGTGTCTGTGTCTGTGTTTATATGTAGTATAGAATTTTTAAGTGGGTAGTTAATGGTATTATTCCTTATGACTTTTCCATATATCCTTACTAGTTTATCATACATCATGCTTCTTCTGTATTGACCTCCCTCTCATTCTGTATCTAGCACTGACCACTCTTAACACCTTCTAGATCAGATTACTAGTATCTAGCTATTTCACTCACTATTGCTCCTTAAAATCAGAGATTCGTTTTCCACATAATACATGCATTTTATTTCTCAGTATTCACTCAAAAGTGCTAAAAAAATGTATCTACAAACAAAAAAACGGGGTTTTATAATGACTTTACTTTGTTTGCCAAATCTTGAAGCAATTAAGACAATCTTATGACTGAAATTATAAATAAATTTTGATATAACCAAGTAATAGGATATTACTATGCTACAAAGAGAAGTAAGTTTTGCAGCCATAGATAAACCTGGAAGAATCTGAACTGCATATTTGTAAGAGGAAGTAGCTGACCTGAAAGGGTGTTTTTGTTATTTTATTTTTATATTTTGAGAAGATAAAACTGTGACCCAGAAAAAAGAACATTTTCAGGGAATTGAGAGTTGGGCCAAAGAATAAACGGGGAATTGTGAATTTGAAATTTGTAAATGTATCACAGTGTTGTAGAGCATGCATGCTCATAAGAATGTTGTCAATATGGTACAATTCCCTATCACTAATGTAATCTGCACCATGGAATATGATTGACAATGAAAAACATTATTTTTTCAATGTTATCAAGCCCAACAAAGATGAGATGCTGATAATGAGGACAGCTATTATGCTTTTATGAATCTGGATAAGGCAGGTCCAGATTTAAAACTTTAAATCCATAGCCTGTTTTATTTCATCTTTCCATAATTCAACATATATCATATTGATAATTCCGACTTCTTTGTGGATTTGGTTTCTCATTTTTGATTCTGCCCAACAAAACTTTGCCAATTCTTGGTATCTCTTCTCTGTAGTGTTATGGTTTTAGCTCTATTATCATGTTTAATTTATATTTTGCCATATAATATATTAATTAAATATTTTTCCATTTCTGATTTTTTTTACAAGTATTTTAAGGGAAGAAAGATGATATGGAAGCCCAATGAGTACCAAAAGACATGATGCTATTGATCATTTTTGGTTTGTTGTGACTGATCCATATAGATCAGTTAATGGTTTGGGGAATAAAGATTGATGGATAGTAATTTCAGAATCACAAGATGATGTGATGAATTAACTTTATTGCTAACTGGAGAGTATGTTTATAGTAGGATCGAGAGTATAGATTATAATGTGGGCTGTAACAAAGGATGTTTTCTCTTGGCAACTTTTATTGCTAACACCGACAAATAAGAGCCTCTAAAGTGATGTGAGCATGGACAAAATATATACAGTCACCTTGGAGGCAGGTGTAGCATACAAGCATACTAAAGCTGAAAACATTAGAAACATATTGTCTTAGGTTTTCTATTGCTATAAAGAAACATCATGACCATGTCAACAGTTAAAAATATTATTTAATAGTGGTGGCTTACATTTTCAGAGGCTGAGTCCATTATATTCATAGTGCAACATGGTAGTGTGCAGACAGACATGGTGCTGGAGATGGATCTAAGTGTCCTAAATCATGAATTGCTTGTGACAGGAGGTGGTGTGGGTCACTGGGCAGAATTGTGAGCTTAGGAGACATCAAAGCCTGCATGCACAGTGACACACTTACCTCACAAAGGCCACAACTATTTCAGCAAGACCATAACTCCTAATATTGCCACTCTCTTTGGGAGTTATTTTCTTTCAAACCACACACATATTAAATCAAGTAAATATAACATAATAGTTATTTATTTGCTTAAATTTTGGTATGTAACAACTTTAATCAATAGAGTAATTTTATTTATTTAATTTTAAAACTTAATACTATATATTTTTTAAAATGCATGTTATTCTTCCATAAATGTTTATTGACTATATTAAATAAAATAGATTGAAGAGGAGCACAACTTACTTAGTCATTTCATTGAATTTTATTTGCAAAGATATGTGCTAAATTAAATATATACCACATTCATATTAATTATAATATTACATATAAAGTATTTGTTTATACTTTTGAAATATGTAATAATGAATTATATCTATGCTAAAAGCATATTTATCCAAGATCCATGTACAATAAAGTTTATACACAAAATTAATTTTCTAAGTAATTTCCCAATTGAAGGACCCATTTAAGTATCATTCAATAAACCAATTTAAAAATGAAGTCTATGTTAGAATATCTAGTTGTTTTAATTTTCCTGAGGCACTGTAATTACTAATGAGACAACATTTTCATTGTTTTAAATACAAATTGCGTTTATAGGACTTAATATTTGATTATTTAGTTGTAGTATAAAATATATCTGTAATGTGTTAAATGCTTTAGATGACACCAAGAGATTTTTTTTTTCTATCATAATGACAAAAAATCAGGGGGCCCAGAATCATAATGGGATTTGGCTCTGATGCTATTGTTATAGACTAACAAAGTCTTTTCTTTGTTATGACAGGATATCTGTGTCAAGTCAGTCAGCACAAAATTATATTGATTTTTCTAAAGTTTCTGTCAGTTCTTAAATAAAACCTTAACACAAAATGATTGATTGTGTCACATTAATTTAATAGAGTATCATCAATGCTAAATAAGCAGTCAACATTCAAAGGAATAACCTACCACTCTTGACTACTTTAAGTCCATCATCTATTTTGATTCTCCATGTAAGAATCCTGAAGATATTACAAGGTCCTTTTCTGCCTACTAGACAATAAGCATAACAATGTAATGTTGAAACACAAAATCTAGCATAGGATACTTAGCAGGGGGAAGAGACACGTGGAAAGGTTTAAAAGTTTAGTTTAGGTGCTATGAATAAACCATATGTTCTCATCACCAGCATCTGTTAGTTATGATGATCAGGTTAAGCATCCCTCTAACAAATGAAAATATTTTGAATTGTTTCTTTTTCAAGTACATGGAGGCCAAAGAATAAACAAGTTTTTTTGCTTTGTACAACTTGTTTAGACAGTATTGCAATTTCCCTAATATTTATAATGTCTTAAAGGAATATTTTATATACATTTCTCAAATTTTTATTAATAATCTAAGAGAATCAAATGTATTATTTTATACTTTGAAACACAAAATGGCAAGGTCCACAGTATTTAACTCACAATAAAATGTGAACTAGTTGGTTCCATAAACATTGAGAAAAGAGGAGTGTTTACTGAAGGCTGGGAAGGATAGTGGAAAAATTGATCCATACATACCAAGTTTAAAAAAAAAAAATAGAAGCAAGGATTTCTGGGACCTGCGGTGTGACTGTATGTATAAAATATCCTGTAAACTTTTTAAAGCTAGAAGAAAGGAGGTTGAATGTTTTTATTTATTTATATATGAATATATATGTAATACATAATTATATATGTAATCATTTCTCAAGTGTGAAAACATATATGGCTTAAGATCCTTAAAATATTATACCATGTATATCTTTATTTACAAATTATTACTTCAATAAACCACATTAGTGATTTATTTATTATTTAAATACTTTGAATTTAAATAAAAATATATTAAGAACTAAAAGTGTCAGATTATTCATTGATGTAACAAATCCCCATTCATCAAAAACCTATAAAATCAACTGTTAATTTGATGATATTGTTATATCCAATAAAGTATGAAAGGAATACATGAACAGAAGAACCTCCTACACCAATCTGGTGCCCTCTTAAGGAAGAGACTGGGTCAGTCATCCTCATCAACTTAGACATTGAAACCCAATAAGGAAAAGTTCAACAGAACCACTGTATATAGGCTCTCCATGAATGTTTCATCATTGCCAGGGCATAAATTTCATTCTGAAATTTTATGTATGAAAATTTCTTATGTAAATTATTCTGAAATCTTCCAACACAAATTGTGAA
>NW_026067988.1:2280032-2321492 GCF_014885135.2 Alexandromys fortis
ATATATATATAAAGCATTCACTAATAAACATTATGCAGTACATAAAAATAGTTAAACTCAATCCATTTGAAGAGATATGTAAATGATAAAGAAACTAAAACTTGTTAGTTAGAGAATAGTTACTTTAAAAACTAAGTATGAAATTAATAGGAAATAGTCTAACAGCAAATTATCCTTGTTAATTAGAGAATAGTTACTTTAAAAACTAACTATGAAATTAATAGGAGATAGTCTAACAGCAAATTATCTGTTTCTCTGGCTCTTAAAATCTCCAGGTCCCTCTTCGGCACTGTTCTATGAGCCTTAGGTATTGAAATCCTTCAGATGTATCGATTGCAAGTGGGCTTCACAATTCTGCAATTTAATTGGTTGTGGTTTTCTGTAATGGTCTCCATCAGTTAGAATATTTAAAAAAAAAAAGTCAATAAAATCTCACCAACACAATTGCCTAAACATGAGCTAAACTAAAGCAATACCTACAGGTATGCCAAAGTGAACACGAAAGCCCACAGGTCTCAAATCAACACAAAGGACTACAGCCGACTAAAGTGTGCTGAGAGGAGCAGAAACATCATTCTCTGGGAAGACTACACAAATTGATTATCCCATCTCTACCAGTCATCACCACAAGCATATTTACTGTAACATTTTACAGCCCAAGCAGGTTATTTTGGGGAATACAAAGAATGTAAAAAGAGACCAAGAATTTGAAAGAGAGCAAGAAGGGCTATATGGTAGGGTTTTGAGGGATAAAAGAGAAGGGAGAAAAGTGATAATTATAATATCAAAATAATGTAAAAATTCCCTTACAATCTCAAACCAATGTTAAGATCTCAAAACAATGTAATAAATGGGAGCTGGAGAGGCAATACGGTTATTAGAGAGAATAATATAAACATCTAACTAATAATGGGGGCTGTTGAGATGATGAAGTTATTAAGAGCAAATACTATCCTACCATGGGGCCAGACTTTGGTTCCCATAACTCAAGCCAGATGGCTTACAACTGCTTCCAATTCCACTGCCTAAGGCACTTACACCTCCTGGCTCCATTGTCACACAGCTATATATACACGGACACCCAAATAACAGTTACATATACACATATCCATAATTAGAAAAATTCTTTAAAAAATTTAATTGTGTTATTTTTATTATGATTTCACATAAGTAGGATAGAACAATAAGGCTGGAATAAAGTATGTCTCTTTCAATTAATTTAATTAGACAGAAATAGAGTAACACAAAGAGAGAAAGTCCAAAAGAAGCTGCACCAGACAGAGAAAGAATATAAACTCTATGTCTTTCTAAAGTTTTTAACGGACCTGATGGTGTAAAGTCTTCTTAAGGTACAAATCTAAGCAGTAATGACCTTGCTTAGCTTCCAAAATCTTATGAAACTGAGCAATATTATGAAGGAGTACAGTAAACTAGAGAGAAATACCATTTCTCCTAAAAGCGTGTCTCTGCATTCCTCTATAAAACTATGTGCTAACAGGTTGTGCCACTGGAGTATCCTCCATGTCTGCTTTGGTCTATGTTGTCACCATATAGCTGATTGATAATACAGCAATTCTCTGGGAGCAAATGAGCTTTTCCTATGTTCATAACAGTCTGCTTCAAAGGCTTTCTCACTATGAATTGAAAATATTACACACACACACACACACACACACACCTACTTACTTACAAATTCTAATGGGAAATTTTATAACAATTTTTTGTAAGTGAAATTATATTACATGTTTATTGGAAATTATTAAAATGACAAAGAAAGTTTGGGGCATAGCAATATAGTACATTACTATATATTTGCAAATATCTTGAAAACAGACTTATAGGCCAGTGGGGAATAGAAACTTTCACCAAAAACTATCCTTCAAATAAATTGTCCTTGTCACGACTGTCAGAGTAAAATTCCAAGAGAAAATAAATGCTGAAGAAACAAATGAAAATGAGTAAGTTGACCAGGTGAAGGTCTGAGGTGCACACAGGTTGGCATTGGAGGACATTCTCAGAACAACGGATGTATACCAGAAAAGCTGCTGAGGGCTGCATGGTCAAGCTAAAGTCATTTAACATGTCCAGACCAGACAGTTCCTTGGCAAATAGTGAAGGATTTTAGAAACTAAGAGAGGAAAAAGTGATGGCTCAAGTGGTTCAAGTCCCTGTTGTACAAGAATGACGACCCGAGTTTTTACTCTCAGCAGCAGCATAAAAACCTCACAGAATGGCTCATGTGTAACTCCAGGATATGTAGAATCAGAGACGTGGACACCTCTGTGGCTTGATGGTTAGGCACAGATTCCATAAGAGCACCAGTCTCAAAAATCCACAACTGAGATGGACAGCAGTAGAAGAAGATATGTAAAACTGATGTCAGGTTTTCAATCATTCAGGCATGAGTAAGGACAGCTGAACACAGACACGAGCACACACATAGACACACACACACACACACACAGAGAGAGAGAGAGGGAGAGAGAGAGAGAGAGAAAGAGAGAGAGAGAGAGAGAGAACAAAATACAAGAACAAGAACAACAAAGAGCCACCAAACCAACAAAAAATCTTTAATAATAAAAGTTGAAAGAGGGAACGAATCACTTGCTTTCTTGTGCTTCTTTCCTGGGTTATAATCCCCACACTCCTCCCATGTCCCATTGTGTTCTGAATCTACTGTCCCTGTTTTCAGGGTCTCATCTGGGAAGCTTCTCTTCATCCGATAAAGAACCTTAACTTCTTTCATTTAGTGACTATTCTGTAGTTTTGATTTGATTTTCTAACTTTGTATATGCTTAAAGAAAATATGTGTTTCTCTTTTCTTTTCTTCCTTGGGTGTGCATGAGTATATGTGTAAACTGTTCCTCTAGTTTTTGACTTCTCTTAAAATTTCTGTAATGAAACTCAAATTCAGGTCTGAGAAAACTTAATAAGGACTTACAATATAAAGTTTTGTTTACTTTCAAGGAGTACATGGGGAGAAGGGAAAATAGATAGACTTTGAGAGAGAACTGGGGGCTGGCGGAGATAGGTACAGGAGAAATGGGGTGAGGACAGACGGAGAGTACTTGGAGAGACAAGTGGAAGTGAGAGGCATTTGGTGGCAATGTGGAAGCTTAATGCAGTGAAAACTCCCTGGAATCCAGGAGAGTGACCCTAGCAAATTCTTTTAGGACTCGGGGATACTTCGCCCACACTGGCCATCTTCTACAACCAGTCAAGGCTACTAGCAATGTGACTGGGACATCAACCCAGCCACCTGTAATCTGCCCTGCCTGTAAGATGTGCTGGGAAAACAGTGGCACAGAACTTGTGGGAGTGGCCTCACTATTACTGCTTCAATTTGAAAACTATGTCACAAAAGGGAGTCCATGCATAATAATACTGCTTGAACCTAGAGGATCCAGAAGCAGGACAGTCGAGAGACCCAGAACAGATCTAAACATGACTGGCAAAAACCAATAAACAAACAAAGGTTAGTGAAATGATTCCTAATGCTATTCTGCTATACTCATAAAATGATGCCTAGCTCAAGTGTCACCAGAGGGGCATCATCCAGCAACTGATAGGAGCCTGTGCACATATCCACAGCCAACCACTCTTCAGACACAGAACAATTAAGGAGTTGCATTGTAGGTGTCAGAGAGGGGTAAGACAGCAATAGAACATGGTCAAAAGAATCAACTAAGAAGGGAGTATAGGGGTTCATAGAGGCTGAAGTCATAAACACCAACTCTATATGGGTCTGAGCTAGGTCCTCTGCTTATACCTTATGGCTGTGCAACTTGTTATTGTGGGACTCAAAGTAATGGGAATGATTCTGACTCTTTTCCTTTTGCATGGGCCCCTTTTCTTTCTACCGATTTGCCTCATCCAGCCGTGATCTGAGTGTTTATGCCCCGTCTTACTGTAACTTGTTATGGCATGTTAGGTAGATATTACTGGGAAGCTTGCTCTTCTTTTTTAAGGGAAATGGAGGATGAGTGGATTTGCAGAAGAGGGTGGGTGGGGTGGCACTGTGAGGAGTAGTGGAAGGGGGAACTGCAGTGCAGCATCATCTGTGACAGAAGAAGAAAATGCTACAAAAAATCTTGCTTACTTTTTAAGTTGCAAAATAGAATATTCTCTTCTTTCTATTTGCAGCATATAAACTCGAATACTATCCTCTAATTTTTCCTGAGGTTGAAAACAGGAATCTCTGTGGTAAATAGAAAGAATATGAATGTCAATGAAAATAACAGCATATTTTCTATTGCTTAACAGAGTACCATCCTGCTAAAGTAACTAACATCGAGAGTTCTCCTGCCAAGCAACCAAGTTTGCTGACAAGAGGCTGCAAATGGCATCTTCAGTATACGTTTCGTTGTCCACAATGTGATTTAATCGAATGTTGTATAATCTAAGATATTTCTATTTCATATACACTGATTGAGGGGAATTACACCAGGAAATCCTGGGAATACCTAAGAATCCTGATTGTGGAATAACTTCAAAATGCATATCTAAAAGTAAAAACAAAAAGATAGAAAAAAGTTAACAGTTAAGACAGTTCTAAGTGAAATTACAAAAACAAAACTGTACCTCTTGAACGATGATGTACATGTTCCTCAAATCTAGTCATCAGATAGTCTTTCAAACTTTTCATATGACTTTGTTATTTATATCCCCTATGAGATAAAGGAACTCACAGGGATACAATGTGAGACAACATTAAATTAAAAGTGGTTCCTCACATCTGTTGACCTGTTGACAAGTTTGAAAAGAGTTTGTAGTTTCTACAACAGGAGAAAGTTAAATCTTTGAGTATTATTAGAAGTAAATACAATTGTAAGATAGGTGATTTATAATGACATCATTAAAATGGTAGCATTATAATAATGCTTTCTTGCATTAGGAAACACCACAAAGGCATATGATTTCCGGGTTAAGATTTCCGTCACATGGAAGACAATTACTAGTTTGCATTTACTCAATGTTTGGAGAGCAACATTTGTTCTACTTTTCATTACTTGTTTCTAAATAGCCAGGATGTAATATGGTCCATAGTTTTCTGGTTCATCTTTGCTAATATCTAATTAAGCTTTTCTTGCTTAAGAATACTTTAATCTATTTTATGACACTGAGAGAGTAGAGTTCTGTCACCCATGAAGAGGTTTAATGTTTTAGTAGAGTTCATGACACAAAATACTTACATGAGTAATACGGTAAACTCCACAAATAATAAATCAGTTCTTAAACATCAAAGGTTGCTCGAGGTGATTTCAACCATCGTCATTTATATATTTTGAATAAAGATAGAAAGGCGGAAGTGGAAGACATAAAGAGAATTTGTGATGTGGAACTCTGCTCCCAACCACTTTATTCTAAGAGTTCATCTTTCTAAACTGTTTCTCATTAAGCAAATCAACCATTGCAGGACATTGCTATAATTATATGTTTCTTAATGTTAAATGCATTCAATCTGCCTTTCAATTAACTAGATGGAATTTTCTCTTCAGATATTTAGCATGCATATTGTACATGCTGCTGGGTGAAATGTAAATCCTTCAGTTTTGCTTTACATGATTAACTTTTCAACCCTGCCTAATCTGTATATTTGATTTTAAACTTCGGGGATGGTCTGTGGTACATGCTTTGAATGGGGAAAAAAACAGTCTCCACTATGAGATGATTTTGTTATGGTTGTAACACCAGAACTGATCCATCTGCTCTCAATTTCTTGCACTTTACAGTTCCCTTGGTTGTAAGTATGTATGTGTTTTTATTCACATTTTGACTCCTGCAACAAGTTTGCTTACCTCTCAGACACAGTAAGAAACACTGTCAGATTTTTCATCCATTTCTTCACAAAGAAAATTGAGAAAGAAAATAGAGAATGTTACTGTGAATTTCTAAAAAAAAAAAAAAAAAAAAAAAAAAACTTGGTAGGACTGTGTTTTGAATTACAAAAAACAAATAAGCTTAAGATCAGCCTAAAATCTAACTATCCTGGAATTTGTTGGCAATATTGCACTGCCTTAAAGGGATAATGTTTCAAGATCATTCAACATTCTCCTTTTCTCATGCTTTTATTTGCTTTTTAAAATATTAGACACTAATGTGTATGAATTGTCAGACTATTGCATGCAACCATTAAACAATAATAGGTTTAATCTCAGCTCATTATTGAGTGGACCTGAGAGTAAACATTCCTTGCTTAATTTATTGTGAAGTGCACAACTGATGATCATGGTAAAGGTGTTGGAACTTCTGATTCCTTTTTACCTCCAAAAATTGTTATGAATATGACTGCATAATAAACAGAATGATGTTCTCTAGCACCATCTAGCTTACTTTTAGAGCAATTCACAGCAATAAAAATTTCTATTTTTATAATAATTAGATAAGATAATGTCAGATAGAGCATATGTGAAGGTCCAGGAAGATAGGTCAGACTGACAAAATATTAATGTCTTTAAAAAAATCATAATGTGTATCTTTTTTATCATCACTGTGATCATAAATCACATTTTTTTCTGTTAACGGCCATAATAACTCCATTCAATACACAGGAATATTTCATGTAATTACCTTTAGTCTTTTATAATTTTGAAAGCATAAGTATTTTTAATGGTAAATTGAGAACAGTCTAAAACACTGTTCCTTGCTGATCAGCATATTGATGTCACAACGTTCTTGTCATTGGCATTGATCTGTGAGAAAGAACTAAGTCATACAGAGAATAAAGGATTTCAGTGTATTAATCTACACTTAGTAGATAAATATATCTAGTATCAGAAAAAAAACACCTTTCCTTTGCAAGACCTATTGCAGCGGAAAGTATTTGTATCAATTTCTGATCATGGATCGACCAGGTTACTCTGATATCTTCCAGGTGTATTCCTCTCAACTTAAATGTATTGTGTTCCTAGTTGCCATTCCTTATTTTATGTTTATCCTTAAGCAGAATGATGCTGTTTAAGCCCTCTTTGCTTCTAGTCTTGCAAACCTGTTTGCATAAAGAAGCCTAAGAAGTGTACTTTCTGCACTAGTGTCCTATGTTGGTTGAGAATGCATTGTGACTGCCAGCAGAATTGCTTAGCAGGTTAAGCCAGCTGCTACCAAGTTGGAAAACCTGAGTTCTATCCCCAGATGCTCACATTGGAAGGGAAGAACTGAGTTCCTCACGTTTTCTCTCCCCTAACATATCTCCCCCCTATAATAATAAATTAAATGTAATATTTTTAAGAAATCATGAAAATATTAACTAAAAATTAAGCAATGGAGATTTGAGAACCTGTTAATGCTTTAAGAGTTATTTTTGCTTGGGTGTTGGCTATTCAGTGTTCCTTACACAGACTTATGTGTTTGTAAACATAATCTGCATGCAATGGCATTTTATGACGTGATTGAAACAATTCACACCATAAAGGAGCTAGTAGGAGTAGATCATATAGAATGGGTCTTGTATATGTTGTCCAGTTCCGGTGCAGACCTTAGCTCTCTGTTTCTTGAGACAAGGCATACAAATCCTCTGCCACACAGTTCTGGCTCCACAGCAAATCAATATTTTCTTCATCATGGTACTATCCTTCCAATCCAGAAGCCAAAATAAATCGACCCTCTCTTAACATCTGCCAGGTGTTTTGTGACATTGACCAGACAGTGCATGGTATTGCTTTCTTATCAGTCCCTGTAGAGTAACATTCTGACAAAAAGTAACTAGGGAACTAAAGGCTTACAATCCTGAGGAATAGAGTCCTTCATGGTGGAAAACCATGACAATTGGTGGAGAGGTAATTGCTACAGAAGCAGAAAACTGGCTGACACATTCGATTCACATAAACCAAACAGGGAGAGAAGTGTGGGGGACAGACTAAAACATTCAAGCCTGACCCAGTGACATACTTTCTCCAGCAAAGACCCACCTCCAAAAACTTTCCAAACTGTTTCTAGCTAGGGACCACTGCAATTATTGAAACATGAACCTACAGGGGATATTTTATGTTCCAACAGCAGCTGTAACGAATACAGTGAACCAATACCAGGAAATGACTTTGTTGCTGTGACAAAAGTAATTATGCTGTTTCTGGATGATTTGCAGGAGAGCGATAGAAGTATTTTAGGTAGGCAAGAGGAGTCCTAAAATGCTGCAAACAGAGTTTATATCCTGGTAGTTTATGTTTTGAAAAAAAAAAAAAAACAGAAAGTTAATGTAAATATATAATTGATAAAGACTTTGCTCATGTGATTCCGGAGAGAAAAGGGAACTACATCAAAAAATCAGAATAGTAGCCAGTCATTATTTATTCTAGAAAATAAACAGCCTGTGTTATTGCTGTTTTCTTCAAGTACAGTGAAATAAAAAAAATGAACTAATTTCATAATAGAATTACCTTAAGACTGTTATGTAATTGATGCTTTTATTTTAGGCAATTTATAGAACACACCTAAGGAAAATATAAAAACATAAAATTTTGAAAATGAAAATGTTGTATAGTTAGGATAGGTGCATCAGCATATCATGATTATCAGAGGAGGTAAGTAGACACAAAAATTAGCAGATGTTAAAGAAATCAGTACCATTATTGAGAAAGAACGTCATGCTTTCAGGCAGAGAACAGGAAATGTGCCTTGAGGCCAAAACCCCATTTATCGAAGTGTTCAAAGTAGAAAAACCTGGACTCATTTGAAATATTTTCTATGGAAAGGAGTGTGTCTGAGGAAAGAATGCCTGAAGCACATTCCTGTTTAGACAGGACTCCTTGGAAATGAATTCCAGCATTCCTCTCAACGAGTACCAAACAGTGGCATCAGCTATGACAATAAACAGCATGGCTGTATTGAGCTGCCAGCAGAGCTGGTGCCATATGAGTCATTTCGACTTTTTATGCACTTAATATTAAAGAGCTATAAATTTGTGGGTACAGTAGCTAGGAAAGGAAATCAAAACAAAACAAAACAAAATAAAACCTGAGGAAATCAGGTTACATGTAACAGTGTGGATTGCCCTGAACAAGGCCCTAATTTGCTAATGTTTGAAACAGTAAGAAGGAAACTTAAGAAACAATGACGAGAGCAAAATATTGGAGATGTGTGGAAGGTAGAAGGTCTGTTTTCACAGAAAAGCTCTAAGCGCTATCTGGATACATCTCAAGAGAAAAGACCTATATATTACAGAATGCAGGAGACAAGGATATAGCTTCAGAATAAGCCAATCCATTCAGACTCAGAGGATAGCCTCCTGAATCTGATATGTTAAGTATGGAATTAAAAATATCAATATTTCCCTTTTTACTTTGATTTGAGCTTTCTCATTGTTCATCAGTTATTCTCTTTAGAGCTAAGAATTGTTGTTCCGTGTCATTGTGTGCTGGAAGTGCATCACTTGTTTCAAAGTTGAACTTAGTTCACTGTGCTTTATACAATAGACAGAAGTCCACAGTGTCCAGAGGCTACCACATTTGTTTTATGTGGAAATTATTAAGAAAAGGATTAATTAATATTTATAACATCTTTTTTTACATTAAGCAATCATGCTTTTTTATTTTTCCTGTGAAGTCAAGAAGAAATGTTCATTCACATTAGACAGATAATCATTTCATCTGTAAAATGCAAGCTTGTGTTTTGGGGTTAGCATAACATGAAAATACAATATGTAATATACTTTGGACAAATCATATGCAGCATACGTAAGCAGAGAAATCAGTTTTGCCTGCCTTTGCATCCATCCATCACTCATCCATCCATACATGCATTCTTCTTTCTTTCCTTCCTTCTTCCTTCCTTTCTTCCTTTTTTCTCTTTCTTCCATCTCTCCTTCAGCCTCCGTTAACTTATATCTTCATTCCTGTGGAGAGGCAACTGAAGTTTTCTTTGATGCCTTACTAAAATCCACATACAGACATTGTCACAATTCACATATTTAGAGGTAATGCAATGCTAAATCCTTATCAATTAATTTTTAATTGTTTGGCTAGAAAATTGAAGTGAAAAGGGTAACACTGTTATTTTAGGTTTGATAATTGGGTGATACCATTTTACAATATTTTTTTAAAGCAAACAAACTATTTCTGCTCATTTTACATACCAATCCCAATTTCTATTCCCTTCCTTCTTCCCATTCCCTCTACCTATTTTCCCATCCCACCCTTCATCCACCCCTCAGTGAGGGTAAGGCGCGTTGCTTTGGGGAAGGTCCAAAAACCTCCCTCCTACATCTAGGCTGAGGAAGCTATCCATCTAAAGAGAATAGATTCCCAAAAGGACATTAAAACCAGTAGGGATAAATCCTTGTGCCCCTGCCAAACAACTGTCACCCACATTCTGAGGGACTAGTTTGGACCTCTGCTAGTTCGTTCCCTGTCCGGCTGGAGTTGGTGAGCTCCAGTTAGCTCAGGTAAACTGTTTCAGTGGATGTCCCCATCATGCTGGTAATCTTTTTGTTTATATTCTCACTCCTCCCACTCTTCAGCTGGACTTTGGGAGCTCAGCCCAATTTTCCCCTGCTGGTCTCTGCCTCCATTTCCATTGGTTGCTGAATGAAAGTTTTATGATGATATTTATGATATTCATTAATCTGACTACATGGCAAGGCCAGTGCAGGCACCCTCTCCTCTCTTGCTTAGGGTCTTAGCTGAGATGTTTACCTTATGGAGACATTAAGTAAATACTTATTGATATAAATATAGTAGTTAGCTTTTGGAACCTTAAAACTAATATTGTAATCTGCTCATTAAAAAACAAAAACTATTATCTAGACCAAAATATTTAAAATACTTGTATTATTTAAAATGAAAAGGAGAAATATATTTAACATATTTAAGAACAGCATGTTAATTATTCAAAGTTTAAAGCAAAATATCATTATTTCTTATGTAAATTATTGTAATAATGTTAGTATTTTTAAGATAATATTGAATGAAGACAAAAGTATAAAGGTAAGGATATTCACTGTATAATATTATTGTATCTTAATTTTCACAAACTTATTTGTTTTGCTTAACTAAGTAGTTAAACATTCTTACACCAGCCATCTTTTCAAAATTCCTTTCTCGCTATTGTGTTTACATAAGAGGAACTCAGACAAATAACTCAGTGCATTGTATAAATGGAAGTCTATGTCTGGGTGTGACTACAAAGGAAAATGTGTTTCTAGAAGCAGTACGCAGAAAAAAAAAAATAGACAGAGAATAAAATTCCCAATTTACAGGCCCGTCTAAACATTGTCTACCCTAGCCTCTTTCACAGGGCAGAGCTACTCCCCAGTACTCAATTTAATTTACAATATTTTGCTACGTGGCAGGCGTCCACTCCCTACATTGTCCTTTTAGCATCTGTCCTTTCATTCCCAGATCATTGCCTGAAAGATTAAGAAGTCTTCCTTCTGGAGCTGAGACTTGTTTTTTTTTTTTTTTTTTTTTTTTTTTTTTTTTTTTTTTTTTTTTTTTTTTTTAATCCAGTGTTCTGCCAACATGAAAACAGCTCCAGACTCTTATTTCATATTTATTCAGAATGCCAAATCTTGTTCCCTTAATTGTCTCAGCTGGGGAGCCAAGAGTGCATAAAACAGCTGGTGGTGAGCTAGTATATAGGAAATAGGTAGGGTCGACTCTGCGACTGCAAAATGCAACGTGAATCTCTTCAGTGAGGGCTGCTTCTCTCTGGAGGAAAGCAGCTCAATTGTTGCCGTTAAAACTCATTTACTATACACAACCACCTTCCAGACGGTAGCCTCTGACACCAGAAAGTGCCCGAGGCAGAGTTGTGGCTCTAAAGATGTTCATGTGAATGTGATAGGGTAAGGGATTTTTTTAATATATATTTTTTTAAATAAGCAGCTGAAGAAGCTCTTAGGAAATAGAGACCTTTCAAATCTGTTTCTCAGTCTCAATAACAATGTGGAGCTTTAGCAGCTTAGCAGATAAACTGAGTTGTTTATTCCTTCACACATATGCCCCACAAAAACTGATGTTAAGGCCTCCTTTTTTCCATAACTGTAGAATATTATTTTAAAGATAAAATGCCATCAAGTTTGCCCATTTTTCTTACAGCAATTCTTTGTTCAGAGAAATATATTTGTACAGCCACAAAGGTAGAAAGCTAAGAGTTGATAGTGCCTTTCAATCTTTTAGCATTATCTACAGCTGTGTATTTGAAAACTAAGATAAATTCACACATATGCAATCAATTAATTGTAAGTCTTTCAGAAATAATAAGAAAAGGATAGGATTTTCAATATATAATCTTCCTTTTCTGTTTGTTTGTTTGTTTGTTTGTTTGTTTGTTTGTTTTGAGACAGGTTTTCTCTGTAGCTTTGGAGCCTGTCTGGAACTAGCTCTTGTAGACCAGGCTAGCCTTGAACTCACAGAAATCTACCTTGATCTGCCTCCCGAGTGCTGGCATTAAAGACATGTGTCACCACCACCTGGCTTCAGTATATATTCTCGTGAAAACCTTGTATCCTTATGAAAAGAATGGTAAGTCTTACCTTACATCATATACAATATTAAAATAAAAATAGATTAAGTACACAAATTAAAGGCATGCCTTTCTGAGTCATATGGTAAAAACTACATAAACTTTTCCTTCGTGATGATATTTGGGGATTTAAGAAAAACACAGATGTTGAGAAACACAAAAATCAAACACTGGAAGACTAGGACAAACAGCTTCACATGACAGCCAAAGATATAGTAAAAAAGAGACAATATGTTTATGGACAAAGAAAATACATACAAACTGCCTATCTCTGAAGGTTACTGTCCAAAATGTCTGAGCGATTGACTTCAATGGCAAAACTAAACAAAAGATTGAAAGAAACTTAGAACACATAGAGAAGCAAACAATTTAAAATGAGACTCAAATGGATGCTATTCCAATACAAAAAAAAAAGTGGCAATAAAAGAGTGCTAAATGTCAAGAATGATGAAGAAATGAGAAGAAACAACACTGTGGTTGGTGAACTCCCATTAGCTCAGGTAAGCTGTTACAGTGGGTGTCCCCATCACGGTCCTGATCTCTGCTCATATTCTCACTCTTCCCACTCTTCGAGTGGACATTTGGAGCTCAGCCATGTGCTCTGCTGTAGATCTCTGCATCTGCTTCCATCAGTGCTGGATGTAGTTTCTATGCTATTTAAGACAGCAACCAATCTGAATACAGGGCAAGGCAAATTCAGGCACCCTCCCCACTATTGCCTAGGGTCTTAGCTGAGAACATCCTTGTGAATTCCTAGGAATTTCACTAGTTCCAGTTTTCTTGCTAGTCGCCCAACGGCTTCCTCAATCAAATTATCTCTTTCCTCGCTCTCTGTCTTTCTCCTCGCCTCATCTCAATCATCCAGTTTAGTATGATTCTCTTGGAGTTCCAAACTAGGCCCTCTGAATGCGGGTGACAGTTGTATGGCTGGGGCAGACTGTGGGGCCACTCGAGTGAGACCAGGATATATTCCTACTGCTTGTTCTGGCTTTTTAGAACCCATTCTTTCTGTAGGTATACCTAGCTCAGCCTAGACAGAGTGGGACAGGCCTTGTTCCTGCCTCAAAGCAATGTCGTAGATTTTGTTGACTTCCCATGCAAAGCCTTATCCTCTCTAAGGAGTGGATAGAAGGTGGAATCGGGCTTGGGGAAGGTGGAGGGAGCAGGAGGATTGGAGGGAGTGAGAACTGGATTTGGCGTGTAAAATGAGAAAAGATATTTAAAAAATAAATTTAAAAAAAGTATCACATTGAATTCAAAAGAAGTTAAGTAAAAGAAAAAACAACATAATCCACTCTAGTAAGAATCATTGCTATCAAAGAGACAGGGGACAATATCTGTTATGGTTGTGGAAAAGGGGTACATTTATACAGTGTTGTTATGAAACAAGGTTCATAAATTTCCTTTGGAAAATACTATGCAGACATCTCAATAATTAAATAAAATGGTAAAGAAGGCTGTCATCTTTTTCTCAGGTATGTAATGAAAGAAATTACTCCATTAGCTTGGAATGACTCATGCTTTCCTGTTCATTGCAACATTGTTTTATGAGGTTCAAAATACTAAAGCAATTTAAATTTCCTTCTGTGGAGAATGTAAGAATAAATTGTGTCACTATATGTGTTTGCAGGTGCACACATTTGTGTTATATTTAATTGGACGTTATTCAGCTTTTCCAATGAGGTGGTATTATCATTTGCAATACTATGGACAAGCATGGAGAACATTGTGTTATGTTAATTAAATCATGCACAAAGTACAAAATTGTGTAATCTCCCTTGTATACAAAAAATTAAAAATAAAGTTGAATTTAGTGAAGATGAATAGAAAAGTAGCTGCCGGGGAGGAAAATGAAGAAAAATGAGCACAGGTTTCCAAAGCAAACAAACCTATAATTCAAGAAGAATCCACCTATAGGAACAACATATAGCAAATTGCTATAGTCATTACTACTGAATTGCACATTATGTTTTTAACACTTAATTACAATAAGATAATGAAATAATAAAAGTAATGTATGATAGCAAGGCATGTTCTTG
Source organism: Alexandromys fortis (assembly GCF_014885135.2). Classification (NCBI taxonomy): domain Eukaryota; kingdom Metazoa; phylum Chordata; class Mammalia; order Rodentia; family Cricetidae; genus Alexandromys; species Alexandromys fortis. The sequence goes on from NW_026067988.1 coordinate 2,294,531, forward strand.
TTTGACTGTAGTAACCACTTCAGTAGGATATGAAAACATCTGTATATACACATAACATACATGATATTATGTAAGTTCTTATTTATTAAAGATCTACATTATTTTGTGTAAGTGTCTATATTATGTTTCATATTGATTTAAAATGTGGATGAATATTTGAATTAGTATGTGAAACATATTATGGAGCATTTTAAGATGAATGTCTTAGCATCTGGTTTTATAAAGTCTCTAATGATGACATTTTCTTTAAATGTTTTCTTCTTGATTTGGATGTTTGATAATGTTATTATGAATAAAAGCTGAATTTCAAAGGAGCCAAGTCAAATTTTGATAACTTACACACAAAATACCTTATAGGTATGTTAATTTTTAAATGAATTATACAATCTAGAAAATATTTTTTTTAAAATAGGACAAAATTTTGATAATTTGAAATAATGAAAGTAGTGAAATTAAATTGCTAAGAAAACAGGGGGGAGGGCTTCAAACACATGATTAAAAATAAAAGATACCTTGAGCTTCTTTCCTTACTATAAAATTGTTGATATTAGAGCTTCAAGATTTTTGACAAAAGATAAAATATTATGATATATTTCCTTTGTGATTATCTACATAGAAACAGTGTCATTTATTTATTCCTATAGTGGATTGATAATCTACTTTATAATAGAGGCTGCCAACTTATAATGGCAAACTGTTGAGCCAAAAAGCAAAAAGGATAAAATAAAGGATGTATAACTTTATGGCCTATAACATATAAATAATTAGAAAAAATGCCTGAAATAAAAGATTCTCAAAAATTAGTGCTCTTTTCTCTGACTTTTTGGTAATATAAACAATGGGGATGTTAGCAGACAAATACCGCACAGGTTTTACTAAGAATATCACTTTCAGTAAAAACAAATACTTTGTAAACATAGAATAAGACAAACAGAAAATGACTGTATCCAAGTTCATCCAATTCTCAGAGGCAAATTCATTTGCTCTTGAAGCGCACAAAGTGTGTACACCTATCAATTTGCCTTTATTAAGTGATACCTCTCAGGAGGGTATTGCTGGGTGGTTGTTATGGAAATTAGATTTCCACTTTATGCAAGCCAGTGTGGAATGTTTAGAATTTATTTTAAAGGGAATGCCTTTGAGAAATATCTAATATATACAAAAAAGTAATATTCAAATCAAATAACAAGAGCCTTCTTCATATATATTGCATGACCCTATTTCCATATATATATATATATATATATATGTTATATCTGTGTTGTCCATGTTACATCAACCCATTTTATATGTTCCACATTGGGGAAAATAGATTATTTAAAAAAATGTTTATATATTGAGAAAACATCTGTCTAAATAAATCACCAAAATGTCACTTCCGTGTATTTTTAGGGGAAACAAGATTTTGGGACTGATTTCTTCATAGAATGCACAATATATTCAATAATGGATAAAATCAGAATAATTTGTGACAGATATAATGTTTATGTGTGTACATAAATATATACACATACATATAGTATGCATATACTATTTTTCAGCTTTCAATTATTTAGGGGATTATATTAATGCAACTAAATCATGCATACAGATTGACATTTTTAAAATATAAAAGTACTAAAATTAAAACATACTATTAAAGAAATTTTAATTTGATGTCTTTTTTTAAAAAAACTAAATTCTGCCTAAAATGAAGAGTAAATTTATACTTCAAATTTTGTCTTTAGCATATGCAGAATCTTCCATTTTCAACATTCCTTTAATATAAATGAACCAAGATTTGATGATTGAGGCTGATTATAAATCTCACATGGTCCATACTATTCCAGGAGATAGAAATCTGAGTACACCCCAGTGAGACTTAGTCAGATAACATTAGTCTCTAGAATTTCTGGTAAGAATTTCCTTTATTAAGATAATTGAAATTGGAAGACAAAAGCTAAATATGAATAACAATTGCAAGTAGTGTCCCAAATTAAGGAAAGAATGGGGGAGAATTTTCCCTCTTTTTGCAATATTGCATTTCCTGCTACTTCTAAGTTTATGTAGTGCTTGGCTACCCCTTTAGCTGCCATTCTTTGTTCATATCAGAATGATTCTTCTCTGGCCTTTAAACACAGTCTGAAGACCAGCAGCACTCCAGAAACCCACTGACCCTTTAACATGACATCTAGATTACTAAGGCTTCTAACGTCATTCATTGATCAATCTCTTCAACATGAAGACAATTATTTTTGGACTATCCAGACTGGATAGTAAATAACAAATGATGGAGGACAATTGTCTATATTCTGTCAATTATGTTTTAAATAAATGCTGATTGACAAGTAGCCAGGCAGGAAGTATAGGCAGGACAACCAGACAGGAAGTAGAGGCAGGTCAATGGGAACAGGAGAATTCTGGAGAGGGAAGATCTCTCTGTAGTCCTGTCCAGACACAGAAGTAAGATGTGACTATGCCGCTGAAAATGGTACTGAGCCATATGGCTAGCACAGAAAATAATGGATTAATGTAAGTTATAAGACTTAATAAGAAGCCTGAGCTAATGGGCCAATCAGTTGACGATTGGTAGACCTGTTTGTAATTTCTTTGGCTCTTAATGACTGCAGGAACTGGGCATGACAGAACCCTCAGACAACAAATGATGCCCAACGTGTGGTCAACTGAATCCATATAAAGCCTGAGAGAGCATGGGAAACCATGAAGAGGGGGAAAGGAGAAGGAGAAGAACCACAGGAAACTGGGAGACCACATGTTCATTCTCTGAAGGGAAGTTTAAATAGCCTGTGAGAGTGGTCTTGACCTTCCCTTGGGAGGGGTCACCATTTGGTGGGCTTGCTCAGAGGTGGAGTTTGTAGTGAGGTAACTCCCAGAGGATGTGGCTTGAAATGTAACTTGCCACCCAACCTTCAAATATGGATGCCAGGGGTCTGGGGTGAAGCCCCCAGTTAAACAAGAACAAAGGGGGGGGGGGAATAGGTAGGAAGGAAAGAAAGAAGAAATGAAGGATGGGTACACCATCAAAATGTAGAGTTTTGTGGTCTATTAATAGATACATTTAAAAACAACTCCAATGCCTAAGACTCATGGAATATTAGAGAAGATAGGCAGAAAACACTATATGTATGAGCCACAATATCAGAATTTGCTGTGAAACTGTGTCTCTTAGGAATGTCAGAGGCTTCACTCATAAAGTCTTACCAATGAGACTGATGAAGCGTGAGATAGTGAGGACAATAAACTTAGACACATCAATGTCTATGTGTATGGGGAAAATTCCCACCCTACACAAAGAACTATAGGTATCCAAGAGCTTCTGAGAATATGGAACTTCTATTTTAAGAACTGTACTCTGACAGCTGAAACAAATTTAGATATGTACCTTTCTTAAATTAATATTTCTCTGCTTTGGGGTGACGGGACTATATAAAGACTGCATGTTGTGTTGGAAATAACCTGCTTTCTAATATACCATAATTATTCTTGATAAAGCCTGGTGTGGGACAATGGTTTGTATTCTGTCAATTATATTTTAAATAAATGCTGATTGGCCAGTAGCCAGACAGGAAGTTTAGGTGGGACAACCAGACAAGAAGTAGAGGGGAGAGACAAGAACAGGAGAATTCTGGGAAGAGGAAAGCTTGGACTCAGTCCTGACCCAGCCACAAAAGAAGCAAGATGTGACTGCCTTGTCAAATAAGGTACCCAGTCACGTGGCTAAAAGACAAGAATAATGGGCTAATATAAGTTATGAGTTAATAAGCAGTCTGAGCTACTAGGCCAATAGTTTATAACTAATGTAGACATCTGTGTGGTTTCTTTGGGACTTAATGATTGTAGGAACTGGTCAGGAAAGAAACCACAGACAAACTTAATATTTGCCTGTTTTGGGGTGATGGAACAAAGACTAGCATATTGTGTTGGAAATAACCTGTTTCTCAAATACCAGAATTATGCTTGATAAAACCTATTTTCAAAATACAGATATTATCTAGCTTTTCTCTAGAACAACTAATAGTTATAATTTTCTTTATAAATCATATCCACATAAACATTATTAAATATAATCTTGCTATAAAGATATGCTGATTAAATATAGATTGGAAATATTTAAACTTTTAAACTTTAGCTAGATCACTTCCCATTGCATGCAATTGAATGCTTTAGGCTTTTTGTATAATTCTACATATTGAAGTTTGTTTATTTATATTTCTCCCTATCAAATACTAAAGGAAATCTAATCCAAAGGTTAACACTTTTTAGAAACTCAATTTGAAAATTGTTTATATAGTCTTAATACATTAAAATATGAGAACAGACTCTATAGTGGAACTCTGAGTCTTATTTCTGAGTTTAAGCTCATTTAGAGAAATGTAATATGTATCATTTTTACGTAAAGTACCAAGAATACTACATTTTCAACAGAATTCATTAAATTTAGATGAGGTTAAATTTGTATGTTAAAATGTGCAGTACAGTCATACTTACAATGCATCATACTATATTTTAAATGTTACAGTTTGTGTTTCCACTTTTTTTGGAATTATGCCATAAACAGAGTACTTGAGTTGTTTTATTAGCATTTCTAATGTGTAATATTGCAAATTTGATCATTCTCTGCTATCGACTTTCACAGAAGTGGCTGCTCCAAACAGAGATGCAAACATCTTCAAAGTCTCCTGCTGACTTAGCAAACACTGTAAATACTTTCAAATAGGTTAGTGGGTACTTAGATATTATTTGTTATCAATGTTGATTAAATCAGCAAACATTATTAAAATGTGGATAAACCTAACCTTTAATAAGATAATGACATTCTATGGTAAGTGTGTGGGATCATTATTACTTTCTGTGCTTTTAAAGTATGTATAACAAGTTAATTCCAAAATAAATTTTTAATTAGAAAATTATAACAAGATTCTCAAAAGTAGTAAATAAAATATTTATTTAAATATATTAATTTTCCCCTGAATTTTGGCAAAATATAATGCATAATTAACCTTCCTTTATATTTTTGTCAACAAAAAAAAAAAAAACTAAATAAACTGGCCGTAAACTTGGGTTAAACCAGAGGCTTATAAAAATGCAATTTTGTTTAATTTTTACTTCACAACATTCTATTTAATATTATTTATTGTTGTTGTTTTGCTTTTGTTTTCAAGACAGGTTTTTCTCTGTATATCCTTGCGTATCCTGGAAATTACTCTGTACACAAGGCTAGTTTGGAACTCAGAGATCTTCCTGCTTCTGCCTGTAGAGTGCTGGGATTATTTGTGTATCTTTATACCCAGCAAGTACTCATTGCTCTTATAATTGCATCTTTCAATCATGCATAGTAGAATTAAAGTCAAATGTTTATTGACTTAACATCCAGAATATAAGGAGCACAATAATAGTAAGCATGAGTATAGAAAGAGCAAGTATAATAAGCATGTTAGTAAGAAGTATAACTATTTTTAAAAATAGGAAACTTTGATATGTTTAATTCTCACCCTAAGTGTAAGTCATATGTGTACTGGCTTGCTGATATATCATCTTCTTCTTTTCATTTATTTAATGTTACTTAATGTTTACCAATTATCTATGTATGAATATTTGAAGAATTTCTTGGAAAACAATGATACTTAAGGCATACATGTAGACATAAAAGATAATATAAAGAGCAGGACACAAAAGACATATTGACATATGTATCTCTAGGAACTTAATCTAAAATAAAAATAAATGATAGGTTGAATCTTGGTAGGTAGATAAATAGATGGATAGACTTCTAGATTAAAAATATAATTGACAGATCATGGAATTGAAAGATGTCAGATTAAAATAGATAGATGATAGATAGAAGACAAATAGATAATACTCAAATGCAAAATGAAATACTATGTATCTTAAGTATCTTTTGGCTGTAGGTTATGTCAGTATGCTAACTGATTTACTCTTATTATTTGAAGAGTTAATTTTCTATGCAGTGGAACAGATTTTCATTTTGTATTTATACCATATTTTCATTATTCAATACATGAAGGGCAGCTAAGTTTTTTTTTTTTTTTTGTTCTAGCTATTGAGAATCTATCAGCTTTACTTTTGGTGTATGCCAAGAAATGTTAGTTCCGTAATGTGGTAAATAATTCTTAGTTTTTTGAGAATTCCCCACACTTATTCATATAGTGGTTGTTCCAATTTACAATACCAGAAACGGTAAATGAGGACACAATGATGTGGGATGTCCTTCTGTATATGTGTTGCTTTTATTGGATAATGAATAAAGTGGGTTCTACCAATGACTTAGAATAAAGTCAGAAGGGAAATTTGAAGAGAACTATATATAAAGAGTATGTGGAGTCAATGAAGTGCCACGTAGGTGCTGAAGGAGAAAGATGCCTTGTAGCTGCCCAAGAAGCAAGAGGTAACAAAACATAAGCCTTATAGTAAAATGCAAAATAGTAGAAATTGGTTAATTTATGATATAAGAACTAGATAGAAATGTGCCTGAGTTGTTGACTAAGGAATGTTTTAATTAATCTTTTTTTTTTTTTTTTCTGTGTGATTATTCAAGTCTGAGCAGCTGGGAAAGAAACACACAACCTCCGCTTACAAATGGTGCACCGATTTAGGTCAACTACATTCACATAAAAACTGAAAAAACTTAGGAAGTAATTCTAGGCACAAAAACAAAAATCAAAACAAACAAACAAAAAAAAAAAACCAGAGTTAAGCACACCTTCTTGGTAACCACATTTTTTCAGATATATTCTGTTTGCTTGTGACAAACAGAAGCATGGCTCCTTTAAGGGAAGTCTTCCTTATTCAGGGTTATCAGAATAAACAAATTCACTGCTTTTTCCATACCTGGCTTCCTGTTCTGTGCTGACAGAGTAAACTCTGGCTCTTTCGGGGCGTCCTGCCCTTAAATGCGGTCTGGGAACAACATGTTACAAATTGCTTAATGGCGACATAGACCTACTGCATCCCTGGAGCAGAAGGGGTGAGCATGTCTTATAGAGGTCGTGAATGTAGCTCTGCTGTGCTGGAATGAGCAGAGCTAACAGGCAGGGCCTTGGATTTGGTTTTAGTCAGGCCAGCGCACTTAGTATTTAATAAAATGAGACGATTCTGATCATAAAATTATTACTGATATGCAATAAAGACAGATTCAGACAAAAACAAAAGTCTAAAAGGATCATAGTATGTTCTAAATTTCTACATAGGCTTGTGAGAGAAAGAAGGCCACAGCCACATGTTGATACACAGATTAAAATTAATAGAAATGGGTTAAAGATGTAAGAGCTAGCTAGTAATATGCCTAAGCTATTGTTCAAACACTGTTGTAACTAATATAGTCTCTGTGGGATAATTTGGGTCAGGACAGCTGGGAAACAGATGAGCAGTGTCTTTATACAACACTGTTTCATCACATTTTCTCTCGGATTTGTTCTCATATTATTTTTGATCTAAGATATTATCACTGTGATGAGGTGCTCAGGTTTTCTCTTACATATCAATTCTGGTGCCATATAATTTTTATATAATGTGTGTATGTCAGATGGTAAATATTATATGTTTCATTATTTATATTTATATCTATCATGTATATATATGTATATATTCTGAATAAAAGTTATGAATGATGAACAGCAGAACCATGAGGGAAGAGGGAAAGAAGAAATTCCAGAGAGAGGACAGTAATGCATGGGTTCAGGAAAGGGGGGCAGAGAAATGGGAGACATTAATGGTAAGGAGAGATAATTAGGAAATAAATATAGGAAAGAGAGGAAAATAATAGTAAAGGTGTTTAGAAAACTCATAGAGAAACATACCTACAAACACACACACACACACACACACACACACACACACTCACACAGACAAAAAAGAGAGATGTTTCCTTTGATATTTGTTACTGTCACTACACAGGAGAGATCATGCTCTTCTCCACAGGCATAGGCTATCTATGAAAACAAAATCTCTACTGCCAGGCTTAAGGAACCTTCATTTGAGTTCTTGATTAAAGGATTTTAAGAAACCCCTATATGAAATATTGGCATTATCCTTTGTTACTACCAACAACTTAAAGTTAAAAAACTTATTGCCTAAGACCCCGTGCATTCCAGACACAAGATTTGGAGAAATGGAGGTGGAATGGACGTTGTAGACCAACTCTTATAATATTAGAAAATTTTAAGCAATCAGTGTTACAAGCAGTGAGTTGTCCTACTAATTTAAATGCCTACTAAGAACAGAATGATACCCTAGGGATATATTTCCAAAGATGCCATAGTGGCATTTTTATCTTGGCATAACCAATAGCTGTCCATTTAGACTTAAGAACCACTCAATAAGTGAAGAAACTGCCTGTAAGTGTAAATTCGGATAAATAATATTGACTGGGGGCATCATAGACCCTACAGGAGAGCCTAAAATTACCATTTTAAAAAACCAGTGTAATTTCTAACTGAATTCTAAATACTATTTTTATTTTCACAGATAAGCGCAGCACTTAATCATTAAAGAGTTTCTTTTAGCAGCAGAGAGAATTTATTTCAGAGAACTACAACTGTTCAAAATGCAGAGAATAAGTTACTGGGCAGTGCCCAGTACTGATTACAACTACAGTGAAACTCCTACAACTAAGACCCAAGGAACATCACCGAAAAGAAGACAGAAAAATTGTAAAAGCCAGGAGAGCAGGGCTTTTGCTGGTATATAATATCTTTGAGACATGACAAGGTTATTGCACTCACAAAATATCCACAGAACAGTTGCCTAGATAATACTTGCCTAATGACAACGCCATTTAATATGCTAAAGTAGGATCCCATCTCTAGATGAAAAGTTACAGAAAATCACTGTACACAGATAATGGGAGATTCAAATTTCTTCAAAGATAAGTTCCCTCATAACTTATTCAATCCCAGGTGTTCAACCGTAAACACTCAAGCATATGAGCAACAAACATTTAAAGGGTTCATTGGGTCTGTTTATCTATCATCTATCTATCTATCTATCTATCATCTATCTATCTATCTATCTATCTATCTATCTATCTATCTATCTATCTATATATCTATCTATCTATCTATCTATCTATATCTTTCTATCTACCCACCATCTGTCTATCTCTCTATTTCTCTATGTATCAAATACCTACCATGTAATCTATTATCTTTCTGTTAATATATGTAATGATAATTATGGGGAAAAATGGGCCATATTAAGTGTATTTGAAGAGATTGAGAAATGATATAAACATAGTACTCATGAACGAAAATCACTAAAACATAAAAATAGAAACAAAATAATAAATAATAGATATATTTTGAATATGAAGTGTCACCAGAAGTTTCATTTCTTAAAAGGTTTGTACAACAGATTTGGACACAGCTTGGTCATAGAGAATCTATAGTGATTTTATTGACAGAGTGATAGTTTCGTAGCATTCTAAATCAATATTTTTGACAGAATCGTGATCTTGTGACATTATTGGGAAATAGTGTAGACAAACTATGTAATTCTTGGTTAGAAGATTTGGACAAAATGTTTTGCTACTTAAGGACAAATCTCTCACTGTCTGATTCCTGACTGCCAAAAGGTGAGCATCTGGCCCAGGATCTTACATGAAGATGTATAGTTTTGAATTTTCCATAGTCCAATATGAGGGCAGTCTGCTTACACTGTTCTGAGAGCTAGGAAATTGTAAAACACAGTTATTGTTTCCTCACTTAAGAGGCATACTAGAGGAGTACAAATGCACATGAGAAAACAGAAGAACTGATATAATAAAGGGAAGATTTTGATTTCCTTCATTTTTTAAGGACCTAGAAAAAAACACCCACATAAAGTAAAACTCTTAAATTGGAAGGAAAGTTGAAGAAATTTATGCTAAAATTTTAAATCAAAAATAGAAGATGACTTAGAGTGATTTATGATTTATGAATTAGCATAGTTATTATGGGAAAGACTAAACTGTACCATAGAAGATTTAGAATATCATAGTTATGTAAAACTCTCCTAGAAGAGTAATTAGAATGCAGGCTTTATGACTAAAATTGGACTGAGACAGGCCCTTTGAGGTAGGATCTATGTAGTAGGCTCAACAGTAAAAGTGGATTCTGTTCTCCCACAGGACCTGGGCTTTGTTCACAACACTAATGTCTGGCACCTTACAGTCCTCTGTAACTCTGGCCTCAGAGAAAACATCTTTGAACATCTTTTGTCCCCCACTGGTACCCTCAAGTACTTTGGCTATATTACCACAAAAGAAAGTGAAAATACATCCTTACATAGTGTTCAGATGATACATGTTAATTTAGGATGATGGCAAAAAGTAAAGGAAGCCTCCACAGATGTATTTAATAATTTTCATCACTTCAGATACCTGTAGAGCAGTGGAGCTGTAAACAATATTTACAGGAGAAATGGATAAATGAGATTATATTAAGTGTAAGCCCTCACTTTAGGAAAAACTAACTTGTTAGATTGAACTAAGTGTCTTGAAAGAGATATACAGAGAAACTGAATTGCCTCACTAAATTATTTAGATTCAGGAAGTGATGATCATGGGACAGTCGTAGGTGTATGCAATGGCTAATAAATATGTATAAAATAAGAAATGCTGAGAATTTAATCAGATATATTAGACTCAATTGTGACATGGAAAGGCCTAATTAGGAGAAATCTAACACGCTTTTAAAGACATAATTATAAATCAATTGGCCCATTTATAATATGTAACTGAGAAGCCAGGGTTCAGAAAGAATTGTTATAAAATCTGGTATTGATGTACATGTTTAATAATAGATGTTTTGGCCAGGAAATGAGAAGAAACATAGGTTCTGGTGGTGGTCCAATGGGAACTATTTAAAGGGAAACATTTAGGTTATTGTTGCTGTGATCAGAAATTTACTAACTACATATGGTAAAAAGATAATTTCAATTTTCTATTAAGATTATGAATTACTTTGTTTACATTCCACGAAAAACTATACTTTTTCTCATGTATAAGGCCTAAAATTAAAACTAAGGAGTGTTTTAAATATTAATGAGTTACATTACATCAATAGATTTTAAAATGAATCCCTTAGAGGAAAATAAAACTACATATATATTTTCTTATGGAATAAAATTGATCTATTGAATTAATTAAACTAAAGAACTGTTTGTATTTAATCAGTCTTCACAGAATATAAAAAATAGCAAGAAATATGAAGAGAAAAAATACATAAAATTTTAATCCTATAAAATAAGTATGTTATAAATTTTGTTGGCCTTTGAGTATCTTATTTACAGATAATGGATTCAAAAGTTAATAATGACATGAAATGGTTCATAATGGGCAAATTCCTTTTCACTCTTCCCTTTTAAAAATTAAAGTTATTAAGGGTATGATCTTATGTGACACACAGAACAAAGGAAATATTGTTTTATTCACAGTCATCCCACATTTTGTTTCCAGTGAATCTCTGTTTAATAGTAATTACTGGAATCAAAGCAAAATTAATCGTTATTTCATCTGTAGTTAAACAACACCTGTTCAGGGTTTACCAATTCAAAGACAGAGATGTGTAGGGTTCTGTTTCCTCCAGCTCCATTACTGAGGCATTCTCTACAAAATCTCTGGTCTTACCAAAGCAGCTGCTTGTATTTAGTGATAATCCTCAGTTCTATTAGTTTTGTCTTTGGGGATAGAAAATTGATTACCTGACCTTATCATAGAGAGAAGTCTGTGTGTGCCTTCCTTTTTTGCCTCAGAGTGTAAATCAGTTATGTAAACACTGAAAATAATTAAGAGCAAAGTGATGTTATAGTTTGTTTAGGAAACATGACAGAAAATGAGAAAGAAAAAAAATTATCTTAGTTTTATATTTCCAAGCAAGTTTCAAATTAAATTTTTGATGCATTAAATGTTGCGCTTTATGGTGAACTTTGAATAGTTTTCTGAGCATGTTTCAAAACTTTTAGGATAGACAGACACCTGACAGTTAACATATCATGGTGTTCACATGTCACTCTGTGAGAACATTCCTTCTCAATGTGGGAACTAACAGTCGTTTTCTACTCAGCAGCTAAAGTCGACCAATGGCAAATAATTAAAACCTTTTTATATTTGATTAAAAAGTGTTGTCCATTTTTCTTTTAATGAAGAATTAAAATTTGTGTTAATATCACATTAAGTAACAAATACTTCTTTGTCTGTAATTTGATTTATTTTCAAAACAAGATCAAGTCATCTTCCAAGTATAGTCAATAGACATTGATAGTCTACAATTATTTTCTTTCACTTTATAATAATTTATCGGCTTTACATAAAGTTTAACAGCACAGGATAATGGCAGGATCAATTTTAGAAGTAAGTGTGGAGAAAAGGCTAACGTAAATCTACCATTTGGCCCAGCTATACTACTCTTTTACATACTTCCAAAAGATTCATCATCCTATTCCAGAGATACTTGTTCTGTCTTGTTCATCTCTACTATATTCACCATAATTAGATTATGGAAGTTCAATTGAAAACTGTTTAATAAAAATTTGGTATAGAGATAGAGATAGAAATATACCATAGAATACTATTCATCTTTAAGCAAAACTGGAACCCTAAAAGTTTAGTTTAAATGACAGAACTAACACTGTTGTATCAAGTGAGAAAACCTAGACTCAGAAAACCAAACTCCTCATGTTCTTTGTCTAGTTTGTTAGTCCTTAGCTCCAGATGTGCAAATGTGAATATCTAACCTGGAGTACCTATATTAACATGACAAGTAAAAAGGGAATTTTGAGAAGTCGGTGGCATTAGAGAGATGACTAGCTAGATACAAGTAATTTGAAAGTTAAAATGTGGGGCTTTAGTTAGGGAGTGAGAGGGAAGTCAGTACTGGAAAGAAAAATAACACCAAGGATGTCTGAAAAATCAATAAGGGATCATTATTATTTTCTAACATTGCATATAATATATAGCCTAGTTATATAATACATACCTTAGTAGAAATTATACAAATAGGATTGACAATACTTCACTCTCTAAAAGAACCTGAATACCTGGCATGAGAAATCTTCCTTTCAGTTTTAGGAAAGTCCAGGAGACCCCCAAACATTCCAAGCTATTGCTACTGTGCTTGGTTGCATTCCAGAGGTTAAAAGTGTGACCATATTCCTGCAGATAGCATCCTCTTCACACACAGGGCATTAAGATCACACCTGGCTTTCATTTTAAAGCCTTCTCTTCTTCTCTGTTGCTGCAATGTGTTACTCTACTTTCCATAGGAGAGAAACAACCAACCTACATAGCTACCATGCCAATGAACCCTATATCTGGAAGCAAGCAACAGCTGTTTAATTGAACTTAAGACCCTCTAAACAGGAGCACTAATGATTCCTGGTAATGGATATCGAGCCAACAATTATCTAGGGCATGTGAGGTCACAGGTTTTAGAGAAGAACCTACTAAGACCAATTACTAAAGCATCATGAATTCTTAACTGCGTTATAAATCTTTGTCCTCATATCCAGAGAAAAACTAGCTCTTATTTATTACTCATCAAAGAAACTTCACTTTGCCACAGATGGAAAACATCACAGAAAATAATACAACCAGTTAAAATATGAGAACAAATGATTGTGGAATATCTGCCCAGATGATACATCTGCAACACAGATCCTGAACTTCCGGTTCAGAGCAACTCACAGTCAAGTGGTCTAAATACTGTCTGAGCTAAGGCAGTGGAAAGGTTTTTTTTTTTTTTTTTGTGAAAATAAGCCTCATAAAAATGGCGAAGAAACTTCTCCTATGAAATTTCAATCATATCTTTGCCTAAACAAGACTTGAGAAAGTACCCCATGAATAGATGTGCTAATATGAGAGAAAGAAATCATAAGGCCCTATCAATAGCCAAAAACTGCAGACCACTATGGATTGCTGAGATTTGGGAAAATTCTCTTACACTGAAAAGAGCACTTTTTTTCTTTGATTAAATCATACCAAGTGACAAGCCCTAAATTTATATACACATGGATAGCACTAGAGAAACTCACAGTTGTATTTATGTGTTTGAATCTGTGCACTTGCAACCTCAGTTCTAAGTATTGTTAAGAATACAGAAGTTTCATTTTCCACATTTTTACCTTGATTTTGTACCAACATATAAAATTACATGAGAGAGTATGCAAGTGTATGTGTTTGTATGTTTGCGTGTATTAACTTTCCTGGAATGGGTTAAGCATTTAATTATGTTATCTTTTTACAAATGCTATTGTGTGGTTTTTCTATTTGTAGTTTGTCTAGGGAGAAACGGATCACATTTATGATCTTTACTTGTGCATACGAGAATTGTTGCTCTGAAAACAGCATTTCAAGTTCAGCCAAAAATGATTTGCCCCATGCTGCTGTCGTCTTGCTTGAGACTTAAACAAGAAACAACTGTGAAATAAAAACTACTAGTAATGCCCAGAAAAGGGAAGTGGAACATAAAGAAAGTCAACCATGACTGGATATAACATTTTCTTTCCCCATGCTTCTCTTAAATGAAAAAAAAAAAGATAATCTCTGACATAAATGCAAAGATTACAAAATGACAGATTCAGAATCTAAATATAGTTTAAAAATGATAAAACGGCTCATTTGTGTGCTGCTAGAGTTTTTATATAGTTACACTGGCCAATGAGGCGATGACGATGTGATAATTGGTCATCCAGTCAATGTGTCCTTAAACAGTTTTTAAAACTATAATGGGTATATTATAAAAACTTGAATTTTTATAAAATAAACATCGGTATTGGTTTCAAACTGTGCTTGCTTGTTTCTGTGAATTCATTATGCAGTTATTACTAGATCAAGGACATTAATTTTCTGGACAGGATTTTCCCAAACCTTTGCTGTAGCAGCCATTCTCTTGACAAGGTTTGCTCTATTGTCTGTGTTTGAAAGTTCTAGCCCCTGGGGTAATATTAATGCAGCAACTGACGGAGTGGCAACAACTGAATGTTTCTCAAATTCGTCACTGCAATCCGAAGTTCTCTTAAGGTACAGGGAGGACTATGACAATCAATTTATGTAAAATAATTGGGTTCATGTCCAACACTAACTTATTCAGGAACATCAAACAAAGTTTATAATTAAAATGGCCCCACTAAGCATGGCATTATTTGGAACACTTTATTACTTTCTATTAAAGAGACAAAGAATCCACTATATTATGCACACATCTAATCTTCTATATTGGTAATAAGGAAAATGTAATCATATTTGAAGCAATATTTCTATGTAGAATTATATAAATAATGCCTGCATACTACAAAAAAATATATCAGTATTCTTCAATAAAATTTAGTTTTAGAAAAATTTACATTTAAAATCAGTCCCATGACTTTCTTTAGAGGTTTCCTTAGGAAACCTAGGAAAATTATTTTTTTTCTAATGAATATAATGAAACATATACACCTTTTTATACTGCTATTATATTTACAACCATGGAATTTTAAATTAAGTGTATTAATACTGATACTTTTAACATAATATGTACTAATAACTTATATTCTTATTTTTTAGTAATATTACCACAAGACAAACTTTTCAAAAAGCTATAGGTTCTTTTAAAAATTTATTGTAAGCGGGAATATACACCATGACTTGGGGTTGCCATTAAAATTAAGTACTTTATTGATTTCTGTGCATATAGTTAATGGGTTTGCCTCATGATAACTTTATTTAATAAACCACACAAGTTTAGAGTATAAACCTGATGTCAGATTTGCCTGACATCTGACAGCATGTGTAAAAGTCAAAATTGTAAAGTAAATTTGTCTGGTTCCATATTTTGTATTATTTACCATACTGGGAAATATTTTCAGATTAATGCTATATGTTTTAAGCATATATAAGTAAGGAAATAGGTAAAAGAATTTATGTAGGAGTCAATTCATATAACTTAAGTCTAATAAAGGGGAATTAAAAATATTTTTCTTTTACAGAAGCCTACAATTATCTCATAACCAAGTTCTTCTTATTCACATATAAGACTTTATTTTTAATTTAATATTATAATAGACAAATCCTTGTCTTTAAGTAGTAATTTTGTGTGAGTATAAGTGGATGAATAAAATTTTTCATGTGTGCATACTAAATTGCATGTAAGTCTATATGATTATTATGGTAAATAATTTTATTTAATTTTTAAAATTAGAAACATTCAGATAAAATGCTTTCCATCAGTAGTTCACTTATGATGATAACACCTGATCTCTTCTAATGCCTGTAACAGGCACTATAGTGGACAGATTCAATAAAAAGGGAGGTAGGACAAAAGAAGTAAGTGGAAGACAGTGATAATCAATCATGATGCCCTCTTTCTCTAAGTCCGGACAAGACCTCAAAATCCTTCTCTGCAAATGCCACAGGCAGCCTCCAACAATTGATCAGAGTTGGCATATAAGTTGAAAACTGATTTACCATTGGTGTCCACAATTCCACTCTTAATACTGCTTCCAGTCTTCCCTTTCTAACATTCTATTTTCTACTAACATCCTTTAGAGAGTTGACAATGCCTTAAGGATGAAGTAAATTCTTGAATATATCATAGAATGCCAATATAGTTTCTGGATATCTTTTTAGACCCAATATAATCCTGCTTCTCAAACATAGTTTAACACAGAGGAATTGCTCTCTCTCTCTCTCTCTCTCTCTCTCTCTCTCTCTCTCTCTCACACACACACACATGCATACACACATATGCATACACACCATGTATGAACAAGCATGAATGTTCATCACAAACCCCAATATAAATTCAAAGAAACGCACTCTAATCTTGTCTGACTAAAAATTTGTAATAATAATAACTAGTGAAACTTTTCTGTATTGCAATCATTTCACACAGTACTGTACTGTCTTCACTTGCTCCTCACCCTACACTTTCCAAATCATGCCATTCTCATTTACACTGTTGAGCAAGTTATCACACAAGCCCTATGACTCAATGAGATTACTAAAGGGACCCTTTTTAGTTGTTATCTTAATTGCTAGCATGCTGGGGTACCATGCTTGGTTAGAGTAATGATTCTTAATTGCCTGCTTCCCCGTGTAGACTGGATATGCATGTTATAGAATGGATAAACTTGACTATGCTTTAATATAGAAAATATTTATACAGTATGATAAATGCTAATTATAAATACACATGTTTTTATCCTGTGAATGTTTGGCTTTGAAAACCTTACTATGTTATTTTTAGAAATGAAACAATTGTATATACTTAGTTTCTCCATAAAGGACCTACGTAAATTAACTTCATATTGTATGAAAGAGTGGTTTGTTGTTGTTGTTACGTGCTTTTGCTGATACTATTTTTAAAAACTGTGCCTTGCCCTGGAAAACTGAAAAGCAGTGTTTATTCCATTTGAAGAGGATGACTCTTCACCTTTGTGGATATGTGCATATTTCCATTTTCAGGCATTAACCCTCACAGCTAAAGACTAATTTATGACATATTCCTGAGTATATAGGACAAACAATCCTTTAAACTTGTAGAGGTCAATTGAGACTAGAGGGACAAAAGTCCTATTCAAATCATCTCAAAAAAATGAAGTTCTGAGAATTTCTCAGACATGCCAGACCAAAAAAAAAAAAAAAAAAAAAAAAAAAATCTGGTCCACATGCAGAGGAGTGTATCAACACTCATGGTGACAACCTCCAGCAACCTGTCCTGTGAGCATTCATTCTGTGTAACAAAGACCAACAGAGAACACGGAACTGTCCCAGGGGCTTCTGTGTAGCTCAATCTTACCTTTGATATAACCTCCCAACATTCTTACCCCCGAATTAACTTTTACCAAGCTGGTCTCCTGACCATTCAACTGCTTCTTGCTCCCTTGGCTCCTGGTCCTGTGATTTCATCTCTACATCTGGATACACACTGCAGCTTCATTTTCATTTTTTGTAGTCAAATTTATTATTTTATTATTTTTTTTCATTTATTTTACATACCAAACATTGTTTCCCTTCCCTCCTGTCAGCTTCATTTTCAATAATGTGACACACAATGATCTGTCTCATCACCACACATTATTCATCTCTTCTTCTAGCACCATTTACTTCATTATCTTAGTAATGCAGACTCTTATTTCCACATTACTTTCCCAGCTTTAATGTCTCAGGATTTCGTGAAACCTCTTGCCTCATTAATCCTTTTACAGACTAAATATCTACACATATGTAGGTATATGTTCTGTGATTCCTAATGTGAAATCTTGTAATTTTAGCATTACTAATATTGCAATTAATAGCATTGGACTGCCTGGCAGACTATTCCCATAAAATGCCATATCTTCTGATTAATATCATTATTATAAAAAATTATACTATTTTGAAAACACAAATGTGCTATTTCTGTTTCTTATATAGCAAGCTCATAGTATACAGAATGTGCTCCTACAAGAATATAGTAAGGAATGGATAATTAGCCTGGGAAGAACAAAGGAACTAAGAGAAGATACAGTTTCTAGTTTACTGTGACAATATGTCAGAGGAAATTGTTCCTTATATTTTATCTTTGAGATAAATGAGCTTAACTTCTCATATGTGTTCTCTATAGTAATTTGGAAGATTTCTATAACCCCTAGGCACAACTGGTCGTTCATGTTAGAAAAGGCCTTCATTTTCCAAACATAATCTTCTGAATTCAAGCCATGATCCAGAAGTCTGAAGAAAGTAATGGAGATCTAGAATGAACTAAACAACAGAGAAATGAGTCAAAAGCCAAGGAATTATAAGAGAGAAGTACAATCTTATATCAAGAGGGTTATAACTTCCTAATTTTTTTTTGTAAGAAGATGGCAGAATTGGTTTTGGAAACTTGTTCTTAATAGTTATTTTTAATTCTGTGCTCTTCACTTAAGTTCAGTACTTGTATTTCTCATTTACACAATTTTCAACTCAGGCCATCTAACCAACTGATTTAACTTCCTGTTAAGAGGCATGAACATAATACAGTCCTTCTCTTTGAATTGACAAAGACACAAAAAATATAAAATGGAAAAAAAGAGAGCATGATCAACAAATGGTGCTGGCATAACTGGATATCAACATGTAGAAGAATGAAAATAGATCCTTATCTATCACCGTGCACAAAACTCAAGTCCAAATGGATGAAGACTTCAACCTAAAGCCAACAACAATTAACCTCATATAACAGAAAGTGGAAAGTATTGAATGCATTGTCACAGAAGCCCACTTCCTAAAAATAACCATAGTAGCACAGATACTGGGAGAGACAATTAATAAATGGGTCTTCCTGGAACTGAGAAGCTTCTGTAAAGCAAGGGACACAGTCAACAAGACAAAACAGCAGCAGCCTACAGAAATGGGAAAAGATCTTCACTGATCCCATATCAGACAGAGGGCTGATCTCCAAAATATGAAAAGAACTCAAAAATCAAAAGAACAAATAAACCAGTAAAAAAAAAAAAAAGTTACAGACCTAAACAGAGAACGCTCAACAAATGAATCTAAAATAGCTGAAAGACACTTAAGGAAAAAATTTCAACATCCTGAGTCATCAGAGAAATGCAAAACAAAACAAGTCTTTGATTCAATCTTACACCAGTAAGAATAACCCAGATCAAATACATTGATGACAACTTATGCTTTAAAGAATGTGGGGTAAAGGGGACACTCTTCCATTTTGTTGGAAGTACAAACTGGTATGGCCTTTTTGGATATTAGTATGGCAAAATTATCAGATAATTAGGAAACAACCTTACTCAAGACCCAAAAATACCACTTTTGGGTATATACCCAAAGGATGCTCAATCGTAGCACAAGGACATGTTCATAGCAGCATTTTTTGTCATAATCAGAACCTGGAAACAACCTAAATGCCCCTCTACATGGAATGGATAAGGAAAATGTGGGTATATTTGCACAATAGAGTACTACACAACAGGAAAAAATAATGGCATCTTGATATTTTCAGACAAATGGATGGATCTAGAAAATATCATATTGAGTGAGGTAACTGAGAGCCAGAAAGGCAAATGTTTACTCACTCCTAAGTGGTTTTTAGACATACAGTAATGAAAATCAGCCTAAAATTCACAATCCCAGAGAACCTAGACAATAATGAGGATCCTAAGATAGGCATATATGTATGTAATCTACGTGGGAAATAGAAAAAGACAAGATCTGAGTACATTGGCAGCTTGGGGAGGGTAGAAGAGATTGGAAGAGAAAGTGAGCAGAGCAGAGAAAAATTAACTCAATAATATCAATAAAAGAAGTTAAAATAAATAATAAAGAAAAAACAGAGACAGTTACTCTCTCTTTCTCTCTCTCTCTCTCTCTCTCTCTCTCTCTCTCTCTCTCTCTCTCTCTCTCTTTCTCTCTATGTCTGTCTGTCTTTCTCTCAATCATGGTGATATGAGATCAAACTGCTTCTATCATTAAACCCTGGGCAGAACAGAAGACCACAGAAGCTATCAATATTTTTGTACACCGGTGAATGTATCCTAATAAATATTTAATATCCCTATGAATGGGCTTTTATAAATTTGCCTACATGGAATCCTCATGAAATCAGACAGCTTCACATGTGCACAATCACTATTAGCCGTGGTAAAGCAGATTCTACATTTCAAATGATTGTAATTTCCTTTTATTTTGGCTTTCTATTATGTAGAGAAGATCCATGCACATTAGGAAAGAAAATTATTTCATTTTTAATTGACAGGTTTAGATGATAATGTTTAGCAAATACAGATTTTCTGAAACTCCCATTTATGTGTGTAACCAAACCTCTTTATTCTGGCATGTAAGATTCAACATTGCATATTTTCCTAACCATCTTGAGAATCTTACTATTAGTTATGAAAAAATTATTAGCCAAGAATAAAATGGAATAGAGCATATAAAGCACCCAGCGAATAATTGCTTTTTTTATTATTAGGCTATTTATTTTACCTTGTTAGAATGAGGAGAAAAATGCATAAAACTGGGGATGTTAGAAGCAGAGATATCATGAATAAAAGACTTTAATTTTAAGAGAAATGGATGATTTCCTGCTAGAATTTGCTCATTGGTAATAACCTAACAATGATGACTTTCTAATTGAGTTAGGACATTCAAGAAATGTCTAATGCGTTGTTGCTTTCAACATCGTACATTGCTGTTTGTTTATCTTTATTTTGTTTCTGAGATACTGATAACACTATTAGAAAAGAAAGTATGTGTTTATATTGCAATATTCAGTGTATGTTTTACAGAATGGAAAAGGCAGAAGTATTTGCCTCATCAAGATAAGTATGTCTGCAGATACATATTTATAGATGGTTTTATTTTTGACTGCTAGTAATAACAAGAAATTACAATAGTATCAATCAAATGGCTTACAGGCAGACAAAAATATAAATGACAATAAAACACAGATATAATCTAGACTATATTATTTTAAATCTGAAAGTATCACAGTAGCATCATTTAGGATTAATTCACATGGCTAAAACTCAAATACTTAGATCATTAAACATAGACATAAGTTATTATTTTTAAAGAATGGGAAATAAGTAATGCTTACCTATTTTACTGCTTTTATTCTTTGCTTATTTCATGACAATGTATGCATTTTTTACAGGTTGTTATTAACCCTAAAATTAGGTGCAATTAAGATTGTAATTTTCATTTGAATTGTAATTTAGGGGTTTCTAAATCAATGGCCTACCAAAAATTTAAGCTAAAGTTACATCTATTGTGTTGTACCGGTTGATGGTTGGATATCATAATGCTTACTATGAAAATGTTTTATTGTTTTGTATGATCTTAAAATCAATGGTCTTTATAAGTTGTCCTGTTTGCTTGTTTGCCTGGCAAGGCTCATGAGTACTTTAAACATAATATTTAAGAAAAAAAAACCCAAAATACAAACCTTAAAAGTTTAAAAATGATGCTTCTTCATTCCTTCAAGTTACTAATAATGGTTACCCTAAGCAGAGGCCAAAATTTATAGCTGAGTGTTTAAATAGTTTTCCTAAGGATGTATTGTCATGATAAGACCCACAAAACATGTTCTGATGATAATATGAAAAAAGTGGATCAAATGGAATTGTCATACAGGTGTTGTAGCTCATACATACAGTACTTTTATGCAAGTGACTCAGGCAAGACAGTTACATGAGTTTCAGCAACGCATGAACTGTATAGCAACTGTCTGATTCAGCTTCTTCTCTTGAAACAAAACAAAACAAAACAAAACAAATAAATACAAAAGGAACGAAAGAAATAGTGTGGCTTGTTTCTCTAACTTTCTAGGTATTTTATCAGGGGGAAACCATTTTGATTTTACACTTAAGCCCATTAGTTGAAAAAGCCAAAGTTCATGAATGTATATAATTCCAAATATCTAAAGATGGAAAGTGCTGTGTACTTAGTCTCATGAATACAATCACACTTCAGGGCACAGGGGAAAAGTATAGACCTGTCTGCATAGTGCAGTAATCCTTTCATGTGGATTATCATAGACCTACCTACCTAATTCTGATCCACGAAGCACAGCAGAAGAACAAATTATATAAAAATAAAAGCCTTTATGAGCTTTCAATAAACTCCCATGTACTCAGTGCATACAATAAATAAAATAGTTAAAACACTAAAAAAATTTCTAAAGTTAACATTACAGAAATGATCAGTGTTTCAAAATGACTTAAGCTAACAGACTGAGTAAAAAAATGATTTAGTTGTCAGTCACTTTCTTTTGTGTCCTATAGATTGTCTAGCAGAATCTTTCATGAAGAAGTAACCCCAAAGGATTGTCTCACCTTTAAGCAAGCTCAGCAGTAATTTTTCTGCAGGTACTGCATGTCCAGATCATGAAGCAGTCCAGGCAAGAGAAGTTTCTTTCCCAAACATCTAGCCAACTCCATAAGGAGCCTCTTTGATGCCCATCTTTTCTTGAAGTATATTGGTGCTGCAAGGAGCAGCTGTTTCTAGTTGTTAAAGTCTTAAATTCTTAAACATTTTAAATGCCATATTCTGTAGTCTTTGAAAGGTTTGAAGAATGCTTATCCATTTGAAATACATCTCTGTACATCTAGAAAATCTAACTAACATGACTATAAGTTTGACTATCATCCATGCCAATACAAATCTTTAGAGCATATTCCCCCTTTAAATGCAAATACACAGTTATAAACAATATTTGGAAATATGGACATAGTTCTCTCCATACTGCTTTCTGCTTTTTGCTGGGTAAAACAATTTTAAAGTGTGTTTAAAGCAACCTATCAGTTGTCTTCATGCATCAAACCACATTAGCCTGAAGGAATCCTCTTTTCCAAATCAACATATTCTTAAACACATATTTTGATGTCAATATTTTAAATAATATAATATATATATAGAGAGACATTACTTATTTCCTTCACAGTCAAAAATTAAAAGAAAATACAATAAAATATACATAATCCAAACTTTGTGTATTCTTTATCTTTAATTGGCTTGTTTTAAATCTATTACTTTTGAATATTTACTTTATTATCTTTACTCCTTTAATCTAAGAATATTTGTACTCGGTCCCTTAAAGACTGTTTTGTTTAACTCTCTATGCTTTTTCTCTTATTTTCTCTCCTATGCCTATGACATTTATCCAACACTGTGACCCATTTAGGGGTCTTTTCCATCTGGATTTATCTTTTTTGCATATCTGTAATTATTTTCTGATCAGAAGTCCTTCTTAAAATGCTAAGGACTTCTTATGAACTTAGGCTGTGTCATTGGGAGAGCAGTTACAGCCTGCCAGCTTGCTCCACCCAGTCAAACATAGCAGAGGCATGTTTGCTGCCTCTGAGAGCCATGTACATTGCTCCATTTTTAGGCACACAGCTGGTCTATGTTATCATTAAGCAAGTTGTAGAGTGTTCTTCACAAACCCCACTTAAATTTTCAGACATCTGAAAGAGTCAGTATTCATGCCACCAAGACACAAATCCGAGAAGCCACTGTTTCAAAACAGAGGAGTTTCAAAACAGTGGAGATTTGTTTCTGCTACTGCTGAATCTGGAAAACCTCTCTTAATTGAGTTGTGGCATGCCACCAGCAAACAGCAAGAAGCTGTGTTAAACTCTGTATTTTTGTGTCTAGAATTCCTTTTCAAGGTCTCTCAGGTTTTTAAGTGAAGTTTAGTTGGCCACATAGGCATCAATTTGTTGAAAGAAGGCTGCTTATTTCCTGGCCACCCAGACTCCAGAAATAATAACACAGAAACTATGATTTAAATTCCTGCTTGATCCATTATCTCAAGCTTCTTATTGACTAACTTACAACTTAATTTAGCCCATTTCTATTAATCAGCGTATTACCACATGGCTGTGGTTTACTGGCTGAAGTTCCGGGATCTGTCTCTGGTGGGGCTACATGGCTTCTTTCTGACTCTGCTTTCTTCCTCCCAGCATTCAGTTTAGTTTTTCCCACCTAAGTTCTGCCCTATGAACAGGCCAAGGCAGGTTTTTTTTTTTTTTTTTTTTTTTCACCAATTCACAGCATACAGAGGGGAATCCCACATCAGGAATGTTTTAGTTATCCTGGGTGTTTTGATTTTCCATATGAAGTTGTGTACAGTTCTTCCAAGGTCTGTGAAGAATTTTGCTGGGCATTGCATTGAATCTGTAGATTACTTTTGGTAAGATTGCCATTTTTACTATGTTAATTCTACCTTTGTGTATTTTTTTAACCTTTTTTATTTATACAAGATGGTGTTATAATCTTTGGGAAATTATTTTCCTTTAAGATTCTATCTCATTTTTTAATTAAGTTATATATTTCAAGCTAGCCATTTTATGTAATATCAGAGAAGTAGAGCTGGTTCATAAAAAAGCTAGATGGAAACTAAAAATCATCATCTTTGGACTCTATAAATAATTCATTGTAAAGTTTCATAAAAGCGTAGAAAGTTGCTAGTTAGTACCTTTTTATTAATTATCAGTGCTGATGATTCGAAGTCTTTCTAAAAATGTAGGACACACCAGCCTAAACCTTTTCATACTGTTAGTGGCTGTTAGATCAAATGGGTAATTGCAAAGAAAAGAATACAAAGAACAACGGGAAATAAAATAGAAAGGTTAACATAAGAAGCAGAACAATTGGAAGCAAGGTGTGACTTTTGCTTCAAAAAAGGCAAGGTATGATAATGAAGCTAGAGAAAAGTAAGAGTATAGAG
Source organism: Alexandromys fortis (assembly GCF_014885135.2). Lineage (NCBI taxonomy): Eukaryota > Metazoa > Chordata > Mammalia > Rodentia > Cricetidae > Alexandromys > Alexandromys fortis. Next base: position 2,319,718 of record NW_026067988.1, read on the forward strand.
GCACAGGAAGTCGTGAAAAATAGTAGAGGATGTACAAAATGTATGGTGTTCATTAAAAAGAATAAAATATTTAAAATCCAGTGTATTTATAGGATCAGTAGTGTTATAAAACTATGAGACAATGTTGAAAATAATGCTTATGAAGCAGTGGTCATATAAACTTATACAAATGTTTAGAGCTATATTTATAAAAAATTGCTTATGGAGACAATACTACAAGAGCATAAAAATTCTCAAATATTTAGTCTCACTTAGCAGCTAAATGCATGTTATTATTAGTGGTATATATTATAAATAACATGAAAATCAAGATAAAAATAATTTGTTCCAAAGATGTATGTGTTCTAAAAGTACTGTCTTTATAAAATGTCATTTGTGTTAGTCATTCCTCAGAAATCATTTGTTTTGAAAAAGAAAATATGTTTTTTAACACAGGTAATAAAAATAAAATACTCCTCTTCTGACCAAAAGAATACATTTATGAGGATGTGAAGAAACCATAAAAAAAAAGTTACTAATGTGTGTATATGTGTATGTGCATGAGCATCTGTTTTGGGAGCTACTGGTTGACACCAGATATCATTCTTGTGGGAGAGCACACCTCTTAGGGTGAACAATGAATCATTACTTCTGTTTATTAAGTGTTTCCCTAATGTTGGAATATTTTCTTTCTTAAATTCTTGACAGCATCGAATAGCAACACATTATTGATCCTTTTGTTGTTATTTAGAATAGATGTTGCTACAATTTAAGATTTTTGAGCATAAAAGATAACTGATTATATTGTTATTATTATTATTGATACATGTTACACTCATGAGATTGACTCCCGTATTGTAGAATTCATGAGTACATCAGTGTTTCTAATGTTCCTCTCTTATTTTCATGCCCGTGAGATCAATACTAATATACATGAATTTTGTCTTCTAACTTCTTTTGATATCTAGGCAAGACAATCATCACCACTTTATCCTGTTAAGTTAGAGAATGTTATGAGATTTTCAGGCATTTATGCTAATTTTTAATGGTACTATAGATTTCATAGTTTTTACTACCTTGATAATGTATTATAAGATCTCAGGGATTTTGATACATAAACCTCAGTGGATACAAACACAGTATTATCTCCCCTGGTGAAGTTTTTATATTTATTATTTGATATATAATACTTAACAGGATATCTTTGCCTATTATACCATGTTGCTGTGGTTCCTTTCTTACTCACTTGGCAAACATATATCTATTTTTCCATACATTGTAACAAATGGTGGAAACATTCTAGAGTAAGTGATCTTTGGCAAATCTCTTCTGAATTGCTAACTGCACTAAAGGGACTTGTGTAGTTTTGTCTGTGAAAAGTAAATGTCATACATTTGAAATTTGCTGATTAAACTTCCATAGTATTTTATTTCTTCCTGTGAAATACTGTTTCTGTAACAATGTCATGAATTTTTACCGCTCATATAAATTCTAGAAAGGTTGGACTCTGTAGGATTTGGATGTGCTCTGTTGACCTCTGTTGGTTCACATTCATTCGGACATCCCTTTAGCCAAGCCTACGCTTCTAAATTGTGTGCCCATGTAAACCATATCAACCATTCTTTCCTGTACCCTTGATAACACCACATACATTGTCAGGTAATGCCTGTGCAATTGTACTTTAATTATCAATTCATTTGCTGCTGTTATTGTAAGTCCTGTTACTTCTGTTTTTTTTTTTATTTTATTGAGAATAAGAAAAAAAAAAAAGTTTCCGCCTCCTCCCAGCCTCCCAT
>NW_026067988.1:2322154-2352731 GCF_014885135.2 Alexandromys fortis
CCCCAACCCACCCCACCCCCAAGATCCCAATTTTGTCCCCGGCAATTTTATCTACTTCCCTTAGCCAAGAGGATAACTATATGTTTTTTCTTGGGTTCACCTTCTTCTTTAGCTTCTTTAGGTTCACCCGGTATACACTAAGTGACCTTTATTTATGGCTAGAAACCAATTATGAGTGAATACATCTGTATTTCTGGGTTTTATATAAATATCGATTGACAATAAGATTAATGGAAAGAAGTAAATAATTTCTGCCATCTTCACAAAATGACATTACTTAGTATTGAGAACATATTTTTAGTGACAAACAGAAAACTTTAAAATAAAATATATCATCTGTCCACTTTTTAAAGTAGCTTTAAATTTTAAATCAGAAACAAAATTAAAATAAATCTTCCTTGCTCCATCTACATCTCTCTTAATTCTTTCTCTACTACTTTTCTTTCCTAAAATACGACACATATTGCTTCTCTGAATAAACAATGAAAATGTTTGGTTCTGTCCTAGGTCTATGGGTCATCTAGACTGTGGGTAATGTTACAGCAGACAGTGTCAGTGTTGGGCTTGCTTTCCTGGCATAGGTTTTAGGCTGGACCAGTCATTGGTTGGCCACTCCATCAATCCCTGGGCCATCTGGTTCTGAGCACATCCTATAGGCAGTACAGACTATAGGCCAAAGTATTATGTGGTTTCCAACACCCTCCTTTCGAAGTCCTGCCTGGTTATAGGAGATGTCCAGTGCAGGATGTGTGTGTGTGTGTGTGTGTGTGTGTGTGTGTGTGTGTGTGTATACATATACATTATTCTAGGAGTCTTAACTGCGGTCATCCTTGCAGATTCCTGAGAGATTCCCTTGTACCAGGTTTTCACCTGACCTCAAAATGATCCCTATTTCTAGTAATCTGTTCAGTTCACTCCCCTTCTATTCCTGTCAACCTGAGCTTTCATATTCCCATCACCACCAACCTAAAGTCCACTCATGAAATTTCTATTTTCCCTTCCTAAGAGGATCTGGGAATCATCACTTGAATCTCTGTTGTATTCTCCTCTCTCTGGATCTGTGGATTATAGCATAGTTTTTCTTTATTTTACAGATAATATTCACATATAGATGACTAAATGTTTTTTCTTTCTCCATCTGGATTACTTCTGTCAGGACGATTTTTTTTCTAGTCCATCCATTTGCCTTCACATTTTCTGATGTCATTGTTTTGAACACCTGAATAATACTCCATTTTGAAATGTACCATATTTTCTTTATCGATTCCTCCTTTGAGGGACATCTAAGTTATTTCCAAGTTCTGGCTTTTAAAATAAATTTGCCATGAACAGAGTTAACCGAGTTTCTTTGTTGAATAATTGAGCTTCATTGTTTAAGCCCAAGAGTTGTATGGCTGGGTCTTGAGGTAAACTGATTCCCAGTTTTGTGAGAAACTGACACATTGATTTTTAAGTGGCTATACAATTTGCATTCCTACCAACAATGAGGAGTATTCCCTTGGATCCACCCTCTCTCCAGCATGAGATGTCACTAGTGGTTTTGATCTTGACTCTTTTGCTAGGTATACGATGGAATCGCAAAGTCACTTTGGTCGGCATTTCCCTGATGGTTAGTGGTACTCAACATCTCCTTAAGTTTTTCACTGAGATTTGGGATCATATGTTGATAATTATCTTAGCTCTGTTCCCATTTCTAAATGGATTATTTGGTTTGTTGAATTCTATTTTGTTTAATTATTCATATAGTTTAAAAATCAGCCCGCCGTCAGCCTGTCAGATAAGAGGTTAGTGAAGATTTTTTCCTATTCTTTAGGCTACGATTTTGTTCTATTGATGGTGTGCTTTGCCTTACAAAAACTTTTTTCACTTTCATGAGGTCACATTTATAAATTAGCGAATCTCAGTATCTGCATTATTGGTGTCCTGTTGAAGATGGTGTCTTCTGTCCCAATACATTCATACAATGCTCCACTTTCTCTTCTGACAGAATCATTGTATCTGGATTCATGTTGAGGTTTTTTGTTCCACTTGAACTTGATTTTCTCACAGGATGGTAGCTATGCATTGTTCTGCATGCAAACACATAGTTAGATCAGCACCATTTGTTGAAGATGCTTTCTTTTCCAATTATATAATTTTGGCTTCCTTGTCAAAAATCAGGTGTCTATAGGTCTATAAATTTATGTTTATGTCTTTGATTTGATTTTATTGATAGGTATGTCTGTTTTATGCTAATATTATGAGGTTTTTATTACAATAGCTCTGGAGTAGAGCTTGAAATCAGAAATGGTGATACTTCCAGAAGTTATGTTATTATAAAGAATTGTGTTTAGCTATCCTGTGTTTTTTGTTGTGATTGCTTTTCCATATGTAGTTGATTAATATTCTTTAAAGTTTTGTAAAGAAAAGTGTTGGAATCTTAATGAGAATTTAATTGAATCTGTAGTTGTTGGTAAAATGGCCATTTGTCCTTAGTTAATCCTGCATTCCATAAACATGGGAGAACTTTCAATCTTCTGATATCTTCTCCAAACTCCCATCTCAAAGATTTAAAGTTTTGTTATACAGGTTTTTCACTTTCTTGGTTAGGTAATCCAAAATATTTCATATTATATGTGACTAAAAATGTATCGTTTCCCTGATTTTTTTCTCAGCTTGTTTATCATTTATATATAAGAGGGCAGCTGATTTTTTGAGTTGATTTTGTGTTCAGTGACTTCAAAATTATCTGGTAGACTATTTTAAGTTGAATGGAGTGCTAAAGAGTTAAGTCTGCTGGTATATGACATTGTGTTCAAAATAGGAGCACATAGGGTATGCAGATGAAATCAGAGACCTCAGCAGAAGATCCCTATATTTGTTCTATAACACATCTAGATAAAAGGATCTGGAAGTTCTCTTCCCCATGAAGGAATGGTTGAGACTTATCTGTCCGATTAGAGGAATTGTAGCTTGATCTGAAATCATTAGTCTGTAAGTAGCCACTGTTAGCAAGGGTGATATTTAATTACATTTTCAGACCTTGCATCATAAGCTACTAAATAAAGTATTAGATGACAAGGTAAGAAAGGATTCATTTGTGATTTTTCTATTCAATTTTCTTTCTCCAAATAATTTGCCTGGTCCACAGGTATTCAGCTAGTTTCTGATTTCCCACCCTATGGACTTGATGGTGTCATGTTGGTTGTTTTTTTTTTTTTTCTTTTTAATTTTTTGGACAAAATCTCATAAAGCTCAGACAGAAAAGAAAAGTTTTCCCTGTACGTCTTCAGGACGACGTTTCCTGATTACTTTTAACTTATTGCATCCTGAGGGAGTAAAACCTACTATGCTGTTATACAGAATCAATATAAAGAATTTTTATAGGAATGCAAAACAGGAACTCATCCTTTTGCTTTGTTTTTGTTTTTCCACTATATGATTCACATGATATGTATTTTTCCTCTAGACCACTTGATATGTAATTTCTACACTTAATTTTGAATAGAGCACAAATTCAAGTTGCCATGACAAGCATGTTTAAAATAGTATGTAATTATGTTTATAAGCAACTCTGCCATTTTCTGTTGTCACTGAAATACAAGAAAAGGGACACAAAAGCAAGATATAAAATAAAATGATTTTCTACAATTGTCATTATTCTACTTCCATAAGAAGCCCGAATCAGAATAGAAAAAGTCTCTGAAATAATGAAAGTAATTTTATAAATGCATTGTGGCACAAGAAAAGGTCAGCTTCTTTTCTAATGTAGATTCCATGTTAGCTAGAATTAAAGGAAATGTTTTTTTTATGACCTAGACATATGGCATAGATTTGAAAGTGGGTAGAAATGAGTCTGATTGGCTGGCTAATATTCTAATGAGATAGATTAATCAACGTAAACCACGTAGCTCAGTTAAAACTGCTTCTCTAAATGGCCAATTTCATTTTCTTCCAACAGAGAAAATGCCAATCTTTTCCTATGTAGTAAAATCTTCTTGTTATAACAACTAAGCAACTCTAGAGTTACTGTTATTGTGGAACATCTGGTAACTACAAGATGTGGCTCCTCAGAGATCACCACATCGCTAGAAAATAAGAATGTTCTCAACCCAGTCGTATTTCATGTTTTGTTACACTCTGGAGTATGGTTGCCTCATAATGTAGTAATCACTTTCCTTCAGCACCATAAATGAAAGTACAGATGCTACAATTTGCTATAATTGGATAAGCTTAGCATAAATTAATAATCAAAATAGCAATATATGCAGAAACTGTATTTATCTTATAATACTCTGAGTAAACTAATGAGACCATAGCTGTGCTTTTATTCTTTAAGAAATGTGGACATTCTGATCTCATCATTCTTATTAGTAATATAAAAATTTATTTAAAGAAATAAATTCTAAATCCTAGACAACGGGACAACTTATTTTACCCCATAGCCAGATGGCTGGTTAATATATAAACTTCATAGCCATGTAATAATATGCTATATTTCTACTTCAATAAAATTGAACACATTACTTCTTTACCCCATCTTCTTCTCTCTGTAATATGGTCAGTTTTATGTCATGTTCCAAAAACTTAATTAATTTTGTTTTGTTGTTTCTCACATTAAAATAGAAATAAAACTACTTCAGTAATTTGTGTGCTAAAATATCCTATAATTTAAAATAAACATTTTTGAGCTTGATATACAACATTGAGAGTAATAAGTTAAGCACTTTGTATATTAGACATAAATATTGAGCTAATTAACAGAGCCCCAGAAAACTACTAGAGAATATGTAGGGATTGTTTATAAAATAAATACATTTTACAGCTTCTATAGGTAATACTTGAATCATTTATATCCACTAGAATGCTTTAAATTTATAACTCTTGAATTATAATGGCAAAATAGGACATATAAAATTTAAATATGTATTTATAAATTAGTATTCTTNCTTATTAACTAGTAAATAAATATTAATACATATATTTTATTAAAATTTCTATTATCCAAATTTTCTTAATGAAGGCATTGGCTTGTCAGGCTACAAACAAGTGTGATTAAAATTTAGCCTTCCTTTTTCTTTACTTTGTATTTTGTTTAAATGCTTTTGAGTGTTCATGTCATAGCCACTTGTGCGGCTTATCTTTTTTTAAAAAAATATAAAAAGATTTATTAATGACATATTACCAGAATCCAATACTAAATATTTTTCATTTGGTAATGGGAATTGAACAAAAACACACTAGGAACCACTATTTGTCCAAGAAAATGTAAATATGAAGATATATGACAGTAGGGATAATTATAAGTTAGTACTAATTTTTAAAGAACTAATCTTAAGGGTGAATGAGATCAGCATTTGGTTCAGCTATCTTGTGAACTTTCAACTTCTGAAACAGGCTGATTAGTGTCAAGACCTATTTCATAGATAGCCATGAGCACTGTTGCAAACGCACCTATGTTGGTAGTCCAGGCAGCAGGGGAGGACTAGCATGAGGCCATGTTATCTCTAAGATTCCCTTACCATGTAATATAAACACTTAAAATATCCTTCCTCATATTAGTCCACTTGGTTTGTTAATCTTGCTTCTTCGGAGTCCTTGAACTCTAACCCTAACTCTCATTGGCTTGTGAGGTTTATCTTGAATAAGATTCCTAATCTGTAAGAGTGATGAGAACCACTGTAAATACAGCATAAATTATTTGATTTTTTTTCTGGGTTCTCTACTGACTCATAACCTTTGCAACATAGTTTCAGGTTTATACAAAGTAATACTTAAGAAAACAAATAAGAACAGCTGTAAAATTCGGAAAAATCATCATACATTAATGATTATGTGTTTTTCACAAGCCAGCTCTTAGACACATTCTCCAAATGCAACATTCCTCTATAACTTCCTCATTTATTCCTAACTGATAATGGGCTAGGTTGCAATGGATAAATGAACAACGGTTCATTCTGTAGGATATCAACTGTATTTTGTCTTAATATTATTTATTTCTGTGATAGGTGGTATCTAGAGTTCACATTTGACATATTCTCTTCATTTCACACTGAAGTAAGTCAAACGAACTCTTTCAAAATATTTGAAAAGGACGCCGGGTGGTGGTGGTGCATGCCTTTAATCCCAGCACCTGGGAGGCAGAGGCAGGAGGATCTCTGTGAGTTCGAGACCAGCCTGGTCTACAAGAGCTAGTTCCAGGACAGGCTCCAAAACTACAGAGAAACCCTGTCTCGAAAAACCCCAAAAAAACAAACAAACAAAAAAATTTGAAAAGGAAATTTGAAAAGGAAAAATAATTGAAGAGGACATTTACCTTTGCTTTCTACAGTCAAATCTGGAACAATTTGACCCACATGTTGATTTTAGTTTTTAACATTTTTCTCCTGTTTTTGTACTTTCACGATTATGTGTGATCTTTCTACATTAAGATCAGATAAGATATTTAAAGTTCAGCAAAATTGAACATTTCTGATAATTCAGTTCCAAAGAGAATGGTTGTTGTCTTTATCCATGAAAGAGAAGAATGTTTTCACTTAGTTATCTTAAGATTTGTTCTGTTTCATTATGACTCCTTCAAAGCAAGAGATGTAATACTTTCAACTGAAAAACCAGATGCTGCATTAAAATAATGTGAAATTTGTGTCATCATTTTATTGACTCAGAGCTCATGAAGATTCACCAAGTTATTACACTGCTCACAAATTTCTTTTTATGCAGCTATGATAGACATAAATTAACAGTGCCAAGACAAAATAGAGCGAGCCATGATCATTTTAAATTAAAACATCCCAAATATTTCTACACTAAAATATCCCAAGCACATTCTAGCAGAAAGATTTTAAGCCTGAAAAGTGACATCAGACTGTGCTAAGAATATGGATTATGTATTATCTAGTCTCCAGGGCTCAATCTGCCTTCTCTACCATCTGATTAGTAAAGACAGGTATTCAAGGAGGTGAAAAATTCAAAGCGAGCTTTATTTTAGACTTAATGAAATCGTTTGCTCCTCCTAGCAGTTTTCGATCATATTAGCAGTGTTTTTCATAATGTATGAATATTAAATTTGTCTAAAATATTACAAAATTATCTTATTAAAAACTCAAATGTTGTGCTAGTGGGAAAGAGAGCTGATGTAATATAGCACTAATTCAATTTGATAAAAGTTACTGATTCAGAAAAGCCACTAATTATCTTACAAGTATTTTAAAACTTTATCATATCTCAGTGAAAAGAATTTCTCCAACAAAACTAGAAAGGTTATTCATGGCAACTGCTTGATAGAGTGAGTATCTAGAAGCATTAAAATGAGACACAGGAATCTAAACTTGCTTTGATGGAATGGAGGTCTATTAGTTTATCACACGGAAACCCTCTACAATTTAAAGAATGCCAAGAGTAAAATTAAAGAATTAGGAGTCTCATAAGTAAAGGATGCACAGTGCAGATGGGTAATAACCAAAAATGAAAAATGTGACTAGGAAATGTCAATGGTAGATCACTATTGTAATGGCACTGGGAATTAATTATACATGTAGAAACCAGGGCAATATAAATATTTCTACTACAGAAGGTATGCACTTTTCTTAGTTCTTTCCACCATATCCTGTTCTTTTCTGCAATTACTTGGGTTTCATTTTCATGAAGTACCCCGTACATGCTGTTTGTTGCTGACCTTTTGTTTTATCTTAAACTGCAAAGTTATTAATGCTAAATGAAAGGTCTTATTTATATGCTCAGCAAACTAAATGTCGTTTCCCCTTCAAAGTTCCCATGAAAATTTTGAGGCTGTCTCAAATCATGGAAGTTCTTTTTAGATTTTAAACAAGAAATTCATTAGATTCTGAATTTCTGGATCACTCATTGAGAATCAAGAAAGAATAGTAATTATTTAATTCAAAAAATAATGTTTGTAACTGCAACAAACAATATAAACATCATAAATGATCTTATATAATATAAATGTTCATATGTAACTGTTATGTAAAAGTTCTGTGTTTCAACTACCATAATATAGATATATCAAATACACCTTTAATATTTCTTTAGTGTATATTTAAAGGTTTATCACCTTTCTCCAAATTTTATTTCACATCTTAATTCAATCCATAGGACAATTAAAATATAATTTTCAGCATATAAATTTGACAATTTAAGGTAGAATTATATTCTCAATTTATAAATCACTCATTATGAATGACGCTTCTTTATATTATACTAACAAGTTAGTGCCTTTATTAACTTGTAGCTGTCTGAAATAAAAAATAATAATTTGTTCACAATACAGCTGTCAAGCAAGACCTGAATAAGGAAAACAACAGCCGACAAAGAACATAGATAGGGAAATGTTATGTGGCCCCACATCAATACAAAGAACATCAGAAAACACAAGTTGCTGAGAGTGGGAAAAGACTGGCTTATTTAGGAAAGCCCATCAGGTGGTTAATCAAAATGAGATGAAATTATATGTTCACAAGCAATGTCATATGAACTGACCAAATTGTATTCACATACATTTTCTTTTTCAAAGTATCTACTCACATATGTGTCATACATATAACATAGTCAACCAATTACTCCAATCTCACTTTAACTATCTGCAGTGTATCTGTGCAGGGTATTTTACCAAAAAGGGTAAACTCTAGCATATCCTTATTTTACAGTAAATATATTGTCCTAAAATAAAACAGAACAGTTACTCTTTTTAAATATCTTCCTTTATTTTTTATTTAAAAGCAATCTTATTTTACATACCAATCCCGATTCCCTCCCCCTACCCTCGTTTCCCCACCCCTATCCACTCCTCTGAGAGGGTGAGGCCTCCCATGGGGTGTCAATAAAATTTGTCACATGACTTGCTTGAGGCAGGACCAAGTCCCTTGCATCTACGCTGAAAAAGGTATCCCTCCAGAGGAAATGGACTACAACGAGTCAGTTCATGCACTGCAGATAAATATTTTCTGCTTCTAGTGGCCCCACAAACTGCCCAAGCCACAGAAGTGTCACCCACATTCAGAGGGCCTAGTTCAGTCATATCCAGGTTCCCCAGTTGTCAGTCTGGAGTCAGTGAGCTCCCACTTGCTCAGATCAGCTGTTTCTATGGATATCTCCAGCACGGTCTTGACCTGTTTGCTCGTATTATCACACCTCACTCTCTATGACTGGACTCCAGGAGCGTGGACCAGTATCTTTCTTTTTATGTGTATCTGTAAATTGCATATGACTCCTTTTTATCAGTCCAGACTGAATTCTATAATAAGTAAATTAAAAATTACTGTTTCTATTAATTTTTAAATCTCTATGTATCTTGCAGAAGACTAGTGAAGTGGCATGTTTGCAAGATTGTAATAAATACTGTTTATTGACTAATGGATATATTTTGTTTATTTACATAATTTCCATTTAATAAGTAATTAAAAATTGGTCACGATAGCTGCTATTTCAATTGCTTCAATAGTAATATTTACATGTAAGTAGTCAGTCATTATTTTGTCACTCCTGAGGCAATGAAAATTTGACATACGTTAGTTAAAGGTTATTGTAGTTTGTTTAGTTTTGACTAAAAGAATTGCCATTACGCAAAGTCTGTATAGGTTCAACCATAGTGTCATATACCTATGGTCTTAGCCAATCGGAGGCAGGAGTATTGAAGCTTAATGCCTTTCTCAGCTATGTATATACAACATGAACTGTTGCCACAAAAAGCAAACAAATAAATTAAAAATATTCCAATCATATACAAACATACGTATGTAATTTCAACTTAGAAGGTTACTATGAACATTTTAATGGTGAAATTTCGTTATAATTAAGGAGATTTGATAAAATAAATATTTCATTTCAAATATCAGTCGGGAAATAAGAAATAATTAATATAAAAAAATTGGACATAGATTGTGGAGATAGTTCAGTTGGTAATGTGCTTGCCTTACAAGAATTAATATCTGAGTTTTATCCTCAGAATGTATGTAAAACGAAGAAGTGGGACATGCTAATAACCCAGAAATAGTAGGACTGAGACAGGAAAATGGCCATGAATTTCTACTCTGATTGGCAAACTGCAAACCAATTAATGATGCTATCTCAAAAAACAAGAGAAATAGTTATTGAAGGACAATTGGTGTTTTCTTCTGCATGTTTGCATGTGCCCACATGCAATGATACACACATGATCAGAACTATACCTTCAGTTTCATACCTTTACACAAACACACACACACAGTAAGAGAATATTTATTAAGAAAGATTTTATTCCTAGTAAGAAAAATTAACACTCATTTTTAACCACTAAATGCCTGACTTGTATTTGCATATAATTTGACCATCATTATCCAAGTATTCCAAAAGCAGTTAGTCTAAACTGTTGAGGATCCTAAAGCATAATATAATGATATATGACTGATATATTTTTACCAGGAAGACTTAACAAAATATTATATTATCTGGAAAAATAAAGGTGAGAACAATCTGATATCAGTCAAAGAATGCTTCATAAGATGAATAGCTTCCTCCGATATTTAGGTAATGCTCGAAGTAGATCTTCAGATATTTTCCTGAATATGAAATAAAAATAACTTGTACATCGAGTCTAAAGTAGCATTCCTTGAGAAATTCTAAGTTTATTGCTCTTAGAAAGATTTACACATTTTTCTTTTTATTTATATTAGCAAATAAACCATGTAAATTAGAAATAAATCACACTTGAATGAAGTAGAAGTATATGAACACCTACTTACTTCTGTAAATAACTAATAATCTATTTGACTCTGCCTTGTATGTATATTTCTTATATGCAAAAATTAAAAACATAAGAATTATAAAGTTACATAATCAAGAAATATAAGTCTATAAATATTCTGAGACAACCATAATTGCACAATAATAATAATCTTGCCCAGTTACACTGAAAGTATGTTTTTTCAATATATAGTCCTTCCACATTTGTCCTAATACCACCTATCACATTTTGAGGCAGATGCAGTCACTGTCCTCAGGAATTATATTTTGTATTTTAGAATTCTACTGGCATAGATTTCTTACTTCTCTTCAGCAAATGTCTCATTCCAGAAATAGGGAATCATGCAAAGAGACACTGCATAATAGGGACAAAAATTTCCCTTCAAATAATAATGGTATTTATGTTGACCAAAAGACCTTGCATCACCAGATTTGAGATAATGATTGATTAATTGATAACTTCCCTGGTACCATCTTTAAAGGAGAGAAGATACTCTAAGAGAAGCACTTGTCCCTTAACACAGGTGTTAGAGCATGGGCACAGTGGGCCGCAATGAATTGCAGTTTAGAATAGAATAGTCTGTGCTTCTGTTACTGGCAAGAAAAGTTGCTTCTCCAAAAAGGAATCATGCAGTTTCAACATCATCCAGATGTTTTCAAGGAGAGAGTCTGTCTAAAATTTTGACGATGGTCAGGAGTACCCCTTCAATGGCTACACGTACCTCTCGGACTCAATTTAAACCTAAACCTATGTCTTGATCTCAAATATGGATATGGGGAAGAATTGTTGCTGGACCTTGTCATTTGTTTTTCATTCCATGTAATGATCAAAAAACTGAACTTTTTTCTCCTGTTTGCACTCTTTCACTTGTCTCTTAATTAGCAGATTGTGGTTGGATAACCAAGTCTTTTTCACTGGAGTTGTCAGAGTCAGGCTCTGATTATAACAACCACAGTCACTTGACCAAAATTACTGGCTGGACATACATATTAACTGTCAGTCCTTAGTGCCAGGGTTTTAAGTGACCCTGAAAGAGCCCCTGTTTTTCAGCTGTCTTTTTCACTACTCTCTTCCTCTACCCCCCAACCTGATCTCTCATGTTCTCATCCCTACCCACCTGCATTTCACTTATGAAATCTTTTTTATTTCTCCTCCTCAAAGATACTTGGGTGTCCCTCTTCTATATTCCTTATTACATAATCTCTTTGGGTCTGTGAATTGTACTATGGTTATCCTTTATTTTAGATCTAAAATTTACTTATGGGTGAGTACATACTATGTTTGTCTTTCTCAGTCTGACTTACCTTAGTCAGGATTATTTTTTTCTACCTTCCTCCATGTCCTTTCAAATTTCCTTTGTGATTGTTTTAACCACCTGAGTTATACACCACTTTGTAAATATTACAAAATTTCTTTATCCACTCTTTGATTTAGAGACATCTCAGTTGATTTCAAGTTCTTGATTGTTTTTATTCTGGCTACTGCAAATAAAGATGCTATGATCATAGTTGACTGAGTTTCCTTGTGATAGGATTGAGCATCCTTTGGGTAGATGCCAAAGAGTGGTATAGCTGAATCTGAAGCAGAATGATTTTTAGTTTTCTGAGAAACTGCCACAGTGATTTTCAAAATGACTGTACAATTTGTACTCCTACCAGTAATGGAGGTGTGTTCTTGTTCCACATCTTGTTCAGCATGTCTTGTCACTTATGTTTTTGATTTTAGCAGCTTTGACAGGTATAAAGGAGAATTTGTAAAGCAAAGCAAAAAGAAAAAAATGATATAATTATATTTTGAAATCAAAAATTAGAAAAACTTATTAAAATAGAAAGAACAAGAAAGCAAATGTCATAGTGTACACACCTCTAATTGCTGTACTCAAAAGAACATGGAAAGAAAATTGTTCATTCAAGGCAAATCATGTCTCTACAGTGAGACACTGTCTCAAAATGAGAGTGATAGAGAGAGGGAGAGAGGGGAGAAGAGAATTAAAGAGAAAGAGAGAGAGAGAGAGAGAGAGTGAGAGAGAGAGAGAGAATCTTAGTAAAGCAAGCATATGTCTCGAATAGTTTTTCATTTAATAAGTTCATTTTTTCTGTCCCTAGTTCTCAAATAGTGTTTCAGACAAGAAAGCTAAAATGTCTACAGAAGATATATTCCTTTGTTCAGACAGATAAAATATGATTTCCTCACTAATCTGAGGCAATTTCCTGGCTTTTTGTGGACTAGAAGTTGGGAGGAAGCATTGGTGTTGGAATTTTTCCAAAACATAAAGAACATAAAAAGTGTGGGAATCAGAAAAAGTACCAGTAAGTTTCTAGATGCTGCACTTTCAAGAGTTCAAATCTAAAGTACAAGTCTGAAAAGGAGCAATCTCTTTTGGCAGAGATTAATACTCAAAACCTGACCAAGAACACATTTTGGGAAACTTGCAGACTCCAAGAATGAATCCTCTTCTGTTATGAATGTAGAGCACTCTAAAGCTCAGGTCGAAATATATATCTCTCGGCCAAGATATCAACACAGTTACTACCCAACACTGGCGAAGTTTCCTTGTGTAGAAGACAGTGGTTAAGGCTGAAGTCGACATCTGGTCACAGTTCAGAGAAGACAGGATGGAGGAGTGGAGAGCTATAAATGAATCCTCTGTATTACAGCTACTTTACAAGTCTAAGGGACAACTCTTCTCTGTGTAGAGATTGTAAGAAGCAGGTCTTGGTGAATATTGAAGAAAAACATGAATATTGAAGAAAAATATTAAAGACCACTATATGAACACGTAGTAGCTTTGGTTGCTTGCACAAGATAAAGCCCTCAATTTTAGTATAATGAGAAACTCATAGTGTTCCCACTCTTAATTTAGACATTATCGAGAGTTGATGTCCACTTTAGAAAGAAGAATTGGTTTTCTGTAAGAGTAGGATTCCTTGTAGGTAAATCACCCTTCAGTGGATAACCCAAACCCAGAATTATGTGAATAACACATACTGAAAACAAATAAAAGAAAAAGAAAAGAAGAGGACACTAAAATAAAACAAGCAGAAAGCTGAGTGCATATCTGGGAGGAGTTAAGGGATGGAATTCAGTTGAATATAGCCAAAATACATTGTAAAAAGTTCTTTAAAAATTAATAAAATATTTTAAGAATTAAACCATTTTCCTATACCATTGTAAAACTGAATCTCTCCTATTCCTATATTCCTTCAGTAATGGAGTGTTAATTGAATATTTCATGTTATAAATTTTAGTAATGACAATTTGTATTCTTCATAAGAGATGAAATGATAAATATTTTATATATCATATTTAATTCAAAGATATAGAGAAATTAAAATATTTTTCTTTGACCTTTAGCATGACACGTTTCAGCAAATGGTGGTAAAATTATTTAAAATGAGAACAAAGTTGGCATTAATATAAAGGAAGTGCTAGCCATTGTAACAATCATATGGGGTAGATAGTCACAGGAAGGAGATATCATGATGATAAGAGATTATTTATTTCTTTAAAATTCTTATGATATTCAGAGTATGTTCTATCACCAGGATACTAGGTCAAAAAGAACATATACTATCATATACTGAAGTGGCCCACGGAAATTGAACCAACAACCAGGGGGCTTGCATGGGTATGAAGTAGGCTTTCTACATATATGTGGTAATTGTGTAGCTTGGTCTTCTTGTGGGACTCCCAAAATTGGGAAATAGGAGTGTCTCTGACTCTTTTACTGGCTTTTACAATCCTATTCCCCATAATGGGTTGCTTTGTCCAGCCTTATACACGGGGAACTGCCTAGTCTACTCTTATTGCAATTTGATAGATATCCATGGGAGTTCTGCTCTTTTCTGAATAGAAACAGAGGAGGGAATGTATTGGGGTAATGAAAGGAGGGTCGGTGGGATGAAATAGGAGGAAACAATGGAAAAGAAAATGATAAGTATATAAATAAGTAAATAAATTTACTTTAAAAAAGGCAAACCAAAGTGAAAGATGATGCCAATATATAATACAATTTCAAGATTTTCTTTTAAATTACAAACTTCTTATTACTAAGCATGAATGCTTCCATACCCAGAAAGAAATAGAGAAAGATGTTGAACATTTCTTTAAGAGTGTCTTGGGTATTTGTGATTCCTCTATTGAGAATTCTCTGTTTAGGACTGTACTTCAGTTTTTAGTTGGATTAGTTGGTTTGTTGAAATCTATTTACTTGAATTCTTTATATATTTTGGAAATCAATCCTCTTTTAGATGTGGGGTCCATGAAGATCGTTTCCCATTCTGTAGACTGCTGTTCTGTTCTTTTTTTTTTTTTTTATGGTCTCCTTCACTTTACAAAACTTTTCAGTTTCATGAGATTCCATTTATTAATTTATTATTTATAAAATGTACTAATTCATAATCTTAATGCCTACATGATTGTTGTTCTGTCCAGGAAGTTGTTTGCTGTGACCATGTTTTCAGGTTTATTTTCCACTTTTTTTCTGTCAGGTTCAATGTCTGGTTTTAGGTTGAGGTCTTTTATCTACTTGGATCCAGCGGGACCAATAACATCACAAGAAAAACCACGGAATATATAAACCTGGGCTATTAGGGGTTCACAGAGAATAACCTGTCACCCATAAAGCTTTCGTGGGAATAATATAGGCTTTCTATACATACGTTACACTGTTTAGCTTGATCTTGTTATGGAACACCCAACAGAGGGAGCAGCTGCTGTCTATGACTCTGTAAACTCTTCTGGCACACTTTTCTCCTACTGGGTTGCCTCATCCAGTCTTAATAGAAGAGGAGGTGCCTAGGCCTAAATAAACTTGAAATCCTGTGGTTGACAGATATACATGGGAGGCCAGTCCTTTTCTGAATATAAAAGAGATGAAGAGGATGGGGAAGAGAAGGAAGAATGGGAGGAGAGACTGGGAGGTGAGGAGAGAAGGAGGGGAAATTCACATGAGGCTGGAGATAAATAAATAGGTAGATAGACAGATAGATTGATTGATAAATGATGAATAAATAAATAATAAGAAATAAAAAATAAATATTAAAGGAACCTACTGGCGAGAGAGCTCTACAGCTAAGAGTAAGTATTGTTTTAAAGAGGAAATAAGGAAGTATCTTTGTAACTTCTTGCAACTTACTATAATTATAATTAATATATCACTATAGTTCTCCCAAGGAGCTAAGGAGTGGGAAATAGAAGACAGTATGGCAGAGAGATAAAAAGGCAAACTAGAAGAGGATAATTTGAAGCGGAAGATAATGAAAGGCTATTGGTTATTCTCCACAACATGATGGTAATAATGCAATAAAAACAACACTTTCTTATAGAGTAAGTGAGGTTTGAGCCTAAATAGAAACTTAGCCCCAACTTACTATCATTCATAATTTTGAAAATTATGCTGGAGGAGAAAGATAACCCTCAGCCTCAAACCATGCAATCAAAACAGTGACCTATTTAGATCATATACTGGTGCAATATTGGCATAAATGTTATGGAAATAACCACTACTTTTTTTATTGAGACCCACTCCATTAGATAGAATCCATATCTGATAATTATGAAGTGTCAAAGAACCTGAGCATAAATAGGTTATAGGCCTAGGGGAAAACATACTACAATTATTTGGCTAAAACAAAATAAGCCTACTATTATTATTTGGCTAAAGTCAAACATTTTACATAGCTGTAAAATGACTCTTAGTAATTTACTTCTATATTCACAGATAAATAGCTCACTCAAAACACGCTAGCTGAATTTTCTCGGGTCGTAGATAAGAATTAGTACAGAGATCCAGAAGTGGATGACATATGCAAAGCACAAAACTGAGGAACATGCTGTTTTAAATGAAATGTGTTCATCAATTCCTTGCCCTCATGGATCAGAGATCTATGGGAAAAGGAGGCAGAAAGATTGTAAGACATGGAAGTGATGGATAACTTTTAGAAACCTATCTTCAAACAAACAATAGGACTGATGCAATATAAACTCACAGAGAATTAGCAGCACACACAAGATATGAAAAGGGTCAGACCACATGGTGTCTCAGTACTGAGATGAGAATATAGGCACTGGATCCCACATTTATCCAAGAAACTATGTACATGTGATACCCATGTGCACAGGGAAAAATGAGTCTCTTTTTCTAAGTGAGTTTCACTGTGTATAACAACCCCATTGCCAGGATAGACTTTTTTTTTGGATGGTTAATTTGGTTTATTTCATTTCTTAATTTGTGTCTGGTTGAAAGAGAGAGAAAGAAAAGGATCATAAATTTGGTTTGATAAGTATATGGAGAGAATCTTGAAGAAGCAGTAGGCAGGAAAAACACATGATAAAATTATGATGTATGGAAAAATTTGTTCAATTAAAACTAAGAATTCAAAATTTTTAGATATGATCGCACATTTCTTTGTTTCCAACTGCCAGGAGACTAATGCAAGAGAACAATGTATTAGAATCCAGAATAGGCTACATAGTAAGAATTTACAAAAATACAAAGAGTAAAAACAATTATATAACAAAAATAATTGATAAAATTTGAATACCAGATGAAAGAATGAATGAAAGGTTTTTAAGATATATTATCTAATGCTATCAGTAGCATTCCTTTCTAATAATTGGTATTTTATAGAAAATTTACTACTCCCAGGAGATCAAGGAATAAAAAACAAAGAGGAAAGTTTACAGCTTCAAAAATCCTAAAGATATAACTTCAAGTTTATTTACTTTCTTGTGTATTTCTTCCAGTTGCTTGGAATTCTGACCAGCATATACTGACTTACTGCATGAAGTTAGTTTTTATTTGCCTTCTTCTTTCTTTTTCTGCGTCTGATAGAGTTTCTGTATTTTACTGCGTTAATACTGCATTGGAGAATGGGCAAATGTGTTCTGAAATGAAAGGAGAATTTATTTCCTTTACCTGGACCGCATTGCGGACACTGATATCCGTGTGATGGTGTGCTACCACTGGAGCGAGAGAAATCAAACATTGTCTGGTAAACTCTGCAAGATTTCTAAAATATAATTTTTATCAACCATTTGTAGCAAAACTATTTCAACTTATGAGCTTGCAATTGAACCAAATTTATTCCTAAGGAAATGGCCCAGAAGACAGATTCTGAAAAGACTCCATTTATCTTAGCCTAAGAGAGGCTTTGAGAGTAAGATCCAGTCGAAAGGGAAATTATACTAGACTTTAATTTCTTTGATTTTAAACTCAGATAGGAATGAACATTGATTTTGAACTCTAATGCCTTCTTCTTTGGCATGGACATCTTTTTTCATTAGGAAGATCACTGAGTTATTGAATTTTAGACTCTTCAGGGATCTTTGTATGTCTTCTACATTAAACTATAAGAATAGGTGATGATTGGCATTTCAATGTTAGAATATTTTAAGTTTTGTGAATTCTTTAATAAAAAATAATAATTTTGTTTGTAATATTTGTATGGGAAAAAATAAAGGCCTTTTTCTGACTTTAGAAATAAAGTAATTGAAGTGAAAAACACAGTAGTTTTAATAATTTTAGTATTATTTCACTAGATAGGTAGGTTTAATAGGAAATACAAAATAAGAGTGGAAGTATGTAGAAAACCTCAGAATGGACACACACACACACACACACACACACACATATGTTACACCTGTCTCTTCAAGAAAGGCAGCCATGCTCTTGTTACAAAATTCCACAAACTCAGGTCATTTGTCTTTTCTACCATTCATTCAGCAAATTAATTAATAGAGCTTGTAGATACAAGGCAGTTTAGTTGACTGCATTAATAAAATTATAATTATAAAATTGCAGATAAATAAAATATAATGAGATATTTGAAGGCCATTTATGAACTATTATAAGAAAACTCAACAAAAGTATTAGCTGCATGAGGAAATGTATTGACAGTCATTTTGAGAAATGTCCTTTTAAGAGAGACCATTGTGTTGGGTACCAGATTTAATGAGAAGGGTGAACTTTCCACCACTGAAGTACAAAGATGAGATATAATAGCTTTATCATAGGAAGAACCTGATAGGGTGTAAGACAAAACAGGAATAATCAGGGAGTATTTCACAGCCATTAGATATTTTACTTATATTTTCAAAAATACAAAAACTATATAATTTATCATTATCTCCAAGCTATCAATTTTTCAGATATGTCTCAGGAACAAATCATAGGAACTGAGTGCACAATTTTAGTTCTAACCAAAAGTGATCCTGTGGCTATATATGAACTAGTAGAAGTAAGAACAAACTTGTGTGTGAAAAATATAAACTATGTTTAAAATGACAAGCCTGAGTTCTGAAGGTTCACCTGTTAGAACAGCTATCATGTGTATTTGAGTTCATTCCTGCCACTGTGCATCATAAAGTGTTTTCAGGAATTCAGTCATGCCTGAAGATGGCAGACTAATGAGAAGAAACTATGCGCTCCAAAAATGCCACGTGGTTATGAAATCATATTTTATTTCCTTTCACTTCAAAATTTATTTTGTTTGGGAAAAATTAAATTGCATTTCATCTTGGAAATGGAAGTTCTTCGTTTTCTCTCTATATTTTCTGAAAACAAACTCTAAGAAAAAACGAACCATCAATGAGATAGTGTAAAGTGAGAGCACTTAGAGGAATGAGGAGGAGAGCAGGTGTCACTGGCCAGGAGGGACTAGAGTGGAGGGAGAATAGATACACAGGAACTGGTTACCAGGGCTCTATATTAGAATAGGTAAGAAATCAATAAAAAATGGGTTAGAGGCAATGGAAGCACACAAGCACACACACACACACACACACACACACACACATGCATTTACTAACTTAAGAAAACAAATATAATGTTAACTCAATAACAAAATAAAAAAAGTTTTATCAAAATAAACTATAGAGCAGTAGGCATTTCTAAATCTGAAAGTGTCTAGGTAACAATGAGAAACCCCACAAACTTATTAACTTTAATGATCACCTACAAATGTTTCTATATTGATCCATGCATTACAGTCATACAAATTCATGAACATACTTTTTCCAACAAAATATATCAATATCAAAGATGGTTTAAAAAATATTGACTTTCCATCCTTTGCTGATATGGTAGACCTCCTCAATTTCTGGCACAATGTTTAAAAATCGCTGATGATCCTCCCAATCCAAGAGCATGGGAGATCCTCACACGCTTCATCAAATGGACCCGCTACATCAGGCTGCAGCGGTAGAGGGCCAATATCTATAAGCGGCCCAAAGTTCCTCCTGCCATTAACCAGTTCACCCAGTCCCAGGACCGGAAAACAGCTACCCAGTTGCTTAAACTTGCCCACAAGTACAGGCCAGAGACAAAGCAGGAAAAGAAGCAAAGGCTGCTGGCCCGTGCTGAGAAGAAAGCTGCCGGCAAAGGGGATGTCCCAACTAAGAGACCACCTGTCCTTCGAGCGGGCGTCAATACAGTCACCACTTTGGTAGAGAACAAGAAGGCTCAGCTGATGGTGATTGCCCACGACGTAGACCCCACTGAGCTGGTGGTCTTCCTGCCCGCTCTGTGTCGCAAGATGAGGGTCCCCTAATGCATCATCAAGGGAAAGGCCAGGCTGGGGCAGCTGGTCCGTAGGAAGACGTGCACCACTTCACACAGGTTAACTCGGAAGACAAGGGTGCTCTGGCCAAGCTGGTGGAAGCTATTAGGACCAATTACAACGACAGATATGATGAGATCCGCCGCCAGTGGGGAGGCAACGTCCTGGGTCATAAATCTGTGGCTCGAATTGCCAAGCTGGAAAAGGCAAAGGCCAAAGAACTCGCCACTAAACTGGGTTAAATGTACTGCTGAGTTTTCTGTACATAAAATATCATCACAAACCTTAAAGAAGAAGAAGAAGAAGAAGAAGAAGAAGAAGAAGAAGAAGAAGAAGAAGAAGAAGAAGAAGAAGAAGAAGAAGAAGAAGAAGAAGAAGAAGAGAAGAAGAAGAAGAAGAATTTGTTCCCTATCTTTGACTAGTACTAAACTCGAAAGGCATGGCAAGTGTGGTGGTGTATGCAGTAACCACTGAGTGAATGACAGAAAAAGATAACATGTTCAGTCTTTCTGGTTTGTAATTTGTCTGGAGATGCTTACTGTGTACAATGTCCTAGACTTGGACCTCAGCATAGCACATCAAAATAATTCTAATAACCAAAATGCTTTTCGCAATATAAAACTAATCATATAAGACAAAAATAATGATATAGTTGAATATGTACTATTTTCTTTTAAAGTATAAAATTCTTAAAATTAAAATACTATTTGTATATGAAAATAGTGGTAGTTGGGACCGCAGTGAGTTGAAACCCTCATGCTGACTTAATTCACTATTTAGCATAGAATGACACCTTGAAATAGCATTTTTCACACACAAAAATAAAGTTTGATGTTCTGAGTATGTATAGTTGCCGCGTACAGCGCCCCCGTGTCTGTGCTCTGTGCGCTGGCACCCAGTTCGCGAGCTTCGGACAAGGGGGCTGGAGGTTAAAATACACAAACACACACAGACAGAGAGACAGCGACACAGGTCATCCTTGAATTCCCCAAGAATGCCCCCTTTATTGTGTTCAGGGGCAGATTATATAGAGATAATCATGCCCTAGCCAAACCCACCAGAAACCACTCTCCTGCCATCAGGAACTCCTGAAGGTCTCGTGCTCAGAGCAGCTGTAGGCACTCAGATCAGGGGATTACAAGAAATTCAGGATCTGGGGTCTCACTGCTCCCAACATATAGTATTATTAGCAGACACTTAGTTACATAGGTATGGAAGGGAAAAGGATCTGAGAAGAGATCATGGGAGAATTAATATGACTGAAAAATAGTTTTATACTGAATTTTAATAAAAGTTAAATAAGAAGATAGTATCATGGTTATTGATGACAAGCTTTTCAACCACACCTGACTTTGGGCTAATGACTTGAGTCAGGATAGGAATAAGCACAGTTTTAGGATGGAGGGTAGCCATGTCAGGAAGGCTAAACATGTGACTGGAGACCAGGACTTTGAGCCGTTTAGGTAGAATCTTACCTCCTACTGCCAAAAGGTAAGAGACTGAATTCATTCAGAAGGCCAGTAATTCAAATATGTAATGAACTGTCAATAAAAATCTTACATTCTTGAAAGTGGGTGAGCTTCGACCATTAGTTACACCAGTAATGTAACGGCGTAAGCGAATGGAGACAGATTGTCAAAATATAGACAGCTTTAATGGAGGAATAGACTTACAGAACCACTGTTCCCGCGGAGACCAGGAAAGCAGAAGAGAGCGCTGGGAGCACGCTCACCAATTTTATAGGAGAACTTTAGCCTGAGGCGAACACGCCCCCTAAGGGGTGGGACTTATCCCTACATCTCCCCCTTTTGTCTAAATAAGACAGAACTAAACCAAATACAACTATATACAATAATAACAAATAAATATAACAAACAATATTGAGAATCAAAAGTTTTGCTAAACATTCTATCTCAAGGAGTCTAAATAATGTAGAGAGTAACTACAATTATATAATCTTCAACTCCATCAAAGATCCGAGAAGGCAATAAATATTACTTAACAAACGATCCAAATGTGTAACAATTGACAAAGACAACTGACTACCTGAGCAATCACCCAAAGTCTCGTTTGCAATGTTGAGTCAACCAACTTTGGCTAAGGCCTAACATAACTGACATACCATTATTAAAGGCAAGGAACTTTTCAAAACTATCTTACCCTGTCTTGGCAGGATATGACAGTCCTGTTGTATCCATTGATGCACGCTCTGTATCTTTGTCAGTGGTTGAGGTATGGGCTTTTCTTAACCCAAAGGCCAGTTCTGCCAAGAAGACAAGCTCCCAGTGGAGTGTCTTTGGTGCTCAACGTTCTCTCGGGAATAGAGCGGTGTTGCCAGGAGCAATTGTGTCTCACTATCACGAAACTCTGAGTTATATTAAAGGCCATATTCTACAGCTCTCCAAAGAGGTTGAAGATTATCTATCTATACTGAGTATAATCTCTATATATCTAAAGAACCTGATTAGTCTAATTACAAATGACAAACTTAGATGACTATTAATCTATATAATTCTCAATATCTATCTAACTTAAAGACTAAAACAATAAACAACTGTGCAATATATGAAGACAATGATCTTCATCTGTAAACAATGTCATTACATATCAAATGTAAACAATGTTATTACATAAATAGTATCAGAGGTAGAAATGTACATTGTGATATGGTAGATGTATCAATACAATATAAGCATATTCTTATACAAAAATAGAGGTAGGAACACTCACATTCAATATTCAATATGTCAATATACAGAAAACAGTACCAATACAATTTTCTAAAAACAGTAACTCACAAATACCAATCATCCCATCAAACCAGTTAATCCCCCCCCCTTTTTTTTTTTTGAACATACCCCTAATTCCATAAAACATCTCCCCATCCCCTCAACCCCAAACCAACCACTAAAAGATGTCCCTAACCCTGAGGGCAAACTCTGTTGGGAGAGGGGACGTCGTCCTCTAAGATTGCTTCAAGCTGACATGGGGGCGATGTTCTCCTTAGGGGCTCCTGTGAAAGCAAATGATGGTAAAATTCCCAAATTAACCTTTGACCTAAGAAAATTATAACTAGTCCCTGAGCACTTTGAGAAGGTCCGGCCAGAGTGTTGTCAAAAATGTGCACCATTCGAAATTGTCTTGTGCAGTTGGTACCAAAAAACAGGTCTCATATTAGCGCGTAAAAAAGAGAAAAAGAAAAAAAATATTCATGACGTCATAAAAACCAGGTTGAGTTGATGTTGTGGGGCCCCATCTTCATCCTGGAAACTTCAAAAATTACTGTAGGGAAATTTGTTGCTTGTTATGGGAAATTTAAACATTAACAACAAGGACATATTCTGACATATAAAGAAAGACACAGATATGAGGAAAAGCAAAGAAAGTTTATCAAGTATATAATTATCCTCATTCTGTCCCATTTCATGGCTCCTGATCTGAGACAGAAACTCTGAGATATCTCTTATCAACAGGCTTGGAATTGAAGAGGGACTGAGCCATAGTCCAACTCCAAAACCAGCTCTACATATTTATAAAGAAGCGTTCAAAGAGAAAAAAGAAAATATATATATAATCAATACTTACTCATGTTACTGTTGAGTCTTAGTGGGTCGTAACTATTTTCCATCCATCAGTTATTAAATATTCAGGGTCCCTTAAATTCTTTGAAGATCAGTATTTTCCTGTGGAGATAAAAAAAAAAAAAAACCCTGCCCCCAACCTACCTGAATTCCTTACCATCAGTATGCTCGCCATCCTTGTGAATGAATTGTTATTTATCTTTTCCAAATGGCTTTTCTTCTTCATACCGAACCTTTATTAATTTTGACGGTATCCACAATTGTTCCTCACCTGTGGAGATAAGAGCAAAACCCCTTCCCCAACGCAGCACATCTCCTGGCTTCCATTGTGAGGTCAGCACATCCTTGAAATAAACTGGTTGATTTAGTTCAGTAGACTTTTCCATTATCCAATGTCTTTCTGCAGCCGTTGTCCCCTTCTCATTAGCGTTAAGAAAATTCAAGGTTAACAAAGCATTATGTAACCTATTTCTGGGGGTGTTTTCCACCCCTTTCTGTTTATTCAACATATCCTTTATAGTTCGATTTGATCTTTCTATGACTGCTTGACCTGTAGGATTGTATGGTATACCTGTAACATGCTTGATATTGTAATAGTCAAAAAACCGTTTCATTTTCCTAGAGGCATAAGCAGGACCATTATCTGTCTTTATTTGTGTAGGTATACCCATGATAGCCATGACTTCTAATAAATGAGTGATTACTGAATCAGCTTTTTCTGAACTTAAAGCAGTTGCCCACTGAAAGCCTGAATAAGTGTCAATGGTGTGGTGAACATACTTCAATTTGCCAAATTCTGCAAAGTGAAACACATCCATCTGCCAGATTTCATTCCTTTGGGTGCCCTTTGGATTAGCCCCTGCAGGCAGTGGCGTTTGGTTATAGAAAGAGCAAGTAGGGCATTTCTTTACAATCTCCTTAGCTTGTTGCCATGTGATAGAAAACTCTTTCTTCAAACCTTTGCTATTAACATGATGTTTTTTATGAAATTCAGAGGCTTGTAGCACACTACCAATCAATAATTGATCAATTTCTGCATTACCTTGTGCTAGAGGACCTGGCAGACCCGTATGGGATCGGATGTGTGTTATGTACATAGGGCAAAGCCTGTTCCTGATCAAATCTTGAACCTGGATAAACAATGAGGTTAGTTCTGTATCATCAGGTATAAATTCAGCAGTTTCAATATGTAAAATAACTCTTTCTGCGTATTGTGAATCAGTAACTATATTAATAGGTTCTCTAAAATCCCTTAGCACCATAAGAATGGCATATAATTCTGCCTTCTGGACAGAATCATAAGGACTTTGTTCCACCTTACCCAAGTCTTCCGATTTGTAACCTGCCTTCCCTGTTTTATTGGCATCAGTATAGAATGTACGGGCTCCAGTTATTGGAGCATCACGGACGATTCGAGGAAGGATCCAAGAAGTTCTCTTTATGAAGTTAAGCCTCTTGCTTTTTGGATAGTTGTTATTAATGTCTCCCAAAAAATTAGCACAAGCTCTTTGCCATGTTTCATTATCTTCCCATAATTTCTTTAGTTCATCAGCAGTGAAAGGCACTATAATTTCTGCTGGGTCTATGCCTGCTAGTTGACGAAGTCTCAGCTTGCCTTTTATAATTAACTCAGAGACTTTTTCCACATAAGTTTTCAGTTTTTTACTTGGTTTATGTGGTAAAAAGATCCATTCCAAGATAATATCATCTCTCTGCATTAAAATTCCTGTAGGAGAAATTTTGGATGGTAATATGACGAGAATACAATCGAGCTCTGGATTCACCCTGTCCACATGTGCCTGTTGTAATTTTTCCTCAATTATTGTCAGTTCCTTTTCTGCTTCAGCTGTTAATTCTCTGGGACTGTTTAAGTCTTTATCACCTTCCAAGGTTTTGTTCAAATGAATTATTAGATCAGGTGTTATCCCAACAGCTGGTCGTAGACTGGAAATGTCTCCTAACAGTCTTTGAAAGTCATTAAGAGTCTGTAGGCGATCTCTCCTAATTTGTGCCTTTTGTGTCTTAATTTTTTGCAAACCTATTTTATAACCTAAATAATTAACAGAATCTCCCTTCTGTATCTTCTCAGGAGCAATTTGCAATCCCCATTTAGGTAAAAGTATCTTTATTTCTTCAAACAGTCTGTTCAAGGTATCCATGTTTGAATCGGATAACAAGATGTCGTCCATGTAGTGGTATATTATAGATTTGGGAAATTTCTTGCGTATTATTTGCAATGGTTGGTTCACAAAATATTGGCACAAGGAGGGGCTATTTAACATACCCTGGGGGAGGACGGCCCAGTGGTACCTCTTGGAAGGTTGAGAATTGTTGTAAGTAGGCACCGTGAAGGCAAATTTTTCTCTATCTTCTTTTTGTAAAGGTATGGTGAAAAAACAATCCTTTAAATCAATAACTATAAGAGGCCATCCTTTTGGTAATAAAGAGGGCAAAGGGATTCCAGATTGCAGAGGACCCATAGGTTGAATAACCTTGTTGATAGCTCTGAGATCTGTCACCATTCTCCATTTACCTGATTTTTTCTTAACCACAAATACAGGAGAATTCCAAGGGCTGGTAGATTCTTCTATATGTCCAGCATCTAATTGCTCTTGTACCAGCTGTTCTAAAGCCTGTAACTTTTCCTCAGCTAGAGGCCATTGCTTTGTCCATATTGGTTTCTCAGTCAACCATTTTAGAGGCAAGGCTGTTGGTATCTCTGAAGGGGCTTCAATTACTTGTTCTTGTATGGCCCGAATGGCCGGTTTTCTCCGTTTGTAATATCTTTTAATATTATTCTCAGAAATATAGGCTCTAGAAGTAGCAGGAATGTTAATTTGGGTATTCCATTGTTGTAATAGGTCACGACCCCATAAATTCATTGCAATATTGGCTACATATGGCCTTAATTTTCCTATTTGTCCCTCAGGCCCTATACATTCAACCCATCTTGTGCTCTGTCTTACTCGAGATAGGGTTCCAATTCCCAGGAGCTGAACATTTACATTCTGAAGAGGCCAATACGGATGCCAAGATTCTGGGGTAATGATACTTACATCAGCACCTGTGTCCAGCAGGCCAGTAATAAAAATGCCATTTACACACACTCTCAGCTTAGGTCTTTGATCATTTATAGAAGTTTGCCAAAACACACGTAACTCATCTTTCTGCTCATTATCGTTTGTAACAGTAGGCATGAGGTTTCCTAATTGTCCTGACGAGGCACGTTCTCTGCAGAAACTGGAAATGACTGAACCATGTTTGCCATGGGGGCCTGTGAGGCCCCCCCTCTCACGTTTCCCGTCTGTATCAGGTTGCCTTGTCTATCTCTTGTAGACCTGCATTCATTCGTCCAATGTCTACCTTTTCCACATCTTCTACATAAACCTGAAGGCTGAGTCCTCCTATTTCTGTTATTTCTAGAAGATGCATTATTATTATTTCTGAAGATCCGTTGTTTACAATTCCTTTTCATATGACCCATTTTGCCACAATTAAAACATTTGGTATTCTGGTGTCTCCTTTTACCATTGGAAATTGCTTCTTCTACCCATGCTTCAGTGCCATAATCAAATGTATCAACATCCAGTGTATGCAAGACCCATTCTTCCAAGGGTGCTGATCTGAACCTTAAAGGCCCCAAAATCTTTTTGCATTCCACATTTGCATTTTCATAAGCCAAAGACTCAATCATTATACGTCTTGCGTCAGGGTCAGGTATCCCTATTTGCACAGCCTTAGTAAGTCTTTGTAAAAAATCACTAAAAGGTTCTCTCAGACCTTGTTTAATTGTGACAAATGATTCCATTCTCTGTCCTGGGTCTTGTACCCTGTCCCAAGCCCTTAAGGCTGCTGTAGTGCATATGGAGAGTGTGTTTTCGTCCAAATTAGCTTGTTCCTGAGGGTCAGAAAAGCGTCCTTCACCTAGAATTTTATCTAGGGAGATGTCACTTCCCTTCGCCTTTTCTTGCTGTTCTAAAAGTCTAGCCTCTTGCCTGAACAAGCATTTCCATTTTAAGTGCGGCCCACTCTCAAGGACTGCAGAGCTCAGCTGGAGCCAGTCCAATGGCGTAGCTCTGCTTGTGGATGCCCAAGACTTTAGCATCTCTTTAACAAAAGAGGAATGCATCCCGAAAGTCATGACAGCCTGTTTAATTTCTTTGAGATCATTCATACGGACATGCTCCCATGTATCTTCCTTAATGACCCTAGGGTTTCTGGAACCAATCACCTTCTCTGTTGTTATTACTGGAAAGGCAGGTAGAGCTGTAGGTAGAGATTTGTGGAAATTGTCCCGGAGGGATTTACCCACAGATGTAGTTAAAATTTGCCTTTCTACCGTTTGTTCTTCTTCATCAGAATTTAGAAATTCCTCAATCTTTTCAATTCTATTCACCATTGCCTTCTGCAATGTCTGTATCTCCTGTCCAGAATTATGTTCCAAAGCCTTCATTGAGGATTCTAAAGTATGAAGTTTGTCCATTAGAGATAAGTTCTCATCTTTGGACATAATTTTTATGGCATAAACCGTGCCTTCTTGTATTGACAATCTTTCTGCCAATCTGTCATAAGCTTTAGACAAAATCCGATAGTCACATTCAGCAGTTTTGATTCTCTCAGTTACTATTTCAGTTCCTACAGAAAGGGACTGAAGCTTACAACCCAAATCAGCTGTTCCCTCTTCCATAGTAATGAGTTTCTCCTTAATATCAGCCACTAATGTTTCAGTTCCTACAGAAAGGGACTGGAGCTTACGATCCAAATCAGCTGTTCCCTCTTCCATAGTAATGAATTTCTCCTTAATATCAGCCTGTAATGTTTCAGTTCCTACAGAAAGGGACTGGAGCTTACGATCCAAATCAGCTGTTCCCTCTTCCATAGTAATGAATTTCTCCTTAATATCAGTCTGTACCTTTTTTAAATTTTCCTCAGTTGATCGAGTCATGTTAAACAAAGATCTGTTCTCCTCCTGGAGAACTTCAAACTGATTCTTGAGAAGATTGTTGTCATTCTCAATTGTTTTTAAGCGTGCAACCTCTGCTCGTAAAGACTTTATCATATTTCTATTATCAAACCATATAGTGCCAAGGAAAACTACGAATCCCAGAAAGATCCATAGAGGTGGGGTGATAGACACCTCTTGTAAAATCTCCCACATGGTACAATTAAAAAAACTGTTAAATTCTTGAATGGTAACGTGTTCAGACATTTTAATTATAAAAGAAAATTTTTTCTCTTACCTGCAACGACTGGTTCCTGCCGGTGGTGGTCTCTGTGGTTTTGGAGCCTGTCTTGGAACTAGCTCTTGTAGACCAGGTTGGCCTCGAACTCACAGAGATCCGCTTGTCTCTGCCTCCCGAGTGCTGGGATTAAAGGCGTGTGCCACCACAGCCTGGCCGGCCTTGAACTCACAGAGATCCGCTTGCCTCTGCCTCCGGAGTGCTGGGATTAAAGGCGTCTGCCACCACCGCCTGGCCGGCCTTGAACTCACAGAGATCTGCCTGCCTCTCTGGATATTATGGGCCTGAAGGCAGAGTGTATCTGGGACTCAGCCCTGGGGCCCGAGTCATAAACTAAGAAAATGACACCCGGGAGCGTGCTGTGTTAGCTAGCAGGCTACGCGCTTGAGTCGGGGGCAAAATAGCCCGACGTTGGACGCCAAAATGTAACGGCGTAAGCGAATGCAGACAGATTGTCAAAATATAGACAGCTTTAATGGAGGAATAGACTTACAGAACCACTGTTCCCGCGGAGACCAGGAAAGCAGAAGAGAGCGCTGGGAGCACGCTCACCAATTTTATAGGAGAACTTTAGCCTGAGGCGAACACGCCCCCTAAGGGGTGGGACTTATCCCTACACAGTAATAAAGTAGGAATGTAATATACTTACACGCCACAGAAGATTTTATGCAATCTCTAAACTGATATACTTTCAAAAGTCCCCTTTGTGTGATGTTTTGTAGATGTTTGGTTTGCAACTTTTATTTTTTCTCCATTAAATGTTACATTAACAATATTTCAGTAACAACTGCATTAAATAAAACCACAAACAAATAAAATGAATAGATTTTCAACAGAAAGATTGTTAAAAAATAAATAACACATACAACATTATTCTGAACTATATTAGATAACAAGAACTCACAAATCAAAGTCATATTCTCAAATATGTTTCCCTACAATTGTAATGTCAAGGCAAGAGTCAAAGAACAGTTGTATACTCTGGGAATCTGTGAAAATATAAGAGAACAATGCTATTTCTAGAAAAAAAAGTTAAATAACATTGTCTATTTGATATGATATAAGAATTAGTATGTGAAATAAATTATTTTCTAAATTAGAATTGAGTCTATATAACATCACAATTATACAATAGCATATATATTTATATTACACTTAGTGAACTCTAAGTGTCAGTTAAATTACAGTAAATAAAACACAAATTACCTATGGAATAAAATATACTATTGAAAATATAATTGTATAATTTTATTTACACAAATTGCAAACAAACTAAATTAGTATTAATTGATATATGTTCATTTGAAAAGCTATTAAAAGAATGCATAATTACAATGGAAAGGGAAGATTGATGATATTTTTTAGTGCCTGCAGGTCATAGAGTATAAAAGGTGTTTTTTTTTTAAATATAATTTTTTATTGAAAAAAAAAAAAGATTTCCGCCCCCTCCCCGCCTCCCATTTCCCTCCCCGTCTCCCT
>NW_026067988.1:2354107-2481812 GCF_014885135.2 Alexandromys fortis
AAAGAAGAAGAAGAAGAAGAAGAAGAAGAAGAAGAAGAAGAAGAAGAAGAAGAAGAAGAAGAAGAAGAAGAAGAAGAAGAAGAAGAAGAAGAAGAGAAGAAGAAGAAGAAGAATTTGTTCCCTATCTTTGACTAGTACTAAACTCGAAAGGCATGGCAAGTGTGGTGGTGTATGCAGTAACCACTGAGTGAATGACAGAAAAAGATAACATGTTCAGTCTTTCTGGTTTGTAATTTGTCTGGAGATGCTTACTGTGTACAATGTCCTAGACTTGGACCTCAGCATAGCACATCAAAATAATTCTAATAACCAAAATGCTTTTCGCAATATAAAACTAATCATATAAGACAAAAATAATGATATAGTTGAATATGTACTATTTTCTTTTAAAGTATAAAATTCTTAAAATTAAAATACTATTTGTATATGAAAATAGTGGTAGTTGGGACCGCAGTGAGTTGAAACCCTCATGCTGACTTAATTCACTATTTAGCATAGAATGACACCTTGAAATAGCATTTTTCACACACAAAAATAAAGTTTGATGTTCTGAGTATGTATAGTTGCCGCGTACAGCGCCCCCGTGTCTGTGCTCTGTGCGCTGGCACCCAGTTCGCGAGCTTCGGACAAGGGGGCTGGAGGTTAAAATACACAAACACACACAGACAGAGAGACAGCGACACAGGTCATCCTTGAATTCCCCAAGAATGCCCCCTTTATTGTGTTCAGGGGCAGATTATATAGAGATAATCATGCCCTAGCCAAACCCACCAGAAACCACTCTCCTGCCATCAGGAACTCCTGAAGGTCTCGTGCTCAGAGCAGCTGTAGGCACTCAGATCAGGGGATTACAAGAAATTCAGGATCTGGGGTCTCACTGCTCCCAACATATAGTATTATTAGCAGACACTTAGTTACATAGGTATGGAAGGGAAAAGGATCTGAGAAGAGATCATGGGAGAATTAATATGACTGAAAAATAGTTTTATACTGAATTTTAATAAAAGTTAAATAAGAAGATAGTATCATGGTTATTGATGACAAGCTTTTCAACCACACCTGACTTTGGGCTAATGACTTGAGTCAGGATAGGAATAAGCACAGTTTTAGGATGGAGGGTAGCCATGTCAGGAAGGCTAAACATGTGACTGGAGACCAGGACTTTGAGCCGTTTAGGTAGAATCTTACCTCCTACTGCCAAAAGGTAAGAGACTGAATTCATTCAGAAGGCCAGTAATTCAAATATGTAATGAACTGTCAATAAAAATCTTACATTCTTGAAAGTGGGTGAGCTTCGACCATTAGTTACACCAGTAATGTAACGGCGTAAGCGAATGGAGACAGATTGTCAAAATATAGACAGCTTTAATGGAGGAATAGACTTACAGAACCACTGTTCCCGCGGAGACCAGGAAAGCAGAAGAGAGNACCTACTGAAACTGAGAAGCTTCTGCAAAGCAAAGGACACTGTTACTAAGACAAAAAGGCAACCCACTGACTGGGAGAAGATCTTCACCACCCCCGCAACAGACAAAGGTCTGATCTCCAAAATATATAAAAGGTGTTTTATACTTCTTTTCAAAACTGATATTTGTGGTAGTTTGTTCAGTGATTGAAATTTCAAACTATGTCATTTAATTCTCAAAGAGAATAAGTATATAAAAGGCACAATTCGGTGATTATAAAAGTGTTTTAATTCAGAAAAAAAACTTTGTGCTCCAAATCACAGATGTATATTTAGAATACAATTTCTTGCAAATATATATTTTCTTGCAAAAACAGTGTAGAGGAGGTGAGTGCAGTCCATTTCAGTGTTCTGATTACAACCTTTATTATCTCTCTTCCTGATGCTCAGTGCTCTCATGTTTTTTTTCCCTTACCAAGTTAATTACTTTGCCTCCAATAATCCAGATGTTTTGTTTATGTAATTTCTTTCTTCCTGTTGACTTTTTACTAATGAGAATAACTGGACAAGCTTCCATCTTTCTAGCTCTGTATTGTGTATTATTACAGATTCTATTTAAAATTATACTGAAATTCTCAGTCTATCAGTTTTTACTTTCTTTATACCCTGTAAGGTTATTCCTACAGAAAAAGATCAGTGGATGTTTTCATGGTTTTTGACTGTATTTCCATCTTTCAATTTTACAGCAGAAATCACAAAAAGATTAACTTTACTACTTTGTTAAATATTAGATATTCTATAACATGCTATTAAATAGTGATAAAATATATAACATTAATGGTCATGTGTATTAATTCCTTTAAAATTCTGCAAAATTAATTTGTTAGTTGTTCACATATTACTTTTACTTCTACATACCTATCTTTTGCTTATGAATACCTGTTTTTGAGTGACCAAGATTAAAGCTAAGAAGCAAATTAGCATATTTCAATAGGTTCTCATGTGCAATATTGTCTTAATGCAACTGTTATTTTCAAGGTACATATACTGTTATAACACCTCTAGAAATCTCCTAGTCTATGCTTATTAAGAGTACTGTAGAAAGGAGATTATAGGAAACAAATAAACAAACAGGGAAGTTTTTGGGGTTGCAGCATGTTCATTAAAGATTTAAGAGATGAATACCTTTCTGCAACGACAAGAAAAGCAATTATCAAAGTTATTTTCTGGCATTTAACATTTTATGAACCTTGAACATTAGAGTACGATTATTAGCCTGATTTGAAGCTAATTCAGCAGAGCAATAAAAAAAATAAAATAGAAATATCTTTGTCATCTCATCTTCGTGTTTTTAAAAAATAATATATGTAAATTTAAAAATAAATTCATCATGTTCTTCTAAAAAAGTCTTATACTTCATTGCACCAATTCTGCTTTCTTTTCATACTTTTTCTGTAATATTTATTTAGAAGTAACAGAGATATATCCATTTATTACCCTTAATTATCGATACTCTTTTAGATGGAATTTTCTGAGTAATTTTTGTAAAAACGTTTACATAATTTTTCTTTAATTTTCAGAAATATCACTTGGGGGGGGTGCAGTTCAAGAAAGGGTTTCTACATGTAGCTTTGGAGCCTGTCCTGGAACTAGCTTAGGTAGACCAGGCTGGCCTTAAACTCAGAGAAATACACCTGCCTCTGCCTCCCAAGTGCTGGCATGAAAGATGTGCTGCACCACCATCTTCAAAAATATCTTTAAGATTTTATAAGGAGTAAATAAGAATAATACTAGGGCCTGGTGGTGTTAGCACATGCTCTTAATCCTAGCTCTTGGGAGGGACAGGCGGATCTATGAGAGTTTGAAGTCAGCCTGGTCTACAATTGTTAACTAGGACATCTAGGACTGTTACACAGAGAAACCCTGTCTCAAAAAGCCAAAAAAAAAAAAAAGAATAATACTCAATATGAAAGTGAAATATATATTATTAATGTGTGTACTATATGCTGTATTACATAACTTATTAGTTTGAATATTTCATCATATATTTTACGTTCTTTTTAATGAAGCATAATCATATATGATATTACACACATAATGATCATAAGAGACTCTCAGGGAGCACTAATAGATATTGACAGACAAAGGAAGTTGTAGACTTATGAGGAGGAACTGGTTAATGTAATTACGAAGTACCACAGGTCTTAAGCTCTATAGTCTGTAAGCTGAAGACCTGAAAGATACAGTTATATAGTTCAGTTTGAAGGTCTGGGAAAATGGGTAAACTATGGAAAAGATGCAAAGATTTTATCCTACCTTATGGAAAATTAGTTTTTACTACCCAGTTATTCACCTATTGGAGAAGACCTATCCACATTAGGGAGAAAAAATCAAGGAAGAAAATGTAATTGATTAATTTAATTTTAGACAACACAAACACCCTTAAAATTACTCAGAATATTTGTATCTTATCGTATATGTTATAACCAACGTCACACACAAATATTAATTCTGCCAAAATTATTGCATTATTCTAATATTGATAAATATAAATAAATTATATAAAATATAAATGTATTTATCTTTTGCCTGACAAATCTCTCTTATCCTTTCTCTTTCTCTTGTCAAAACAATTTGGAGCTTTCCTCCTGTTTTATATTTCTATTCTTCTTTCCTGAAAAGAGAAATAAAAATAACTGTAATGAAATATAACTTATTTCTTTGCATATATGTATTAATGAGTGAGTATGATAACGAAAAAGCAGACACATTGTGGTGCACATTGGACTCATTTAATATGCTATATAATTAGCCTATTTGATTTAATACTGGTTTTATATGATTTTGCAAAAAGTAACAGATGTGATTAGTAATTGCAGTAATTTAAATATGGAAACCAAATATATAGAAGGTGGGTTCACATCACACAATCAATGAGTGATATTCAGAGAAAATCTACGTTTGTGTAAAGTAGAACTATACCCCCAAACCACAACAGAAATTTTTATTGTGCTTCCAGTCCATGGTTTATTCTACTTAGATGACTTAAAATAGTAGTCCAGAGACTTCAGGATTAACCAAAATCATGGCTTACGAGGCTGATTTAAAAGTATCAGTAATGCCAGTGTCCACAGTTAAATAAACCAAATAAATTTATGTCATGTTCTCTCTCTCCTGGTTAATCCTCTCATAACTAAAACCAGAGAAGAAGCTGTCAGGTTTCTCTCGTGGCTGGATTGTTAGTATAAAGAAAAATGCAAAAGAATAGTATATCCTATGGGTATGTGAAAAAAAATTCTTTGAAACTGTAAGGCAAAGCTTACTCTTGAAACACAAAGAAATTTTATGTTAAAATAAGGTTAGATCAATGAGTTTTATATCTCAGAAAATTATTATTTTAGGGTATTTCTAGTAATTAAAACCCATATTGGGATTTTAGAATTTGCATACAGTTTGATTATACCACTCTCAGGGTGTCATTACTGTGAAGGAAAAATACTCTTGGAAGTCATGAGGTCTTATACTTAAAACATAGAATATAGAAGAGATAAAAAATACAGTATATATAAAAATACAACTGTGTCTCACATAGAACAGTTCACTCTTGTATTTTGTTTCCCTGAATTCATTCTTGTAGGTGGATTAGTTTTCTCAGCTTGGGAACTGGTTCTGGATTGCCACACAGATACTTATATTAATTGGAAACACTTAGCCAATATGTCAGGCTTACCATGGTTGGCCACAGACTCTATTTTGTAGATAGTTGTCCAGAGGTGTGTCTCCGCACAGTGGCCAGCATGAGAGCCTAGGAAACCCAGTGTGGCTCCATTACTGAGCATTTAGAACCCTTTTCAAGTTTTCTCAGGTCCTCTGTGGATCCTTGTCCAATGATGTGTGCCATATGCAGATAGTCTTCCTGTCCTGGTAGCCACTTGCAAGTTACCACAGAAGAGGCTTGTGTTCATTGTAAATGCAAATTCCATAGCTCAGGCTAATTCCTAATTAACTCCTACATTGGAAGTTAACCCATATTCTTATTTACACTCTGTCACATGGCAGTATCTTTATTAGCATGCCGCTGTCCACAGTTCCTCTTGAGTCTCTGACTCTGCCCTTCTCTCTCCCTATAGCCTCCTTTAAACCACCCCACCTGTACTTCTTGCCTGGCCAATTAGCTTTCATTAGCTAATAAGAGGAATGCGGATTCCCAGTGCACAAAAGATTGTTCCACAGTACAGTCTTCTATCTCTAAATTTTTATGAAAAAATAATATTTTTTTTTCTTTTCATGTTTCATTATATTTCTTACTTATAGTGTCAGGGACACAAATGCCAAGATGTGAATGTGAAGGTTAGAAAAGAACTTGCAGTCTGCACTTGTCCTTCCGCTGTGTGTATGCTGACAACTGAAATCAGATGCTCAGATTTGGTCACAAAGCGCCTTTCTCTATTTGCCAAACTTACTATTCCTCATTCTTATGTCTTGTGTTGCATTTCACCACTGTATTAAGTGGCTTCAGGATTTCCAGCTTTTTCTGTTAACTTACGTCCACAAAAAAAATCTGACAAGGGACATTTTGTCTTGTAATTTTTACTTAGTTCTTTCTAAAGTTTAGACATTGATTATATTTTTCAAGTCATTTTGAATGTATGAGGTAGAATAGAAGCTAATATATTCTCAAATACATTTTGAAATTTTATTTTCATCTTACCAAATCATTTAAATATATTTGTGGATTTGTACTTCATTGCTTTTTAATTTTTTTATTTATGATATTTATTTTGCTTTTTGTGTTTTTTTTTAAATTTATTAAAAAATTTCCACCTCCTCCCCTCCTCCCATTTCTCTCCCACTCCCCACACTCCCCCTCTCCCTCCCTTTCCAGTCCTAAGAGAAGTCAGGGTGCCCTGCCCTGTGGGAAGTCCAAGGCCCTCTCTCCTCCATTCAGGCCTAGGAATGTGAGCATCCCAACAGTCTAGGCTCTGAAAAAGCCAGTACATGCAGTATCATTATCATTGGCTTCTCAGTCAGCCCTCATTGTCAGTCACATTCAGAGAGTCCAGTTTCATCACATGCTTGTTCAGTCCCAACTGTCACTGTAACTAAAATATTTTGTTACAGTTATCCCTGCTTACTTCAAATTCATTAACTAGTGTTTTTCAACTTCTTTTGATTGCATATATTTTTTTCATAAACACACATGATAAATATATGTTTATTATATGTTGTTTATACAAATTCAAATTTATCAGGAAACCATAACCAACTTTCTTTAGCATAGTAATAGCTTTCATAAAATTGCATACTTATAATACTTACTTAAATTTTATTGAAAATTTTAACTGTTATTTAAATGACATTGAGTACTTTTTTGATGTTAGACAAATGTTTCAGCGTTGTGACTTCCAAATTGACATTAATACTTCAAAAACAGTGTTAATTACAATTTAAAAGTCTATATGATGAAGGATTCTTCTTTCAAATGATAATTATTTGACAATAATATAATAATATTGAAATGTCATAACTGAAGGAAAAATATAAAAGCAATTACCTGAAATGGCAATCTACATTAGGAAAGTCCACTTTAGTGACACAAACTGTGTAGAAATTAAAAAAAGTTTCACAATAGCCACTGTTATCATCTCTATTTCCAAGTGAGAAGCAAGTAATATCAGAATCTCAGTAAAGTACTTACAAATAGGACTTAAAATAGAAAGTATAATAAAGGGGATCCTGTATCTGTCTGTATAACTTTATGAGAATTCATTGAAAAATCTGAAGTTAATCACACTTTGGTTAGAGAACAAAATGGTAGAATGATCCGGATTCTCTACTGGAACCTTTCAAACAGGAAGTTTATGTTGACAAAATAATGGATGCATACTAAAAATGCACTCTGACATTTCGTCTTTCGTGTCCTAGAAGAGATCAAGATAACTGGGAAGAAATTTCTTAACAAAAAAAAATGCAAACACACTGGGTGGAGAATGAGTCATTCAACCAATACAATTATGAAAACAAAGTATGAAGAAATACTCAATATTTCCAGATAGAAACAAGAAATTAAAATGAGGAAGAGAATACAAACAATGGATTGTGTAAGTTTAAATAAACAAATAAACATTTACTAATGTAGTAATAAATTAATAATGTAATATTAAATGTAACATAAAACAAAAAATAAATAATGGAATAAATTTTACATTAGGATAAATTATACAATAATATTCATTAATAAATTAACATTAAGAAATAAAAACTCTAACTACATTAAATAAATTGAATCACAACAATGTTGGTTGTAATAAAAATGATAGCCTATGCTGGAGAGGAATGTGGAGACAGGAACACTTATCCATTACTAGGGGGAATGCAAACTTGAGCAACCACTTTGGAAATCAGTGTGGAGGTTTCTCAGGAAATTGGGAATCAACCTTCCTCAGAATCCAGCAATACCACTTTTGGGATTAATCCAAGAGATGCCCAATAATACTACAAAAGCATTTGTTTAACTATGTTCATAGCAGCATTATTTGTAATAGCCAGATCCTGGAAACAACTTAGATGCCCCTCAATGGAAGAATAGATAAAGAAAGTGTGGAATATATACACATTAGAGTACTATGCTGCAGTAAAAAATAATGACATTTTGAATTTTGCATGCAAATGGATGGAAATAGAAAACACTATCCTCAGTGAGATTACCCAGACCCAAAAAGATGAATATGGTATGTTCTCACTCATTAGTGGACTCTAGCCTTAAATAAAGGACATTAAGCCTATAGTTCACAAGCCCAGAGAAGCCATAAAACAAGGTAAACCCAAAGAAAAACATATATAGATCCTCCTGGAAATTGGCAAAAGTTGGGAGTTGGGGGTGGGGGTGGGATGGGAAGAAGGGAAGAAGGGAAGAGAAGGGAGATGGCTTGGATTAAGGAGAGTTTGGGGGAGTGGATGGTTGATATGGGGGAAGGACAGAATAGTGAGCAAGGAAAAAGTTATCTTAATTAAGGGTAAGGTTGGCAATAGGCCTGGCCCTAGAGCGATTCCAAGGTTTCCATGGTGAGGTCTCCACCTAGGACCCTGGGCAGTGGAGAAGAGTTTGCCTGAACTGGCCTTTTCCTATAGACAGATGACTATCTTGAATATCACCATAGAATCTTCGTCTGGCGATAGATGGAAATAGAGACAGAGACCCACAATGGAGCACTGGACTGAGCTCCCAAGGTCCAGTTGAAGAGCTGAAGGAGGGAGAAGATGAGAAAGGAAGTCAGGACCACGAGGGGTGTGTCCACACACTGAGACAGTGTGTCTGGGCTCTTGGGAGCTCACCAAATTCAGCTGGACTGGAACTGAACAAGCATCAGATCAAACTTTTTGGGCCAGACTGAGAAGCCAATGATAATTGCACTGGGATTTGTCTCTACTGCATGTACTTGCATTTTGGAATCCTAGTCTATTTGGATGCATACATTCCTAAGCCTGGAGGGAGGCAGGAGGGCCTTGGACTTCCCACAGTGCAAGATCTCTTGCCCTCTCTAAGGACTGAAGAGGAAGGGGAAAGGGGGATTGGGGGAGCAGGAGGGAAGTGGGAGGAGAAAAGGAAGTGGAAATTTTGAATGATATTATTTATAAAGTAATAAAAACATTATTAGAAAAAAAGAAATAATTTGAATCACAACAAAGTAATGTATTATTC
The DNA here is from genome assembly GCF_014885135.2 of Alexandromys fortis. NCBI lineage: Eukaryota > Metazoa > Chordata > Mammalia > Rodentia > Cricetidae > Alexandromys > Alexandromys fortis. Next base: position 2,363,215 of record NW_026067988.1, read on the forward strand.
CCAGTCATTACTATTGAAATTAATGATTTATTTGCATCACTTATTCATAAGTAATATTAACATCCTTAGCAATTTTCATAGAAATTGGAAAATTTGAAAATCTAATACAAGCTTTCTGAATACATACAATAGTCATCCTTGACCATGAATGTATGACAATCAAATTTTCACATCTATAACTCTGCCTAAGAACTTTTCACTTTAGAAGTCTATTTTAATAATATAAATTACTTTTTGATCCAACTGATTCCCTTTTTACATCTTTTTAACTAAATTGTTATCTGTATTAGAATGAATAGCTAAAATGGATCCTATTATCACAAGTTTTCAGAAAATCTGACAGTTGATAACTAGGGAAAGATTATATTAATTTACTTGCCTTAGATTTTTGATGTAACTTTTTTTTAGCATTTAAACTGTAATTAAAGTAAGAAAAGGCAGAGTTGAAAATGGTACTTTCATTGATTTTTTTTTCCCTCCAAAACTTATGACAATTTCTGGTGATAATTTCTCTAAATTTTAAAACTGAAATGCTCAACTTGATTTTTTCCCCTTGGGAATATCATACTCTAAGATAGAGGAATGACAGTTTCATAGTGTAATAATAAAGGTGTATTCATTTGTCAGATGATGTCTAGAGAACCAAACTTTTTGTTATTAAGCATCAGTATTACAACTTTTTATGTTTTCTTTTCATTTTTTAAATAAATTTTATGTAAGTATATTTTTTATGTTGACCATATTCCATACCATATTTTTTACTCTTTATTTCCTTAACTTTTACTCATTCTATCTCTTTCCTTTGTTCCCATGGTGAATTTAGAGTGTATATTCATATACATGCATATGGTTTTATGTATCTATATAAGACACTGGACCAAAAGTTAGAGCAAACCTGCTATCTGTGCTTTTGAAACTCATTTAACTCACTTCTTATAATTATCATCAATGTTTTTCTGTAAAGGACATAACATTAGGATTCTTTATAGCTTAGAAATCTCTATGTGTATAGTATGTATACACATATATATGTCTACATGCACACATATATTTACATATACACACATATATGGATATAAATATATATTTTTGTTCTTCATTTTAGAACCAGATTTTTCAAAAAGCTGCTCTTCCTTAACTTGAATACATCTTCCAAAGTATTGTATTTCTTAATATGTCTTTTAAAATGTAGCAATTCTAAGAAAATATTATTTCAAATTGAGTTTTAATGTACTTGTAAAACTTGTAATATGTGTAGTAATGGCTAATCCCACCACAGTAGGAAAACTATGAAATTAAAGTTGCAATAAATTTTTTAGAGAGAACAGGAATACAAGGAACATACTAAACATAATAAAGGCAATACAAATCAAGCCAATATCAAACTAAATGGGGAGAAACTCCCAGTGATCCCACTGAAATCATGGGATACAGATCAGAAAAGAATTCAAATACTCACGAGTTCCTGATGATAGTTTACATAATTGATCCAAAAAATTCTACCAAGGAATTTCTACAACTCATAAACACTTTCAGTAATGTATCAGGATACAAGATTATCTCAAAAAAAAAAAAAATCAGTAGCCCTCCTCTACTCAGATACTGAAAGGGCTGAGAAAGAAATCAGAAAAACATCACCCTTCACAATAACCACAAATAGCATAAAACATCTGGGAGTAACTCTAACCAAACAAGTAGAAGACTTATATGACAAGAACTTTAAATCTTTGAAGAGAGAAATTGAAAGACACCAGAAAGTAAAAAGATTTCCCATGCGCTCTGGGGAGGTAGAATTAACACACTAAAAATGGCAATCTTAGCAAAAGCAATCTACAGATTCAATGCAATGCCCAGCAAAATTTCTTCACAGACCTTGAAAAAAATAGTACTAGACTTCATATATAAAAGCAAAAAACCCAAGATAGTCAAAACAATCTTGTACTATAAAAGAACTGAAGGCATTACGATCCCTGACTTCAAACACTACTCCAGAGAAAAAGACAAGATCTCCTGAGTAAATTGGGAGCATGGGGACCTTGGGAGAGGGCTGAAGGGCTGGGGAGATATAGGGCGGGGACCAGCAAAAAAATGTGGAGCTCAAAATAATAATAATAAAAAATGTCAGGGGTGGGCTCCCTCTCATGGTATGGGTCTTAAGCAGAATCATTCATTTTTGGATGCCTCTCCAAATTTCTGTGCCACTTTACCCCAGCACCACACATTGATTAAAATTGCATATGAGAATGTTATATTTTGAAAAGCAGAAACTATGCTTGCATCTTTATAGAACTTCTTTGCCTTAAGCCACTTTTTATTGGCCTACTTGTATCTTTGTATCTCCAAACCTGAAAGATCCTGCTTTAAGATCAAAGAGGTAAAAGGACTTTAGGTTTCCACTCTCATCTGCAGACACACACAAACTGGTTATGGATAGAGTGATAACTGGGTTCAGTTTACAGATATTCAAATATCTTCTGGGTATGGGAAAATTGTTACATGTTTTTTCTACTCTGTTGAAATGGCTTAATCGGGAGATAGATTTTGCCCCATCTTTAATCATGTTTGTTTAAAAATTTCCACTACATTCTCTGCCCTTTGTCATGCCTGTCACCTGCCTCTGCGACAAAGAAAAAAAAAGAGTAAAAAGTAAAAATGGACATGAATGAAATCAGACATGCAGTAGTTGAGATTTAATACATCTTGGCCCACAGACAGCAGGAAGTAGTCTGTAACTTTGGGCACGTCATGAGCAAATATGAGACCTCAAAGTTATTACCCACAGTGACACACTTGCTCCAACAAGGCCCTACATACTCCACAAGCCACGCCTCCTAATAATTCCACTACTTATAAGTTTATGGGGACATTTACTTTCAAACTACCAAACATAATACCAATGTATTTAATGTGGATTCAACTCTTGCTTAGAAAAGTGGTATGGCCCTGATAGGCTTACATTGAAGTAAGAGGTATCTTGTTACCATCTTAGCTGATGACCAAGGATTACACTGGAGTAAATGACAACCGGATAATCCTGTTGTCATCTGTTAAGTCCGGTGTTTCTGCCACCATCTTTTGACAGTTGAAAAAAGAGTATGCCTTGTGATTTAACGTGACTTTATTTAAGGTGATTATTGTATAAACCAAGCAGGGCAGTACTCATAAAATAACCAGATATACTGAGCCCTGTGCTGATCAGTACATATTTTTTTTTATTAGACTAAGGAAGCAACACTAGGATTCTGAGAAGGTTTATTATGAAAGTGAGGCATATGTAAAATTGATATTTTGTGAAATTACATCATATAAGAATCAGGAAAATGAGGTCTCTAGTCTCTCTGTGGATTGTACTTATTTTAAAGTTTATTTTGACACTGAAGAATCTCTGATTCAAGAATTATAATTTTGTAAGACAAACAAGATATATAATATTAAGTCATAATCTTATAGAAGTTTCTAGTTTATTGTAAACTCATATATAAAAGTAAGATATACTACTTAATGGTTAGTACAAATGCAATTCTTTTACACAGAGAAACTTGTATTCTACATGTGTTGTCAAAATTAAGCCTAAAGCAAGTAATTCAAGCAACTTGAAATAAACCCACAGTTTGTTTAGTGCAAAATAATTTTCCAAATCAGATAGCTGTGGGTTTTAAAGAATAGGGACTCAAAGGGAGTGGTACTCTTAGGAGGTTTGGCTTTGTTAGAGTAGAGAAACAGAGCAGAATCAACATTATTGAAGTAAAGGTGTCACTGAGGGGGTGGGTTTGGAGGTATCACAGATGCTCAAGTCATAGCCAATGTTCCAGTTCACGTCCTCTTGCCTGCAAGATGTAGAATCTGACCTGCTTCTCTAGCATCATGTCTGCTTGCATGCTGCCATGTCCCACCATGATGAGAGTAGACTCTAAGTCTCTGAAAATGTAAAACACCCCTATTAAATGATTTTTCCTTTGTAAGGGTTGCTCTGGTCATGGTGTCTCTTAATAGCAATAAAAGCTGGCAGCTGTAGTTTGGAAAAGCAATTGAATGCTCTAAGTTCAGCTTAATGAGATACAGTTGGAGCACTGAATTCGGTGGTGGTGAGGGCAATTAGAACTGTGGGTGGTTCGATCAAGAGGTTTCAAAGAAGAATGGAGTGTGGTCGCTTTTTAAAATGCTCTTGTCCAAAGAGTCTGCTTGAAGCTAAAGTGAAGATTAAAGTGAATTTTGAATTAATTCCATTGTCAGAGAAAATCTCAAAATAACCTAGTATAGGCTCTGTTGTGTGGTTATTAGTGGTAACTCTATTGATTTATAAGGAAAAGGAGTCAGCTGAGCCGGGTAAATTATAAAATGTACAATTTGAGGGGAAAGCAGCACAAGGAAGGAAAATGGGTCTAAGTTCTGTGTTCAATGAGATAAAGAGATTAAGAAATGAAAGAAAGCCACTTATGATCGAGTACATATTATATTTGTCTTTCTGAGTCTGAGTTACCTCACTCTATATGTTGTTTTCAGGTTCTAGCATAAGTGGATTTTAGAAACAAAGCAAATCAAAACTAGCTTAAAATTCACAACCCCGGAGAACCTAAGCAACAAAGCAAACTCTAAGAGAGACATACATACATTTAATCTACCTGGAAAGTAGAAAAAGACAAACTCTCCTGAGTAAATTGGGAGCATGGGGATAATGGGAAAGGACAGAAGGGGAGGGTGGAAGAAGGGAGAAGAGAGAATAAAAATATATAGCTCAATAAAAACAATAAAAAATAGAGAAAACATGATCTGGACCCAAGGCCACCATGCCCTCAGTTGGTCTTCAGTAAGGATTGTGTAGATATAGCAACTGGTGGTATGTGAACCAAGCCAGGAGATTAAAAATGTAGGTTAAAGGGTAAGCTACATTGGCCCTTTTATTCCAGCATGCAATACTTACATCTTTTCCTTAAAATGACAATGAAACAGTCTTTATTCTGGAAATAATGTAACATATTTTTTAAATGTTAACTCTTATCTCCTTTTAATTAAAAACCTGAAGTGACCGCACTGAGATCCTCAAAATGCTTTTATTTTCTTTAGCACATAACATTTCAGGTTCTAGCACATAAACCAGGAAGATACTCAAACAATAGCACAGATACCTTGACTGGAAAATGGTTTTGAGAAAGTTGTCTGCCTTTGGACATATTCGATAAATTATCCATTCAGTGTTTTAGGACTTTGTTCATCTATAAATGACCAAGAAAGGGATGAGCTGCAGATGGTGAAAGTTCTTCTAATGGTACAGAGACAGAATGCAACAGTGTTTTTCCCTTACCACATATAAGCAGTTAATTTCACAAGTAACGCTTAAAAATAACTTCAGTGCAGAGATAGTACAGTTCATCTGTCAAGATGCAGGGCAAACTGAACCCGAAGAGCCTTTTGATAGAACAAACACAGAATTATAATGAGCAATGTTGCTACAGCGTAACAGATGTAGAATGATGACAGTCAGACTGATACACAAAACAAAAATGTCTCAAAGAGGAAGCCACAGGGCACCACTCAGCTGCCACTATTAAAATGAATCTAACATCAATTTTGTGGTAGTTCAGAATTGATCCTCTGCTGGCACATGTATCTCTCTATATGTTTATTGTGATTAAAACACATTACATAAAACCAATCAGCTAAACTTTTGAGTGAAAAGAGCTAAGTAGTTTTAAATATAAGTATGTTCTTCTTTCACATAGCCTCAGAAATTCCTTGTCTGCAGAGTAAGAATCTCAATATTGCATAAGCAAAATCCCCCACTTTTCCCCTTTGTTCACAGTAACTAGTTGGATTTCATTATTTGGTAACTTAGCTAGAACAAAAAGAATATCAGGTAAAATGGAGTAACGTAATATTTTGTTAAATTTATATGAAAGTATAACATGTAATATATAAAACACATTTGAAATTTATCTCCAAGAGTTTGAATAGAAATTTGGGAGTTTGCTGATGCTATGATATTCTTTTATACAATGTCATAAACATGTTTTCCAGCAGAAAAGGGGATTAGTTAATGGAAATAACATTGAACATTTAGTAATCTCATTAACATTCACAATTTGTGTATTTGGAATTGTGTCTATGAATTCAATAATTATTTTTGTTTTAAATAGATAAGGTGAATATAGTATAACCACTCAATGCTAATGAATTTTCTTATATTTTGTGTTAAAATTTTGTGTGTGTTTCTGTGTGTGTGCCTGTGTGTACATGAACAGGTTTGAAGAAGGTAGAAGAAGTTAAGATGCTTTTAAACACACACCCAAATAGATGCTTATTGCTGAGCCTGGGTTCTCGTTAAGAGCAGCACATTCCCTTAATCACTGTGCCCTTTTTCGAGTCCCAACTATGTATAAGAAATGGAACATAAAAATGAATATTAATTATAGGCCTTATTAAAAGTAATATGCAAAGAGAAAATTAATAAGTAATAAATATCTTGAATTTAACGTTATTTCCAGTTTATGGAAATTATGTTCCTAGAACATTTTTATCAGATATAAAATGTCTATGAAATTTATATTAAGTAATGCTTATGTCTTTGAAATTTATTAGGATATATACTCTCTATTCATTCTCAATAAGATAAGTTATTTTCATGAACACCTTAATCAAGAAGAAGTAGAAAAAATAGACTTTACGAAAGTGATTGACATCCTTAAACAGCATGTAAAAAAATGACCTTATAGAAATGGATGAGAAATATAACAGAAAGTTTGAAGAATTGAATAAATCAGTGAATGATACCCTAGGAAACCAAGGAAAAACAATCAAACAGATAATGGAAACAGTTCAAGACTTGAAAACTGAAATGGAGACAAGGAAGAAAACACAAACAGAGGGCCGGCTGGACATAGAAAATCTAGGTAAATGAATAGAAACTACAGAAACAAGTATAACCAACAGAATACAAGAGATTGAAGAAAGAATCTCAGATGCTGAAGATACCATAGAGAAAATAAACACACTGATCAAAGAAAACAGCAAATCCAACAAACTCTCATCACAAAACATTCAGGAAATCTGGGACACAATAAAAAGACCACACCTAAGAATAATGGGAGTTGAAGAAGGAGAAGTGCAGCTAAACGGTCCAGAAAATATATTTAATAAAATTATAGAAGAAAACTTTCCCAACCTAAAGAAAGATATACCTATGAAGATTCAAGAAGCTTACAGAACACCAAATAGGCTGGATCAAAAAAAAAAAAATTCCCTCGCCATATAATAATCAAAACACAAAGCATACAGAATAAAGAAAGAATATTAAGAGCTGCAAAGGAAAAAGGCCAAGTTACTTATAAAGAACCTTCAACCTGGAGATGGATGAAGATAGAGACAGAGACCCACACTGGAGCATCGGACTGAGCTCTCAAGGTCCCAATGAGGAGCAGATGGAGGGAGAACACGAGCAAGGAAGTCGGGACCAGGAGGGGTGCACCCACCCACGGAGACAGTGGGGCTAATCTAGTGGGAGCTCACCAAGGCCAGCTGGACTGTGACTGAAAAAGCATGGGATAAAACCGGACTCTTTGAACATGGCAGACAATGAGGGCTGAAGAGAAGCCAAAGATAATGGCACGAGGTTTTGATCCTACTTCATGTTCTGGCTTTGTGGGAGCCTAGCCAGTGTGGATATTCACCTCCTAGACCTGGATGGAGGGGCAAGGACCTTGGACTTTCCACAGGGCAGGGAATCCTGACTGCTCTTCGGACTGGAGAGGGAGGGGGAGAGGAGTAGGGGGAGGGGGAGAAGAGTGGGAGGAGGGGGAGGGAAATAGGAGGTTGGGAGGAGGTGGGAATTTCTTTTTTTTTCTTTTCTTTCAATAAAAAAAAGCTAAGTTATTTTATGATTTACATTCAATATTTTACACTTTCCTAAGCACAGTAATTTTATTTTATCACATGATTTGCATAAAACCTATATACTATGAGAAAATAAATAGAAACATTAAATAATGTCACATATTTCAAAATATAAGGGAAGCCTAGAAATAATAAGCAATCATCTCTTATCACATTAAATTAAATATATTAATTCAATTTTTATTTACACTAAAAATAATTTAGAAACAGCCATTTGTTTACTTTTATTTTCTATGAAAACAGAGATCTCTTGTGTTTTCAATTATTCAAATGAGGCACTCTGACAAAATTACTTAGAATTCATGTTTCTCAGAATTCAATTAGTTGAATCTTTTAGCACAGGGATGAAGCTCTGCATTTGAGTTTTGAAAACCTATGTAAATCTGTATGTAATAGCAAGCATCTTTAATTCCAGCACACCTACCATAAAACAGCACACAAAACAGAAGTCAGAAGTCCAGGAACCAGCTGTCCTGGTATATTCAATGAATAAAAGGCAAATAGCCTGTCTAAAATGATAATAAGCAAGTACTAAGCTAGAGGTTGTCATCCAATTTTGACACAAACCAGATATTCACATGGTTACTTACACACATCAAACACACACACACATACACAAACACATGCACACACATGCTATTTTATTCTCTTTTAGCACACAGTATAATATTTTCCACAATTATTGGAAGAATGTGCCTTTTGGCTGTTTCTTGACAGTAGTTACAGTTTTGTTCATGTGTTCTTTTTTTTTAACTAGATTTTCCTTAAAATTGAAGCATAAATCCCCAAACATGGTAACTTGAGACAATTCAAAATTAATTCTTAAAAGAGTAGAGAGTGATGATATTTTTAAATAAAGTCCCTTCTTTGCCCTCTGGATATTATATTCATGCACTCATTTAATAAACCTATATTTATTAATGTCTTATTATGTGTTGTGGAGTCTGCAGATATAAAAACACCCAAAGGAAATGAACCTGAAGACTTGGCTTCTTAAGTGCAATCCTGTAATTAGCTGAGCTCTTCCAGACAAATTCACAAATATAATGTACAGACATACTCACACTGAGATCACCCACAGAGGGTAAGGATCCATTTATAATTTATATATTCAAATATAAAGTCACTGTTAGCAAGTATACATCATGCACTTAAATATATCCCATGAGTGAGAAGTTTCCCAGCCATCTTAGAGCCCAGGCACCATCAGCATCTGTAATTTCTGGGCCCATTACCAATTTACTTAGTGAGTAGTTTCAGGATATATATTGCCTGGCCAACACAGAAAATGCCCAGACCACAGCACTTAGTAGCCACAGTCTGGAAAGGCAATTGAGACAAAATCCTTTAGGCTCTCAAGCCTATTTTCATCAGCCAATGCTGAACTTTAAACCCTATCTCCTCTAATGCACACCCAGGCTTTATCCTATCATTGGTAAGTGCTTCCTTATTTTAGACTTTTTGTTCTCCTCTAAAGTCTAATCCACCAGATTTGTCATCCAGGATAGTCTTCCGATAATTGGTTAAGTTTCTTGTACTCCAACGTTCTTCTCTTAATTTTACCATTGACTCTTTGTCTTCTGAAATTGACTCACTATAAATATGGCACTTTTAATGAGATTCCTTCCTTTTGTTATTTTTTTGACACACGAAGCTGTTTAATTAGGTTGTTAGCAATTTAGAAAACCAGTTTGTGAGGATACATCCCGTTCGTCAGACTTTTCTTTTTTTTCTTTTATTCAAAAATTTACACTTCCTCCCTTCCTCCACTCCCCTCCCGCTCCCCCACTCAACCTCCTCCCTCCCCCTCCCTCCTTAAGAGAGGGCGTGGAACCCAGCCCTGTGGGAAGTCCAAGGCCTTCCCCCTAAATCCAGGCCTAGGAAGCTGTGCATCCAAATAGATTAGGGTCCGAAAAAGCCGGTACATGCAGTAGAAACAAGTCCCAGTGCCTTTATTAATGGCTTCTCAGTCAAACGCGTTGTCAGCCACATTCAGAGAGTCCGGTTTGATCGCATGTTCATTCAGTCCCAGTCCAGCTGGATTTGCTGAGCTCCCATTAGATCAGGCACACTGCCTCAGCTGCTGGACCAACCACTCGAGGTCTTGACTTCCTTGCTGTCTTCCTTCTGCTTTGCTCTTCAACTGGACCTTGGGAGCTCAGTCCATTGCTCTGATAAAGGTCTCTGTCTCCATCTCCATCCGTCGCTGAATGAAGATTCTATGGTTATACTCGAGATAAAGAAATCCAATTACATTGAAATCAAAGCAATTGTAAAAGTCCAGCCACAATCCTTTATTATTTTGTTTACTACGTCTACATCACTCCAGTTCCTTTTCACCAGTATCGGTTAGGAATCCAACGACTGATCCGACTCTTTCCATCATTCATAGTACCTAAGTTCTTTCAAGCTGCATTCTCATTACTTCTCTGATTTCTGGAGCTTCAATCATTCTCTAAAGATATGATGTCAGAGCAATCTCGAAGTTACTCATCATGTCTTCATTTCTAGAATTCTCTACACCACTAATGTTTACTGGAAGGATCATAATTTCCTTCATAACTTTTATAACTAATAAAATATTAAATAAATCATCAATATGAATTAAACCTTCTATGTAAGACATGTAGACTTTCACTTGTAGTATTATTTATCCCTAAATTTAAGAAGTATTACTCAAAATGTAGTAGGACCAATGAGATGATTATTTTTCTCTCTCTTTTAGAATAATTTCTACTTTTTGGTGACAGGATTTCTCTGTGTAACCCCCCTGGATGTTGTGAAATTTGCTATTTAGTCCTCCCTCTTCCTCCTGAGTGCTAAAAAGAAAGATGTGTGCCATTATGTCAAGCTTCAATAAGGAGAATGTTGAAGTATGCTGTTACAGATCATGTATTTATAAATTCAATAATATACATCTGTAGATGTGTATAAATAATAATTGAATATATTTTTCTAGTCATCTTTAAGAAATCGTACATCTAGAAAAAAAGAAAATTCAAATATATGAGAGATTAAAGGAACAACCGGTTATCAAACTGAACATTTCTTGAAGACAGAAGAGGTTTTATGATTCCCTCCATCTGTAATCTGACAAAATGTTCATATGAAAAATCAAAGCCAGACACATAAGTCTCTGTAACAGTTGTAAGTTGGCATTTGACTTTTTGAACAAGATTTAAGTAGTTGGTAATCTGTGATTAACTGAGGATCAGATGAATGAATGACAGCATGCTCCTAAATTAGGCATTTAGTTAAATTTCATATTAGTTATATTACAGTGCATTAGATAAAGATTCAAGCTACCAAATTAGTTTAATCATTCTCATTTGTGACAATATTTTTCTAAAGGGGGAAGAGGAAAGCTATAAGCACACCACTTTTTGTCTCAAGAAAGTCATTTGGTAACTCAGTTAATGCACTTACAATATAATGGGCCAGAAATAAATCTGGTTAGTTTTATTAAAAATATCGTAAGTTAATTCAAAATCCAGTGCTCACTCCTTTCTCATGAAGTTGGGGATGCAGAGAAAATGCGTGGGCTATCACTCAAATGAAGGCACACGTACATATTGCTGACCAATGAAAATTTTACAAATTTGTGTTTTAATTACAATGATGATACATAGGAAAAATGAACAGATACTTTAATGGATAAGATGGATAGAGAAATGATGTCCTACAGTTTTTTTTTTATAATAGGACAGAATCTAGAGCATTGAAAATGATTTAACCTCTAATTCAAACTGGGACTCTGTAACTAGTTGCCACAAATGAGAATTGTGGAATTAAATAAGAGTAATTCACCTGGCAAAAATGAAGAAATTCAAATTAACAGAAAAGACATGGCAAACATGAAGAGATGTCAAATACTCCTTTTAGACGTCGTTCAAGCTATTATCCAAGCATCTGGAATAAATGATAAAACAATAAAACTTTCTCAAATGGATTTTTTTGATATTTTTCTTCAGTATAATATTTGTGAGGAGGTGAGAAAGCGCTTCCTTTTCTCACTTTTTCTATAGGAACTGAGGCCGATTTCCAGTTTTGTCACACTTTACATGCACCCATCACAAATTTTTGAAATGCATTATCATTGCACACCTATTTTGGGGGAGTATGATAAAAGTCTTCTGCAGATAACATGTCTTTTGACATGTGCTCACATTTCACTACCTAAAATGTGGTAACTTAACTATATCTAGCACTAAAGGTACCAGGGAGATACAGCTTGTTGCTGAGCAGTTTTTTTTTTTTTCACATTTATCTCAGGACAGAAATAGAAATTATATAAAGAAGATGGCAAGATTTCATACAGAGGAGATCCATGCCACACGGAGGATAAGAAGGAAAACAAAGAAAACAGTATAAATACATAGCTACACCATAATATTTTCCATCACTACTGCTACAAATTGCTTCCAATCAAACTGTTTTCCCTCCATATATTCTTACTTTTTCCCGCAAACAAAGTCTAAAGAATGTTGAAAACAACTGAAACAGAACAGTAAGCCTCATACAATATGTTTTATATCCTGAAGGTTTTTGTGTTTTTTATTTTTTGTTGAGACAGGGTTTCTCTGTGGTTTTGGAGCCTGTCCTGAAACTAGCTCTTGTAGACCAGGCTGGTCTTGAACTCACAGGCCTGCCTCTGCCTCCCAAGTGCTGGGATTAAAGGTGTGCGCCACCACCGCCCAGCTATCCTGAAGCTTTAATTCAGGTATATGACCACTATAAATCAAAGTGAAACCAGTCGAGGACATTGTGATGAAGAGATATTAAAAGAAAAATGATATAATCGAGAAGGAAGCTTTTTGGCTTGAGGTGGCACTCAAGGCGGGCTGAAAAATACAGCAGTGACAGGATAGGATGGCAGAGGGCTCCCGGATGAAGTTGATTAGACACTAAGTCTCTAAAAGCATAATTAATTGTTTGAAATATAGGTTGAAACATAATGGGAAGGCTGAGGAGTACTGGCCTTTACAGGTAGATGGAAATGAAGCATATGGGGCTTTAGAGAGTAAATGAATCCTGTAGTGGCTTAATCACAGCTGTGGGGGCACATACCAAAGGATTCTGAACTCAAGTTCAACCTGTAGCACATACAAAGAATCTCCCCTAACCCCCTATATACACACACACACACACACAAATAAATGAATGAATAAATAAAATTGGTGAGAAAGGGTGAATAAAATGTTAGATTTTAAATCAAGTAAAATAATTGTTATATTCTATTATACTATCTTAATATATTAAAATATAGTTTGAATTATATGACTCTTCTTACTTTAAATAAACAACACAGTTCAGAGTTTTACAAGAGGGGATGGCATAACCGGCATTCTTCCATGCCCACTCTGAGGCATTGATTCTAAGAAATGAAAATGTATGCCTAAAAATATATTTGAACTCTAATATTTATAGCATATTTATTCATAAGCACCCTGAACCAGGAATAACCCGAATGCCTATGAGGAAGTAAATTGATATACAAATTATATTTTATTCATACAATAAAATACTACTCAGCAATAAAAGAAGTTATGGGTTATTGATTTGCATAGCAGAAAGGCTGAATCTCAGAAGTACACTAAATGAAAGAAATCGGGTTTTAAGGAGCACTCGCTATATTTTCCAATTTATATAAAAACCTCAAACTATGAAGCTGGATTATTCTAAGAAGAAAGCCAACCAGAAATGGCCCACTTATTCATAGTGACATGAGTGTTCACCACAGAAAAGCAAAGTTTTAAGATTTTTTTTAACCCTTTATTTTGATTGTGGTAGCTAGTAGATGCAAGTTAACTTTTGTCAAAATTCTTCAAATATTATTCTTTAAGAACCTACAGTAATTATACAAACATATATCTTATTAAAGCACCAGGTTTTTGCTGTTTTCAATGATAATAGTCATGGGAGTTTATATGCATTTAGAATTTAATAATGCACCCGGGCTTCGTGGCACAGGCCTTTAATCTCAGCACTCAGGAGGCAGAGGCAAGTGGAAGTTTGTGAGTTCAAGACCAAGCTGGTCTACAAGAGCTAGTTCCAGGACAAGTTTCAAATCTACAGAGAAACCCTCTCTCAAAAAACCAAAAAAAAAAATTAATAATGCTATATTATCATCTTGTTTAGATAAAAAATGGTACAATTCTAATAGGAAGAATATCTTCTGAACAATGTGATTTATGTGTCACCCTCTAGACCAAAATTACACAGAAAATTATCTTTTCATCTTTGGGACTTTTGTACCTGTTGCTCCTTCCAGGATAAAGCTTTCCAAATCCCTTTTCACCTATTTAAAAGACCTACTCTTTCTTCAGCTCTCACACCAGTCTCCCTCTTCCAGGAAGTAACTTCAACTATCTTGTCAAATTCTCTAACAATATTTTCACACAATCTGTTGAAGTAACACCTTAATAAAGAAAACTTTCCTATAACAGTTTATGAACTGTGGACCTACTCATTTTGTTCTACTTTCTCATATCCCAAACTAACAAGCTTTAGCAACTAGAAATTTTTGCTTACTGAGGCTACAACTATCACCACATAGACTCTTAAACAAAGCACACAACTTAATATTTGGACAATGGCTTGCATTTATCAGCTCTCCTAACATATATTAGTGCAAAAGCATCTACAAGGATTTTAAATATCTCAGTAAAATAAGATGTGGGTCAATTAATTGATGAATTGAGACTTAAGCAAAAGAGGAGCTGAATGGAAATAAGCAGATGGATAATTAGTTGAGAATGATAGCAGTTACATGCATTGATGAATTAAGGATATGAGAGAACAGCATTAGGATATGATTTAATGTTATTATAGATTTCAGAGTGAAACATTACCACTTTAAAATCACTGAAGAAAAGCCTTTTGAATTTATCATGTTCTCAAAGACTTTCTCAGCGAGGCAATTGAGAGTTGTAAATATCTTAAAATAAAGCTATAACTGAACAGATGGCAGTATTCAGAGAAAGTTTCAAGACGATGTCCAAAATCCAAAGCTCAACTGCAAAAAAGGAAGCAGATAGCAGCCTCTCTCATTTCACTATCAAGCAGACAGAATGTACAAGTTAGAGGATGCCACTGCGTTCTGGAAAGGCATTCTCAATCTCCTACTGGCCCCAATCTTCTCGTTCTCTAGTGGTAATGGATGTCTGAAAAAAGTTCCCGAAAAATAATTTTCTGTATCCATGGAAACCTTTTTATGATGATGTTTGAGACAAATATGGTTGTCTGTATTTGGATGAAGGTTGAGCATTGCTACCTTTAAAAGCAATATTAAAAGTCCTCCAGGGAGAGATAAACAGAATGAATGATTTTATTTTGTGTGGTAAGATTATAGATGTAAGTCTTTTAGGTGAAAATAACTGTGTCTTAGAGGGAAGGGGAAAAGTAAACACTCAGATGATGCTCAGTAGTTGGGAACAATTACATAAACATTTGAAGGGCATTCTGTAGACCTGATTTTTCTCCCCAAGGGAAGTCTGTCTGCTTTTCTCATACGGTTATATTTTTATTTCTTTTAGTGCTTTGTTGGTAATTCTCAGCCTTTGTTACATTTATATTATCCTAAATCCTACATTTCTTAAAAATCCAATTGTGTCACCAGGTTAAGTGAAAAAAAAAAAAAAAGAAAAGAAAAGACAAACATGAGATTTTTATTTTCCCCAAACTTGGAATCTAAAAAGAGAATATTTTGGACATATATTCCTATTAGAACACAATTAGGAAAAACCCAACTTCTAAAATAAAGGGCCAGTAATGAACTGAGTGTTGAAAAATGAATAAACTATGCATTCTTGTTCTTTATGTTCTAAGAAGTCTCCAAGATAGAAAATAAGAAATACTCTTCCTGGGGAAGGAAACTGCACATGCAGTCTCAAATATGCAAAAAAAAAAAAATCAATCTGACAGGCTATTTTTTAAAATTTCATTCTATTTATTTTGTTTTTATAAAAATGACAGTAGGTTAAGTAATTGTTAAGTGCTTAGCCCACATTTGCTGGAGTCAGGGTTCAAACACTGCCTGACTGGTGCCAGGAACCACTTCCTGCAGCATGCCCCTAGGCTCTAGTCTGTTAGCATCTGTGAAGTGTTGAATAGGGGTAAAACTTTTGAGATGGCTGTTTGTTAACTTAAGCTAATTTCTCCTAAATGGCTTTAATTTAGTGAATAAAAGTAACTTTTAGCTACTGGGAAAGTATAAAATGGAGATTATTGATGATGAATACTGACACATTATTAATATTATTTCTACTCAATTCACCCTGAGAGGAAGTACATGTACTAATAATTTTCACATCATTATAGTTATGCAACATTTACTGATTGGAAGAGTTTTTTTTTTCAACTTTCCCCTATATCTGCTAGATTGAATGTTTGCACCTGTGCAATCACTGGTGGTATGTGTATGCAAATGAAAGTGTGTTACTACATGTGTGTGTGTGTGTATGATACATGTGTGGGCCTGTGTGTGAGTGCGTGTATATGTAAGAAATCAATCATTATATTGCATTTTCATTAAAAGGCACATTGAAAGACTATCAGAAGCAGAGATAAAAGAGTTAGTAGGCCCACATCTTTCCTGACGTTTGCTTCTTGTGCAAGCATGCTTTTAAGCAGTTAATCCTCTACTTTAAAGCAAAAGGCCGTCAGGTATATGTATGAGGCCTGAATACATATGCTACATAAGGCTTTGCACCCTGAACCAATAAGTTAGGAGTTTGGGGAATGGTACAATACTAGAGAGAGGGAAGACTGTAGTTCCCTGAGAGTTCAGCCAGTGATGAACAAATGGGGACAAGGACAATATGACTTGAAATAAAAAAAAAAAAAGACATTTTTTTCCAAGTCAGTGCAGAAGTCATTTCTGCCTTCTGTAAGTTTTGGTCTTTGTGAATCTATAGTGAACGGAAAACAGCTTGCAGGATACCTTGTGGGTATCGGCTTTCAAACTCAGTTCATCAAGCTTGAAAACAAGTCCTTTTCCCACTAAGCCTCCATGGGTCCATTAATCTCTTCTTTTTACCCTTATAAATTATGACCTATACAATCCTCTCCTGAAAACAGTCAAACAGAGTATAGTTAATGTGTTCTCTTATATAACAGGCGTTGAATGTATTTCCTTCTTGCTCTGGCTGTCTTTCCAGTGCCCTTACCTCTTATTCAGCATGTTTTCTGAAATCACCATCACTACCTGGTGAAGCACCAGTCTATTTAAAACAAATCTGTCACTAGTAGAGGTATGATTAACTTTCAAATCATTATCAAACCCTACCTTAGCCTGTTTATTTTGTGAACTTGCTAGTACCTGTGTGCTTATTAATAGTGCTAATATTGCAAGAAAATTGAAATAATTTAGGGAATTATTCTTCCAGAAAATAAAATGTTCAAAATTTAAATTATTCTGCTTATCCTTCATTCAATTCTCTCCCCTTGAATGATCCAGGTTTCTGCACATGTTAGATATTCTTCATAAAGTAGATTTCATTATGGTTATATCAAGGCCATAAAGGAGATTAAAAGACATTATCATTATTAAGAATCTGCCTTAAGTTTTTGTAAATGTTAAAAAATAAGTTGAGAATTTATAAGCTTGCTCAATTTAGAAACTATTACATTTATCATTTGCACAAATATAAATTAAAATATTAAATCTAATTTTAAATTCTCATTTTAAAATAGTAACAAGTCTGATGTTACAGAAGAGTTATGGTGTTGTCATTTAATAATAAAAAAACTTTTATCTAATAAAAACATGATGGTTTTAGTAAAGTGCTTCTCTCTTTAAAAAAAAAAGCAAATTCTTCATGTATCCTGATATAAAATGGAAGAGGAGGTAAGAAATACAGTATGGATGAAGTTAATTTAAAAACTATTCAGATCATCAAAATGCTTGATGTTTTCCTGACCATTGTGTCTGAGTTATCACGCATGATTCAAAAGTGAAGATCTGAAGCATAGTATCTTGTTATTCTAAACAGATTTGTACAATAATTCATTAACATTATATATTGATGTGGGATTCTCATTGTATGCTATGAATATCATTGGTTAATAAAGGAACTGCTTCAGGTCTATAGCAGAGCTATAGGGGAACAGAGCTAGGTGGAGCAAACTAAACTGAATGCTGGGAGAAAGGAGACGGAGTCAGAGAGAAGCTATGTAGCCTGGCTGGAGACAAACGCTGGAACATTACTGGTAGGCCATGAGCCTTGTGGTAAAATATAAAATAATGGAGATAGGTTAATTCAAGATGTAAGAGCTAGTTAGCAATACACTTAATTAATTGGCCAGACAGTGTTTTAAATCATGTAGTTTCTGTGTAATTATTTCAGGGCTAAGCAACCAGGAACCAACAAGCAGCCTCTCTCCCTCCAACAATATATGACATTGAAGGGTCATGTTTGCTCTTAAATGCCAACTAGACACTGTCTAGCTTTAGCTGGCATAAACCTCAACTGAAGAGCAATTGGTATCAGGTTTATCCTATAGGTCTGTGGTCATGTTTGGTAGGTAATGTTTTGATTACTAATTGGTTTAAAAGGGCTCAGACTACTGTTGTTGTCACAGTTCCTTGGGCAGGTGGTCCTGGGCTGTACGAAAGAGTTAAGCAAGTGTGATAGGGTGAATTAGGAAGCAGCTTTGCCCCTTGTTTTTTTACTTCATATCTAGCCTTGACTTCCCTCAATGATGGATTAAGATATGTAATTGCCAAACAAATAATCGTCACTTCTCCTAATTTGTTTTTTGAAAGAAGTGTTTTGTCACAGCAACAGTAATGCAAAGCTGGACAGTTCCTTAATTAAACAATAACAACAAAAAGTGATCACATTTTGGGTGCTAGAAATTGAACGTAGGTCTGATTTGTCCTCTACCCACCAGATATACCCTGACCCACTGATATTTTATTAAATAAGAAATGATAATGAAAAGTTCTGTAATAACTAATCGTTTTCATTGCGAGGATGCTTGACAAAATGAATATGTTTAGTGTGTATTTCAAGCTATCATTTTAAAGCATTTTCCTGCCTATTAAAGATGATGCTTTTGCTTTTTGGCAGAGAGATATTATCAATCAAGAGCAGTCTTCTCTTGGGTACATCTAAAATATCTTGTACCCTATAAGTGCTTTACAAAGCAGTGTTTTCAAAATCTAGTCTTGGTCTTTTTTTTTTTTTTTTCTACCCACAGCTATTTCAAAGCTAGAAAATTGCATTTTTGTTGATTTTTTTTACAATTTTGTTTTGCTGAAAAGAGTAAAGGTTAGACAGTAAGCATTCCATTCAGGAAGACAGTTGAGTGGAGAGCATTATTTTTCTGCCAAGGTGATGGCATGGCCTTCATTTTGATTCTGCAGAGTGACTGCGTGGATGTGCAAATAAGAGCAGTCACAACTTCTGATGTCACAATCCAAAGTGCTAAAATTTCTCATGCTGTTTCTTTCTTATTCTAAACTTCTCTTTTGTTGTTGCTGTTATTCTTCAATTCTTCTCTCATAAATTACTTATTCGGGCCATAGTTTGCCTCCCCTCCTCTCCTCTGAGTCCCTCCTTCAATCTTCATTCTCATGAAGATCTATTTTTCCTCCATTTTCCTGCGAATAAAAGACCAGGCCTCCCTGGGATATACACTGAACATGGCCTAACAAGTAACAATAAGAATAGGCACAAAGCCTTATATCAAGTCTGAAGTAGGCAACCCAGAGGGAGGAAAGGATCCCAAGAAAAGGCAAAAGTGTCGGAGACACTCCCCACTCTCACAGCTTGAGTTTCATGAGAACGCAAAACTATACACCATAAGGAATATAAACTCGGAGGATACACATCAGATCCACACAGAGCAGTGTTTGTTTCTTCATTCTCTGTGAGCCGCTGTCAGCCCTGCTTAGTTGATTGTGTGGGTTGCGTTCTCTTGCTGGTCCTGACTCCTTTGGCTTCTGCAATCCTTCTGTCCCCCTTCCAGGGGATTCCCTGAGCTCTGCCCAATGTTTGGTTGTGGGTCTGTACAGCTGCTCCTATTTGTTCCGAGATGATACTGCGACACTGCTCTGATGACAACTGGGCGAGGCACCGATCTATGAGTATAGCAGAATATCATTAGGAATCATTTCATTAACTTTTTTTTTTTTTTTCCCAGTCATGTTTGGTTACATTCTGGGTCTTTGGGTTATCCTGCCTCTGGTTCATGGCCATCCAGGCATTGTAAGAGTTGAGCTCCCTCTTGTGGCATGGGCCACAAATTATGCTAGTCATGGATTGGCTTCTCCTACAAGTTCTGAGCCACAGTTAGTTCAACACTTCTTACAGGCAGGAAAGATTATAGGCTTTGTGACTGGGTTGCTGTTGCAGTTCTATTTCAAGGAGCCGTGCTTGGTTATAGAAGATGGCTCCATATCACTCATTATAGGAAGACTCATTATGTTCATACTTGCAGATTCCAGGAAGTTTTCACTACACTAGGTTTCTCCATGACCCTCTCCCAAACGGCCTCCAACTCCAGGTGTCTCTCCCAATACCCCCTCTCTTACTCTGTCCCTCCAATCTCCCACATACCCCTTCCTGTTCCTATCTCTATCTGTCCCTAGTCAATTTGCTAACAAAATCTACACAGAGCCAGAAAGGTTAAATTACAAGTGGATTCAAGGTGGGCACACATGTATCTCCCTGTGAAGTGGAAATAGAATAGATTGTAAACTTCTTAAGAGTGACCACACTGACTTTACTGCCCAATCTTTGGAAAATCTGTCCTATGCCTCAATTATTTCAAAATGATTTTAAGAAAATTTTATCATCAGCAATATAGATTGATAAAATCTCTACATTTAATTTACAAATAAAACTTTTACTTTTAAACCTTTATTATTAAAAAGTTGTAAGTAACAAAATACACTACATACAAGTAAACAAGAGGAGCACTGTTACTAAATCTTTTAGATTTATTTTTTGAAGAAATATGTAGCTGAAGATTGTAAGGAAGATTATACATTCTGTTGAAATAAGAGCGGCGGGGCTGCGTCCCCAACACCCCGGCCGCTTGGCTAGCTCATGCCCGAAATAACAACACACAAACTGTATTCATTTAAGAACTGCTTGGCCCGGCTAGTTCCAGATTCTTATTGGCTAGCTCTTACATATTGTTCTAACCCATTTCTAATAATGTGTGTAAGCACCCCAAGGTGCGCTTACCGGGAAGATTCTAGCCTACTCGGAGAGCTGAGCATGGCACAGAGCAGATTCTGACCTCACTTCCTCTTCCGCCCAGAATTCTAGTCTGTTTTTTCCACCCACCTATGTTCTAAGCTATGAGGCCAAGCAGTTGGTTTATTATAATTAACCAATTACCTTCCTCCATCAACATTCCACTATGTAAGTCTGGGGAGAGTCAAGGTTTTGTTTTCAGTGTGTCAAAAATGAAAAAAAATATTTTATAGTTGTCTATGTTTTTGTTTGGAGCAATGTTATTTTAAATTTGAATATGTATACAAAATATTTTAAAAGGTTTTCCTTATAAGTATAATGATAATAATTAATAAAAACAATAATAAAATATTAAAATCTCCCTGCAGGGAGCAGAAGATGCCCTTCCTGAGAGAATACCTGAGTGAAAGTGTATTTTGACAGTGGTGTGTCCTACCAAGGACTGAAAGAGTAATTGACTCATGGGATGGACCAGTCTGGGAAGAAATGTCAATCCTTCTCTCAGGATTCAGAGTGAGTGTTTATTGACAACTGATAGAGGTGAACAAAGACAAGCAACTGTGGTTTCTTTTTCCTGGATGTTTATAGCCAGAGACTGCTCAACTACAGAGACCTCTAACCTAGACTGCCTAACCCTCTCTCAAGCTGTACCTGATAAATGCCATCTGATCTCAGTTCCACCACAGGTGTGTGTGTGTGTGTGTGTGTGTGTGTGTGTGTGTGTGTGTTCATGTGTTCTTTATCATTTCTTCTCTACCTCTAGCCAGGGTTCTGGAACCAAACCCCAAAGGACCTAGGATGTACTTTGATTAGAGTTTAGTGAACAAAATTGCAGTTCAGATAAAATATTAAAACTTCCATTTACCTTATTGTTTATTAATTTCCATCCCTGCCTTTACTCCAAATGTCAGTAAAACTGGTGCCTACAAGATGTAGATAATATGAATAGAGAAAAAGCAGAGGGCCATAGGAGAAGAGGAGGAATGTCAACACAGAAGGAGAGGGAAGGAAGAGGGAAAATATACACAAAAGACACTTTCAAAAGCTATAGGAATATTGTTTTTAATTTACCCAAAATTACTTACAATATGTACGTGTATGTGGACATAGATATACATATATAGCTTAAATGAAGTTAAGTTGATTTCTTTGGCAATGATATCCCCAATAGCTGTAGAGAATAAAAACCCCAGTGTCGGACATGGGGATTTCCTTTTAGAGTTGTTGGTTATGGAGTCTAAGAGACCTGAAAAATAATACAGGCTATTTTGTTGTGCTTAGTTACTTCCAAAATGCTGACATTAAGTCCTGATTGACAAAGACACTATGCTCTTTGAGCGAGGTACACAGAGATGCCTAGTTGGATCTGTCCTGAAAACTTCCACACTGAGGACTAGCTGTCGTAGGCGAGGAAAGTATTTTATCAGCTACCAACGGAGGAGGCATTCAATAAATAAATAGCAAACAACAAGAGAAGATGCATATAGTTTTTCAAAAGTTATACCAAAGTTAAAAATAGTTCTTGGTTTTCTTCAGCCTGTAAGAGAAATGAGAGTAGCATTCACTATTAGGTGCTTTCCTACCATGCCAAATCAATGCTGAAGGAAAAGTATTTGTTTCAGAAACATGCCATTTGATTAATTTATAACTAAATATTTATTGAGATGAATAAATACAACATATTATTATTTTGGGAAGGTTAAACATGAATGGAATATTCTATTACTTAATGACAGAAAAAGGATGAAAAAATTAAATCTGTAATTTATTTAATTTGCAGCTTGCCAGCTGATGTGATAGCTTAAAACTTCCATGAGCTTTATAAGAAGGAACTCTTAATACCAGATCTAAGGGGACAAAAATAGTGCCACTCAGGACAGTAAAAGGAACCATATAAATTATCAAGAAACAAAGCAAGAAAAAAAAAACATAACCTAATGATACTCAGACATACTCTCCAGAGACTGGACTATGAGCAAACAACTCAGGAGATAATGTTTTCTACCCCTCTCATGCTGTTAAAAATGTCCGATGAAGATTTATGGCATAAAGAAAAATTTGTAATATGTTTCATTTGCATGTACATTTCTTCCATACACATTTGTATAACCTTTGTCTGGTACAATATATAAAATAAAATGTTGTCCATGGGATGTAGAGTGCAAATCACTTGGGGACAATTATCTCTGCTGCAGGAACTTTATCCTTCATATAATAGATTGCCTCCCATCCTTAATGCTTTCCAGAGAAAATGCTTTCCATATGAGACACAAAATCCTAAGCGTGCATATGAAAATTTTCTCTTCCTAAACTAAAATTAAACCTTAGCTATTATACATGATGCTGGACATTATAGGATGAACTTTCATTGGCTATGAGGCTACAGATGAAAGCTGATACTTCAGTGATTTTCATTAACTCCATAAGCAAGAACTTAAAATTAGAGACATGCAGCCTGCTCTAAGCTTCCACTATGTTTTAACATTTTATATAACAACTTCTATATATCTTTACTTTCTTTGGCTTCTCTTTGAGCAGTATGAATTGTCAATTAAGTTAATTGATTCATGCAGAAGGAATCATGCATATAAATATTATAACATATATAAACTTATGCATGTTCACGTATAGATATATAAATAGAAGTATTAAAAGAAATATTCAGTTTAGTGTCCTTTGTAAATAGTAAAATTGGTTTAAAAATTCTATATTTTCTTACTGATAACTATTTTATTGTTTCTGACTGCTTTTAAACTAATAAATTTGACATTGTCACATAAATTTACACAGACAATAATAAAACAAATCATTTTAGCATACATTATCAGCATTTAATTTGATTGTTTTCAATCAATAATTACGTGAACACATACTCTAAGACTTCATTGCATCTTACTCCACATGGGCTCCACAGCTGCTAGTTTATAAAGCTTCCAGTCGTTAAAAAAAGTTAGAATTAGCTAAGGTTTTCCCTTACTAGTCTGTCTTGGATTGACATTAAATGAAAAAGTAGATTTAGAAACTCCCTATTTTGTAAAATATGTTTTTGACTGGTGAGTCTAGAAACACTTTCTATTGTTCCCATGAAATTTTCATTATGTTCTTGATGTATTAATAATTCATAGGAAGGGAAAATATAAGTGATACAAAATAATGCAGCTATTTTCATTTTAAGAGACCCATGAGATGAATAAGATGCCTGATTTTTGTCTTAGTATAAGCAACTTTGAGGAAAACTAGAGACAATCAAGTTTCATTTCCCCCTAGAGATTCTGTGTGTGTGTGTGTGTGTGTGTGTTTACGGCAATGTTATCCATATACACAAGCACATATAAATATATGTGTGTGTGTGTACACTTATAGTTAAATCTACTAAGTACAATGTATATACTGGAGTCTACCCATGTTTTTGAATCTGCTTTAAGCAACAAAGATATAGAGATTGTGTTTGTATAGAAATATTTCTATTCACACACACATAAATTCAATTATCCATGTATAATTTAATACATATGTTTAGTTTCCACATACTTTATCACTAAATACTGTGTTTTTAGCATCTTTTGTTAAGCAAAATAAAAAAAGTAAGTAAAGATACAAGGTAATTTTTAATAGTTGAGAAATTTAGATTTCAAACTCCGGCCTAAATTGATTATCTTATATTTTCATTAAATATCAGATGGTAAATTACAGGCAAACTCTTTAAAACACAGATTAAATTGTTTAATTATGAACTTTATCTATTTATGCTTTTATAAATAAATATATTTATTTATATATTTATATGTATAAATATGTGCATATATATTTAACTTCATGTAAAATTCCAAAAAAAATATCAGCAACTTAATTATAATATTTATTGTGAGAAAAAAATCATTTGCCTAAACTTCACCTTATTAAGCTTCAGTTGTGAAAAATACTAGAGAGAAAACAGTATTAATTCAACAGAAAATCCTAAAGGGATGTGCTGTATCCTTGTTCGACTTTTTTTTTTAAGTTTTGTCTCCATTTAATCAGAAAATGGTGTTAAAATAAGCACATACACACATGAAAGAGTAGATTTTGCAACATTGTTCTAAATAATAATAATATTTTTGACTGAGTCTAGAAACATTTTTATTCAGCTCATTGAATCTTAATCATATACTTGATAAATTAATGACTAATATGATATAAAATATGAGTCATACATTATAGCATTTCACACAAATAATTGTGTAGGTATGTGTATGTATATTGTATATATTTGTAAGCAGATATACATAATACATACAATACTCTAATATACTCTACACAAATATATTTTTGCATGTGTATATGTAGTTATATAGATATCTATACAAATGTACATTTATCTCTGTGAGCTCTGTCACTGAACTAAATGTCATATAATTTCAGTAAATTAGCTTTTAAATTGCTTTTTGTTATGTAACTTTTGTGGAACAAATGCAGAATAAATAAAAAGTTATATTTCAGTTCTCTATACGGAAGATCAAAGAATAATGGCTTCCAGGTATGATTTTGATGACAAAGAATGTCAGAAAGATAAGATAAAATAAACATGAAAATGAGAAAGATGGCGAACATGAGCAATTTAGGAACATTGAATCAGAAATCCAAAATTGTAGGGTAAAATTCAAGTAATCTAATCAGTGTCACTCCCAAAAGTTAAGCTGGGTAGCCATGGAGACAAAAAGCTTGGTAGTCCCATCCTTACAAGTTTACAGTCCTCACAAGCCCTAGAGGTTTGATGAGAAGTGATTCCCTTGACCTGTGTCAGCAGTGGGAAAAAAAAATTCACTAAACCACGTTCTTCTCTGATTTGGAGGTCAGTGCTCAACACCATTTTAAGAAGGAACCTTTTTATTAATACTACAGGTATGAAAAGAAACAGTGACGACAAAGTCTATGAGCCAAAATTCATCCAGCTGTGTCTCTTAATGAGCGAGAGCCCTTGGAAGCAGGTGGAGAGAGTAGACTGCAGATGCTAAATTGCTGAGAGCAGACAGAAAGTAGCTTGGCTTAGTCAGTAAACGTCATGAAGAAAGTACCAGTATTCCTGCCAGGACGTGATAAATAAAACTTCATTAAGTAAGATAACCGTGACATCTGAGAGCCTTGAACCTGAGGGCAGAGGGTTGATTGACCTATGGAGACACCTGGCTGCTATTTACTGTTGTCAGAAAAGTGGGAAGCACTCCTGGCAGGTGACCTATACTTAGTTCATAAAAGACCAGGACAGATCTTCCATTCATACTAGTCTTCCGTGTTCTCGTTTCTCCCACTACCAATGCCTATCACTTCTTTTAACGACGGCGGGTAATTTCTGGGGATTCTTCACAGGGGAGAAGACTGGGAAAAACTGCACAGCCCACAGTCCTATGATAAAACTCACTGCAGTTAGTGGAAAATGCGGTAGACAAAGCAGGAAGCCTATTAAAATGATGAGAGGTATTACAGACACATAAGTCCTGTACAATATAGGAATATATCAGCCTAAATATAGAAAAGCCAATGCGTATAGATTTATATATCTATATATGACTGCTCCAGCTTTTCATATTTCTTCCCTGTATTCTTGTTGTTTTTCCTGCCCATTTTATAGTACCTTTATTGTATCAAATAACTTTAGTATTTATTTGAATTTCCCTTCAAATATTCACCTACTTTTGTTGACAAATCTTTATCACCATTCTCTTCTCTTGTTTTGATTACTTTTCTTCTCTTTGCCTCTGTATTTTTTACTTTATTTATAATTACCTGTATGCTTCCTTACACTATATTTTCAGTACCTTTTTTACTCCATTTTACTAGTTCTTATTTTATTAAGAAACTGCATTTATTGTTAGCTTTAAATTTTCTCCTCACAGATATTTGATTTTCTTTCAAATTAATAAAATTGAGGAATGCTTTTTTGTTCTTTATATTTATTATTTTGTTGTTTTTTCTTTCTCTCAATAAAATTTATTTCTAATGCTCTTTTTCTATTTAATTTTAAATTTATTTGTCCTCCATTTCTCTTTTTTCCTTCTTCCTTTATCTCGTTTGATCTGCACATAAATAATATTTAAATCCACACCACACTATAGTAGTTTATGCTCTTTGTATATGTGGCCATTGGTGTTGTACTGGATGACTATTATTATTTTAACTGCATTTCTATATCATTAAAAAAACTTTTATATATGTTTATATTGCTGTGATATGTACGCGTTTGTGTGTGTGTGTATGCATGCTCACGTGTAATTTATGCCTGTGTCATGTGGAAATGTAATGGTCAGATGACAACCTCATTCTGAATATCCTTGCATTCCACCTACTTGAGATACAGTTCCTTGTCACTTGCTTCTTCATAAGCCAGAGATTCCTGAGAGTCTTTTGTTTCTGCATACCCGTTTCTAGTAGAACTGCTGGTGGTACAGAGACCAAACCCATCTTTATGATATGAATTCTGGAAGTCGAAAGTCAAGAACTCACACTTGTAGGAAAAAAAAAAAAAACATTTTACTCACTGAGCCGTCTCTCAAACCCTATTTCTGTATCTATAACATTTTGCTGCTCCAGTTGTTTTCTTCCCTTTCAATAGTATAGAGGATTGAGCTTCAAGAGTAGGTCATTTAATAAGAAGCTCCCCAAACAAAAGTAGAATGGATGCCTAAAACATATACAAATAATAATATTGGAACACTAGAAACAGTGAAAAGAAAGACAATGTTACTGGCAACTGTAAAATATTATAACTCTGTAATACTTCAATTAAAAATACTAAATATCTCCAATATTGGTTAAACATTGAAAATCTTACTAGTAACACCGGTCAATGATCTTAAATACAAGGAAGCACATAAATTCAGGACACAAAGAGAAAATGCAAAACAAAAATGAAAAAAAAATACTCACAAGATGGAAGAGGAAATGAGAATTATCATGAGAAATGCTACCAACATGGAGTACAAATTCAGCAAATTATGATTTGTACAAAAATAACATTAAAAACTTGAAAATAGCAATCTAAATCTACCATGTATTAAAAATCCTCAAAAAAAAAAAAAAAAACAGTGAAAATCAACACAAGACACTTAGCTGAGACAATTCTAGCTCATGAAGTTCTTTTGACAGGGAGCCCATAGCAGCAGGCATTGCAGACATCATGAAGGGCAATGAAGCTGGATGCTCACATTGTATCTACATATATGAAGTCTAAAATTATGCCTGCCTGCTGTGGCACATATCACTTCTACTTATAACAGTGGTTCTCAATCGTCTTCATGTTGTGACCTTTTAATAAAGTTCCTCATGTTGTGGTGATCTCCAAACATTAAACTTTTTGTTGCTATTTTATAAGTTTTTATCAGGTTATGAATCACAATGTAAATAACTGATATGCAAGATATCTAATATGTGACCTGTAGAAAAAGATCATTCATCCACAAAGAAATCATAAGCCATAGGATGAGATCCATTGAATTATATTGCCCAAAATCCTGGGCAGAATTGTGCATATAGTGGTTTTATCTCCCACCTTCCTTAAGAGAATCAGTCCAATCACTTCCAGACAATGAACACATATTTAGCACTATGGTTATGACTTCAATTTTTCCTCTCCTCTCACTACTTAGGTGGTGGTAACCTGAACACCTGTACTCTGAGAATAGTCCTTTCAGAAATTCCTATGTTCTTAAATCATGCTGGACAGACCTTTTTATTTAGAGGCATCTAGCAACCAACTCATCAGGCATCATTTTTACATCGCTTCACTTCTCCCAGTTGGTACAGTAAAATGGTAAGATATTGCCCCACGAACTGTCACTTCTGGTTCACTGTACTTAAGTTTCCTGTAGGTTGTAGTTAAGGACTTCTCAGTAATGCTTGCAGTGTTGATTGTGCTTTGGAGTCTCTGTTTTTCCCCCCTCTTTGGACTTCACTGCTACCTCTGTAGGTGTGTAAAACTGCCACCTACTTTCCTGCCTTAGTCAGTGTGCTACTGCTGAGAAGAGACACTGTGACCATGGCAACTCTTGTGGTCTTGGTTACAGTTTCAGAGGTCTAATTCATTATCATCATAGCAGAGAGCACAGCAGCACGCAGACAGACATGGGACTAGAGAAGTAGCTAAGAATTCTACATCTAGATTCTCAGTAGAAGGACGAGAGGCCTGGCTTTGGATTTTGAAACCTTAAAACTGTCCCCCAATTACAGGCTTCCTCCAACAAAGGCACACCTCCTAATCCTTTCAAGTAGCTACACTCCCTGATGTCCAAGCATTCAAATCTCTGAGTTTCCGGGGATCATTCTCATTCAAATTATCAGACTTATCCCCATTTTCCCTCCTTTATGAATTACCTAATACTTAGCACATACATCTCCTCTTTTTTTTCTTTTCCTTACTTTAAGTTCTAAACTCTTGATTTTCAGTTACTCTGGCTTAGGAATAAAACCCCACTACCTATTTTGGGACTTAGCTCCCAGGAATGGAATTTGGGCACTCCTATTCATGTAACTAAATTAGTTTCTTTTATCCTTTGCAATTGTAACTATTATTTTTCATGGGTACCACTCATAGGATAGCTGCCATTCAACACTGCAGTTTATTTCCCAGAGTGTCAATCAGTCACGGTTTATAATTGAACATTCTTCTCCTGTACACCTGTTCACAAATACCTCTTCGCCACTTCCCGAATAAATGACTCCAAAGCTTAATATTACTTAGAAATGCTTGACTGAACGAGCATGTGATCAAACCGGACTCTCTGATTGTGGCTGACAATAGGGGCTAACTTTGAAGCCATTGATAAAGGCACTGGGACTTGTTTTTAGAGCCTGTTCTGGCTTTTTGGGACCTTAGTATATATGGATGCACAGCTTTGTAGGCATGGATGTAGGGGGGAGGGCCTTGGACTTCCCACAGGGCAGGATTCCCTGACCTATCTCAAGCAGGGAGAGGGAGTGGGGGAGCGGGAGAGGATTGGGAGGAGGGGAAGAAGTGTAAATTTTTTAATGGAAAAATTTAAAAAAAAGAAATGCTTGATCAATAGCTTAGGCTTATTACTAACTAGCACCTATAATTTAGATTAATCTATGCTTCTTATTTGTGCTCTGCCAAATGGTAGTAGCTTTATTAACAAGGCACATTCATCTCCTGCTCCCTCTGTGTCTGACTGATTACTCCTGACTCCACCCTTCTCCTTCCTGTCATCCATTAATCATTAATTAATTCAATTATCAATGAATAGAATTTAATTCTGGAGTTTCCATAGAATAACAAACATCATAAAAATTAAAAACTAAGAAATTATTAATTTTAATAAAGGGATGTTTTTAAATTTTTCTAATGTTTTAAACTGTATTTAATGAAAATGTCATTTTTAATTTTAGTAAAAATATTGAAATCTATTGATTTTTTTTGCAAATTTAAAATAAAACATTGTGAACTAGGAATCTTCCTTCTGGTCAGATATAGAGATAGAAATGGAATGTTTTAGTAAGAATTAATGCATTTTCTAAAGAAAGATATGACATCAACCTAATTGTTCATCAATAAATTAGCAGATATTGACAACTAGGTACAGTCAATAAAATTCTTTCCAGACATAAAATGAAAGAACCACTCATATTTGGTTATCATTCCAAATCGATTATGATTAGTAAGTTAATTGTAAAGGAATCCTGTTCTGCTTTTAATATTTTTAAATTACAAATAATTTGTCAGTATATAATCCTGTTTTGAGTCAAAAAAATGCCAATCTATATGTATATTTGCATGCATGTATGGATACATATATTTACACATACATACTAGGTAGATATCTGTGTGTTCATTTTTACACACATTTTATGTAAGTCAAATTAGTATCAGTATGCTTGTACAGTATTTGAGAAATATTTATACGAAAAATGTACTATTTGTTAGCAAACCACAATTGATTTCATATACTTTATCTACTGAAAATCACATGTTCATAAAACTATAAATGGTTTTTACACTTTCTCTGATGAAAATATTAGAGTTCATTTTCTTTAAATAAAATGGCTAATAATAATGACAAGTGCTGATAATTAATTTATGAGTATTGTGAATTTGTATGCTTAATACAGTTCACCTTTGCAATGTGTTTTGCAATGTCTAAAAAAATACCAGTAGAAAAAGTTCTTCTTTAATTTATAGCATATTTATATATGCTATATATAATTATATATTTATAATTGATTATTTCAGTGTAAAATAATTTTACTGGAATGCTGAAATAATAAATTTAATAAATGTGCAAGTTTTAAAATATACTTATTTTTATAAATTAAGGATTCTTAGGGTGTTGTAGAGATGGCTTAGTGGTTAAGAGCACTTACTACTTTTCAGAGTTCCTTTATTTGGCTATGAGTTAGACCAGGTGGCACACAACCATTCCTAACTCAAAATCCATGATATTTGAGACCATTTAATTTCCACTAATACCTGTTTATCTGTTACCTATTTATATGATACGTATATACTGATACCTGTTTTGATGGTATATATAAACACACATAAATAAAAAATTTAAAAGATACAATCTTTTTGCAAGAAAATAGAACAACTAATAGAAAGATAACTTTAAATTTTACTATTTGTACATATTAAATTAAAGATACATGAGCTAGAGAATATCAATGAAAAGAAACTGAGCTTCAAATTGGGTCGCATTTATATTCATTATATTTTAACCGACTGCCTTTAGGATTCTGTCTATATGTTCATTTTCATAAAAACAAGTGACAGAAGAAAGTCAAAGTCATGAGCGATTCCTATTGAAAGTTGAGATACTCAAAACATTTTAAGAGCTGTGTCTCTTTGATGTTTACAAATTATAACAAACAATATAACTTTATTTCAAAGACAAACAAGCAATGACAGAAATTGTTAGAAAGTTTGTGAAGGAAACTAGAGAATATTCAAATATCTATTTGATTATTAATAACAGAAGTAAAAATACTAAGTAGGGTAGGAATCCATTATTTTTTCAACATAAGAAAAAACTGCTAAAAAATTAAGTATAAATATTTTAGGCTAAGCGTTTTGAACTCGGGGATTTGATGACTTTAGTTCTTTTATTGTACAGTATTGTTTTGGCTATCCTAGTTTTTTTTTTTTTTTTTTTTTTTTTTGCTTTTGCACATGAAGTTGAGTATCATTCTTTTGAGATCTGTGAAGAATTTTGCTGGGATTTCTGATGGGCATTGCATTGAATGTGTAGATTGATTTTGGTAAGATTGCCATTTTTACTATGTTAATTCTGCCTACCCAAGAGCATGGGAGATCTTTCCACTTTCTGGTATCTTCTTTTATGTCTTTCTTCAAAGTTTTAGAGTTCTTGTCATACAAGTCTTTGACTACTTTGGTTTGAGTTACTCTGAGATATTTGATGATATTTGTGGCTATTTTAAAGAGTGTTGT
The DNA here is from genome assembly GCF_014885135.2 of Alexandromys fortis. Classification (NCBI taxonomy): domain Eukaryota; kingdom Metazoa; phylum Chordata; class Mammalia; order Rodentia; family Cricetidae; genus Alexandromys; species Alexandromys fortis. The sequence goes on from NW_026067988.1 coordinate 2,395,744, forward strand.
TTCTCTGATTTCTTCCCAAGCCACTTTATCATCTGTGTACAGGAGGGCTACTGATTTTTTGTGTGTTAATCTTATATCCTGCTACATTACTGAAACTGTTTATGAGTTGTAGAAGTTCCTTGGTAGAATATTTGGGATGGCTTATGTAAACTATCATATCATCAGCAAACAGCAGTGTTGATTTCTTTTTTTCCTATTTGTATCCCCTTGATCTCCTTTTGGTGTCTTATTGCTCTAGCTAGGACCTCAAGAACTATATTGAATAAATATGGAGAGTGGACAACCTTGTATTGTTTAAAAAAATAAATAATTACCTTGTTAACAAAAACGAAGAAGCTTTTTAAAAAAAAATAGAAATACTTAAAGAATTGTGCAATTTACTCAAAATGCATTGTCCAACTATGTTTTTACATAAAAGTACATAAACTTTTACAAAAACCATAAAGTTAATTACATTAAATATGGCTGGTAAACTTTTACAAAATGTTTCAGGTTCTATACTAATGAGTAAATGATTTTTTTTGTTGTTGTTGTTTTGAAACCATGATACACTGGATAACATAAAAATTTCCTGTGGAGTTGTAAGTTGCTTGGCACTCATTAAAAATAAATTACTGACATTCTGAAATGACCATCTGAACCATGATGAAAACTGGAATTGATTTATGCAGTATTTAAAAATCTATAGAGAAATCATTAACAGCACAAGAAAGAGTAGAGATCAGACTTGACAGTAGTTTATATAAAAATTATCAAAGGACATTATTGGAAAGAAGGTCAATATAAATTACCATTATGGAATTGATAAAAGCTGACTGCCCAGAAAGATTGAATGTACTGATGTATTTTGTCTAAGTAGAGTTCACTTGAAATACTATTTCAAGGCCTAGCTTTAGTATTTGTAGATTTGTATTTGAAATGAATATCAGGAGATATAAGGAGGACAAGAATTATGTTTTCAATGATTTGCAAGATTTCTAAGAGTTTCAATAGAACAATATCTTCAACAATTAAAATCTATGGTATGTTGATTTACCCATATTGTAACACATCAAGTGTTTTATATTGTAAGAAAGTTATGGAAATTTTATTATCACATAAATAACATAATTTTATAATCACATATATTAGTAAATATAATGAATAAACAAATAAAATGGCATTCTTTAAACATAGATCCCAAACTATGAAGCATAATATATTGAAAAAGTTACCTATACATGGATTACCTCACTTGATATATTTTTTCTTGCTCTATCCGTTTATCTGAAATTTCATATCTTCATTTTTCTTTTTAGCTGATAAAACTCTGATTTGTATATTTTCATTATCCATTCACATTTTGATGGTTTCCAATCTGTTTTTCTTTTTAGCTATCATGAATAGAACTGAAATGAATATGGGTAAGTATTTTTGTAGTAAGATATGGAGTTTCTTGAGTACATGCCCAGAAGTGGTTAGTTGAGTCATATGGCAGTACTATTTTTAAATTTTTGAGTAGACTATACACTCATTTTGAAAGATTCTGTACCAGCCTGCACTCCCAACAGTGAATTGTTGGGTTTAGCTTCATATATAAATATACTGTCATTAGCATTTGCAGTTGTTGGGTTTTATATAATAACTTAGAATATTATATACATGTAGGTTTAATGCATGATTTATTTCTATAATATGTAATAGTATAAAATAAAATAAATCAAATAGTCATTAACCTGGAATGAACCAATTTTTAAAGACATATGGAGAGAGTAGAGATAAAAGAGATTTATAATATATATGTCCTTCATGGGTGAATACTGCTGCTCGGAGAAGCCATTGTTTATTTAACAAAAAGTGCCAGTTATAGTATATTTCCTATGATTTGTTATTTAGAGAGGCACTTAAGGGCACCGATACAATATAATTCAATATAGGTTCTAGATATTTCTCTTGATATCTTATAAATGAGTTGATAAGACCTGCTGCTAAAGATCCTAGGCACCTTGGTTTCAAGATACAGAGAAATCATGTTAAAATAAGATGGATGCATCTTTCTTGATTCTCATAATTCATAGTCTTAGAAGGTGACCCAAAAAGGAGACCATGGATTGCAATTAGATCAGAAAAGTGTGTTTGGAAAGAGTTAGAGTGAGGAAAGAAAAGGGGGGAATATGGTAATTACTTTATAATCTCAAAATAAAAAATAAGAAAAGATGCTACATTGCAAGGTCAGTAAAAAAAAATGACCTGTTTTATAAAATGTGTCTAGTTGTACAATAACACCATGAGAGCTATGGTGGTTGTCATCCACTCACACTGTAATCGAGGCCTGCTTCAAAAGAGGGACTACATACTTGTTCTAATCCTAGTCAGAGATCATGGCTGAGGAGGTTTTAGGGCCCAGAGTGCAATTTATATGTGTCCTTTAACAAAATTGACATTGTATCAACTTGTGTCTAAACTTTTGCATTATAACCATAGATAAATGCTTCCATTGCTTTTAAGTATAGAAGCATATATTTGCAATGAACAACAATGAATGTAGTACTAGGATGTTTGTTTAATATGCAGAGGCTTCCAGGCCCAGCTATCTCTTTTGTTACTATCCTATTTAAATTTATAGTTTTAATAGTTCATACCAGAAGAAAAAACATAAATGATGAATGCTCACCACTAAACAAGACTGGCATACTACCTTCTCAAGATTCAGAGAAATTTCTTGAAGAGACAGAAGAAAGAGAGCAATGCTGGGGAATGCTGACTTCGAAGAGAATATATTCATTGCAACCCAGATCTCCCAGCCAGTTCTGCCAGTACTAAGTCTACACAAGACTAAGTCTACTAACAGCCAGTCATGCATTGGGAAGCAACTCGTGTAGTGATGAATTCTGAGATGGATAGTCATGATCTTCACCTGTGTATCTATTAACAAGCCCTTAGGCTTCAAAGAATAATGTCAATCCAGTGGTCACACAGACAGTTCTTGTTAAAAATTCAATGGAATTAAAAAATGAAGTTACATAATTTCCTACACAAATGACCTGGAACACTTTCACTGAAAATCAAATCTCCACTTCCTGCCTACCTAGAAAAGCACAGGCTGTGTGTGCGTAAAAGCTCGGTTGTGTGGTGACAGGAGGGTATCTGGGCTTTCTCACTGTCCAGCCAGTCTTGCTTACTTGAGTCGGAGACATTGTTTCAAGAAAATGACAAGAGAGGCACAGAACAACAAACCCAGTACCTTCCTCTGGTCTTTGTTTTACATCACACACACAGACACACACACACAACAACGTAAAATATTTTTTTAAATTACATAAACATATTTGAATGCTTTGAATATTACCTTTGCCTCTTGAAAAGCCTTGGGATTTTAAGCAAATTATCTTACTCTTATCCTTCTCAGAATCTTTTTTTTCCTAAAAATATAAGAACACATATTTTATCATTTGATGTGAAATTTTTCAGAAGATGAAAATGCCAAATCCTTAACTTATAGTTATATTATATAGTAAATATTTTTATTATTACCATAAAAATGCTGATGATTCCCGTGTATACCATTCTGTGACAACATATTATTTTGTGAAGTTTTACTGATTTATTATGGATTCAAGTTTATACTATGGAAAATATGTTTTATAAATAACACATTTGAAGCAGGAGTGAGCACATTTTCTTCCATAAAAATGCACATATCCTATTCCTAATTTAGCTCTAGTTATTTCATCTTATTAGCATTTCTGAACTGTAAGCAGAATGGCAACTAAAACAATTGGTGACATACATTGGCGGGACAGCATACAATAATACTGTAAAATAAGAACACACTGAGATTCTGGAGCAATGACTAAGTGGTTAAGAGGCTCCACAAAATTGGAAAATAGAAAAGAAAAAAGTCAAAAGCAATCTACAGATTCAATGAAATCCCAATCAAAATTCAAAATTCCAACACAATCCCTTACAGACACCAAAAAACAATAATCAATTTCATATGAAAAAATAAAAACCCTTGAGAGATAAAACAGTTCTGAGCAATGAAAGAACTGTCAGAGGTATCAGAATCTCTGATCTTAAGCTCTACTACAGAGCTGTAGTAATAAAAACAATATGGTGTTGACACACACACAAAAAAACCCAGATGTATCAATTGGAATCAAATCCAAGACCCAGGTATATCCACACACTGACGGGCACCAGATTTTTTACAAGAAGCCAAACTTATACTATGGACATAAGAAAGCTTCTTCAACAAATGGTACTGGCATAACTGGATGTCAGCATTTAGAAGAATGCAAATAGAGTCACATCTATCACACTGCACAAAACTCATGCCCAAGTGGATCAAACTAAATAGAGTTACACAGAACCCGATAGAAGAGAAAGTGAGAAAAAAGCCTTAAACAAACACATTAACAGAGAAGACAACTTCTTGAATAGAATGCCATAACAGCATAGAATGCTAAAATTGGCAATCCATAAGTGAGACTTTATGAAACTGAAAAGCTCCTGTAAGGCAAAGAACACGAACAATAAGAGACAATGGTAGCATACAGAGTGGGAAAAGATCTTTGGCACCACACATCCAATGGAGGTTTGATCTCTAAAATATATAAAAAGTTAAGAAACTAGGTATAAAAAATCCAATTTTTAAAAAATGAGATAGAGATTTAAATAGAGAATTCTCAACAGAATCATTTCAAATGACAGAGTAACACTTAACTATTCAAATACCTAAGCTACCGGGGAAATGCAAATCAAAATGACTCTGAAATTCCATCTAACACCTGTCAGAACAAATAAGATCAAAAACACAAATGACAGCTTATGTTGGACAGGAGGTGGAATAATGAAAACACTCTTTTATTGCAGGTGGGAGTGAAAGCTTGTACAGCCACTTTAGAAATCAATGTGGTGGCTTCTCATAAAATTGGGAATCAATCTACCTCAAGACCTAGATATACCACTTTTAGGCATTTATCCAAAGGATGCTGTGTCATACCAATAGGACTTGCTCACCTATGTTCATCGTAGCTTTATTTGAAATAGCCCAAACTGGAAAAAAACCTGGAGAATGGATAAAAGATAACAGGATATATTTATGCAATGGATTATCACTCAGGTGTTCAAAACAATGGCATCAGGATATTTGAAGGCAAATGGATAGAACTAGAAAAAAGTATTATCCTGAGTGAAGTAACCCAGATCCAGAAGTCATGTACTCACTCATAAGTGGATATTGCTGTAAAATAAATTATAATCGCGCTACAATTCATAGTCCAAGAGAGGCTATGGATAAAGAATATGAATGGATCTCCCTGGGAAGGGGAAATAAAAGAGATCTCCTGGATGTGCAGGGGCAGGTGGGGCTGGGAACGCGAGCAATTGACTCCGCAGTGAATAGAGAGGGAGAGTATTGAAAAAGATAACTGAAAATGGAAGAGGGGGCATTTCAAGGTCATATAGAAACGTGGTGCAAAGGAAACTCCCAGGAATCTACAAGGATAACACTAGATAAGACTCCTAGCAATAAATGAATAGCCTGAACTGGCCATCTCCTGTAATCAGATTGGTGAGAGCTCCTATTGTCATCAGAGAGCCTTTCTCCACTAACTTCTGTAAACAGATGTAGAGATGGGTACCCAAATGTTAGACTGTGTTTGGGGAATTCTGAATTCTGATGAAGAGAGGGGGAAAGGAAAGAGACAGAGACCGATTCTGAAAGAGAGAGAGAGAGAGAGAGAGAGAGAGAGAGAGAGAGAGAGAGAGAGAGAGAGAGAGAGAGAGAGAGAGAAACAAAACTCATTTGGCTCAAAGGAAGTCACAAGGTCTGAATCAACAACCAGGGAGCCTATATGAAAGCGAACTAGGACCTCTACATATATGTGACAGTGGTTTACTTTGGTCTACTTGTGGAACTTCTAACAATGGTAGTAGCAACTGTCCCTAAACTTTGACTGCATCTTGGGAACCTATTCCTCATACTGCATTGAAGTACAATTAGATTTTTTATATTATTATTTATTTTACTTTTTATTTTATTTTTTAATTTTTACTTAAAAATTTCCACCTCCTCCCATTTCTCTCCCCGTTGCCCCATCCCTCTCCCCCCATTCTCTTCCCCCTCCCTCTCCAGTCCAAAGAGCAGTCTGGGTTCCCTGCCCTGTGTGAAGTGCAAGGTCCTCCCCCCTCCTTCCAGGTCCAGGAAGGTGAGCATGCAAACAGACTAGGCTTCCACAAAGCCAATCCGTGCAGTAGAATCAAAACCCAGTGCCATTGTCCTTGGCTTCTCAGTCAGCCCCCCTTGTCCAACACGTTCAGAGAGTCCGGTTTGATCATATACTCCATCAGTCCCAGTCCAGCTTGTTTTGGTGAGCTCCCATTAGATCAGCCCCACTGTCTCAGTAGGTGGGCACATCCCCTGTGGTCCTGACTTCCTTGCTAATGTTCTCTCTCCTTCTGCTCCTCATTTGGACCTTGGGAGCTCAGTCCAGTGCTCCAATGCGGGTCTCTGTCTCTAGCTTCATCCAACGCCAGATGAAGGTTCTATGGTGATATACAAGATATTCATCAGTATGGCTATAGGATAGGGCCATTTCAGGCTCCATCTCCTCAGCTGTCCAAGGAACTAACTTGGGACATCTCCCTGGACACTTGGGGACACCACTAGAGTCCAGTTTCTTGCCAACCCTAAAATGGCTCCCTTAATTAAGATATATACTTCCCTGCTTCCATATCCACCCTTTCTCCATTCCAACTGTCCCATTCCCCCAAGATCTCCCTATACCCCACTTCTCACTTTTTTCTCCCCATATTCCCTTACCCCCCACCCCCACCCCCAAGTTTCCAATTTTGGCCTGTAAATCTTGTCTCCTTCCAATATCCAGGAGGATAACTATATGTTTTTCTTTGGGTTCACCTTCTTATTTTTTCTTGTCTAGGATCACGAATTATAGGCTCAATGTCCTTTATTTATGGCTAGAATCCACTTATGAGTGAGTACATACTATATTCATCTTTTTGGGTCTGGTTTACCTCATTCAGGATAGTGTTTTCTATTTCCATCCATTTGCATGCAAAATTCAAGATGTCATTGTTTTTTACCTCTGAGTAATACTCTAATGCATACATATTCCACACTTTCTTTATCCATTCTTCCATTGAAGGGCATCTAGGTTGTTTCCAGGTTCTGGCTATTAAAAATAATGCTGCTATGAACATAGTTGAAGAGATGCATTTTTAGTATGATAGGACATCTCTTGGGTATATTTTCAGGAGTGGTGTGTTTTTACTAAATTACATGATAGCCAGATTAATTTCAGAATATATTATAAAACACTGATATTTAAGAGGCAATTTGTTGCTCCTATGTAAATTCTTTTATTTAATTTTTCATAAAAAATTTATTTTATTCATTTGTGTGTAGTTAACAACATACAAATATGAAATCAGAGTTGGGAACAACATGTGCTATAATGACATAATTTTTGGTTCACATCAAACTATGTTTTAACAAAACAAATTTTTTCACTTTGTTATTATAGCTCATTTCCAAATTTCCAATTTGTTATGGGCATGTTATTAAATCTTATTTCTTATCTCAATGTAATTTTTGTCAATAATTTGTAGATGGTTTTAATATTCCTGGTCTTTATAAGGTCGAATTTCTTGAACTTAACCTCTTTGTTGGCTTCAACTGAATTAACTGCTTTTAATGTTTGAACATTTGTTTGAACTTTTCCTCAACTAGACCAATTATAAATCTTCTTCACATTGTTGTAAATTCTTTAGATTTGAACTCTCTTTGTCATATCATTTCTTTAATTATTACTATTTTCAACTGAAATTCTAAGTACTACCCCACATCCTGATGAGAAATCATTTTTTTCTGCTAATTTTCTTCTCACTTTTAAAATGGAACTGCAATAAGGTCTTCAGAGTTTTATAATACTCTGATGTGAGCAAATTATAGGTACTGGATCTTCACCTTTCCACCCTCCCTTGTTACCCCTAGCTAGTTCAAAAATGCTGCAAAGAAACTGCACTTAACATAATTATGGTTTTACTTCACTTGCAGAAGACAAGGTGAAGAATTATCTTTATTTTATTCCTCTGTAAGAAATGAGTTTCTTAAGTAAATAAATCCTTGCCAAAAATATGTCTGATTTTCCAGTATAAAACAACTTAATCTTCAGGCCATATGAAATGTAATTTTATCATGTATGTTTACATGTGAATTAAAATAAACAATCAGGGAATTGATCTTTTTTTTTTTTTGATAGGAGTTGACTTAACATGAACTTCCTTAAAATGTGAGCTGATCTTACTCCTACTTCTCCTTCCTTCGCCTCCCAACTCCCAACAGGCAATTTTGCAACACTGTGCTCAGCTTACAGCGAATTCTACATGAAGTATTCATAATTAAAAAATATTCTTTCCATGTAATATTACTATGTTTATATTTAGGGCCCTCAGTACTTTAAACTACAGGCTTATATGAATTTTCAAGTCAGTAAAGTTAAATAACTTATTTTAATACACTTAGAGTTTCAGGAAAGGTCTTTTGGCTCCAAATATTTGATATATACAGCAATCTTCTTTAGTATATAGTTTTATAATTCAGTACACATAAAGTGATAAAAAAGAGTGTGAGCAAAGAATGCCAAACCCAAGGGTAACACAGGAAGGAAATCTTAAAATCTTGTGATTTAATTAAATTTTTATTTGATGCAACACTTATGATAACAGGTTTATGGCTCATTCTATTTCCTACTGTGAAATGAGACACAAGACACAGTAAATATGGAATTAAATGCCAATAGGTTGCTACTTTGTAAACACATAAAATGCAAAATGGCATAAAAGCACTTGAATCCTGCTGATCCCTAATTGTCATCTGTGATTTGCATTATTTCTACATTGCTTTAACAAACCTGGTATTACATTATCCCTAAATACCTTGTACGAAAGAAAATTCTGAAGATAAGTGGATTAAATTTGCAAATTTATTTATATATTTTGTAGATTTTTTTTTTTTTTTGAGACAGGGTTTCTCTGTAGCTTTGGTGCCTGTCCTGAAACTAGCTCTTGTAGACCAGACTGACCTCAAACTCACAGAGATCTGCTTGCCTCTGCCTCACAAGTGCTGGGACTAAATGTGTGCACCACCACCGCCTGGCAATTTGTAGATTTTTATACATTCTAACTTCCTAAAGATACTTATATTAAAACATACCACAAATTTAAGAAAACCTATTGTATTGATTCATTGCAATTTATTTTGTAACAACCAAAACATTTAAAATGTTTATTCCAGGAAAATATAAACAGTTTAGAGTCTGCTAATAAGCTGTAAGTATCTAACTAACTTGAAGATAGGAAATTCTGACATCCACTTCCTCTTCTACCTATGAAGGCTTAGCAACTTCGGAGATTACAGTTCTAGTTATCGCTTGATGTCACCTCACTTTCCCTTGGTGGAAGCTATTCTGTCCCCACTACAATCTACCAGACACTGTCCTAAGTATGAGTTAACCTCTGTAAAGTCTTTTCTAACAAGATTTTAAGTTTCTTTGTCCTTTGCTTATAGCTAGACATAAATTCATCCATCCGCAGACAGATGTGAAACAGAATTATTGTGTAGATGTTGCGTCATCATTTAAAAGATGCTAAACTTTGATTCAGGTCTTGTTCCCCAATTTCCTTCCCTCCTTTTAAAATCAGTTTTACTGAAATGCAATTCATACAATATAAAACAGTCCCTTTAAAACTGTACCAACTAACATTTTATAGTATGTTCACAGTGACAAACAACTATAGTAACAGTGAGGAATGTTGGATGTACAATTCTTTCTCCAGATGAACAGACACTCTTGGCATTTCCACTTCAGCATTATGTACCTTTGTTTGGCAACAGCTTTCCAAATTAACTGGTATTTCATACAAAAATATTTTAAACATAGAAATGAGTGAAAACTATATTCACAGCATTCCACTTTTCTCTGGTTTGTAGAATGGCTGTATCTAACATGAACTAACTGTTTTTAAATTTTCATTTAAATATAGATGCATGCCATAACAATTAGTGAATAAAGAAGCCATCGGCATAAACGAGAACATAAACAGGTGTATGGGAAAGTTTGGAAGAAGAAAAACATAAAGCAAAATGCTATAATAGCAAATAAAAGAAAGGAAGGAGGAAAGGAAGGATGGAAGAAATGAAGAAAGGAGGGAAGAGAGGAAGGAAGAAACACACTTTCAAGAGATGTTATAAAGCAACTGTTAACAGGTTAGTGTCTAAATAAATAAAGACATTTTGAAATTTACAGACAAATTGATGAATCTAGAAACATCATATTGAGTGAGGTAACTCAGACCCAGAAAGACAAATATCGTATGCACTCACTCATAAGTGCTTTTTACACATAAAGCAAAGAAAACAAGCCTACAAATCACAACTCCAGAGAACCAAGACAATAATTGGAACCCTAAAAGAGACATATATGNAAAAAAAAAAAAAAAAAAAAAAAAAAAAAAAAAAAAAAAAAAAAGACAAGATCTCCTAAGCATGGGTGTTGCAAGGAGGGAGATGCTTGTTCTTCCCAGCCGCCCGGCTAGCTTGCACTCGAAATGATCACATAGAAACTATATTAATTAAATCACTGCTCTAACTTCTTATTGGCTAACTCTTACATATTAATTTAACCCAATTTTTATTAATCTGTATATCGCCACATGGCAGTGGCTTACTGGCAAAGATTCTAACTGGCCTCTGTCAGGTGGAGGATCCATGCCGTCTTACTTCCGGTATTCTGTTTAATTTTCCCCACCTACCTAAGTTTTACCCTATCAAGGGCATGGAACAGTTTCTTTATTAACCAATGAAAGCAACACAAAGACAGAACCACATCAGAACCATAAGTGAGGATTGAAGTGGAGGGGAGAAAAAGGGATGGGAGCAAGAAAGTGAATAGCTCAATAAAATCATATATACATATGTACATATATACATATATACATACACACACACATTCTAGAGAGGCTGGGAACAAAGTTTAATGCTCACCTAAAGAAGAGCAGTCCCTGTTTATTATTGAAGACCTACAGGTCTTGTAGAAAGGCTTCTAATGTGTAATGTGCCTGAACCTAGGCTCTAATTACAGCAAAGGATAAGAGCAGCAGCAACACCGAGACAGACAAACTTAGAGTGAAATTAGGCAGGCAAACAGGACTGCTATTTCCTTGAGTCTTGTTCTGTCCAGGCTGCAACTGGATGGGTATTGACATTTTATGGGTCTGTTATATAAGTAACAATAATTATATATACTTCCACAACTGAATTATGAAACCCAGGACTATTTATACAGAATGAATATACACAAATGAAAATAAGGCAACGAATAAACTTTTACAGTCAAAATATCCCCTAACACTATTGTGCTGTAGCTTCAGGGATGTTTGTGCAGTTCAATCCTGTTTCTGAGCAAAGACTGTTACTTTATGAACTGCAATTGTACATACAAAAAGTTATTCCTGTTACCTGCTTTGTAGCTCTTTTTCATACATTGAAATAAAAAAATTCTCTATTTGTTTGTTCTGTTTCAGTTATAGTACAAAAAATCTCTTTCAATTTGTTATGGATCAAACTTTCATTTTATATGTGTTGCAAATTAAAACAATATTCCTTTACGGTCATCTCTGTCAACATCATCTTGAATACCCATACTTGGTTTTAGAATGCAAATTCAGAGTCTTTTACTTGAAATTAAATTAGTTCTGACAATTGTCTCAGAGAAAGAAAATGCAGGAAAACAAGGTCAAGAAGAAATTTCATATGAAATAATTTGGCATTAATTGCACAGAAAAAATTAATAGTTGTAGCACCTTAGTTTCTAAATATAGAAAAAAATAAAAAAAATGTTTACTTCTGTGTTTAAGGAAAGAAGAATCACTTTCTTCCTGAAAGAATTATTTATTACACTCTCGGTGCTCCTGTGATGTACTGAATGCTTGACATTGTTATAGAAAATCAATTGGATTCAATCTGGGAAAGTTGTATTATATGCATTGAAACCTGACAGTGGCATAAATCAGTATTTTTGTGGGGAAAAAGTCAACTCAAAGCAAAATGAAATTCATTTGTTTGTTTTCTTAAACCTATGTGATTGTTACTTTAGTTTCCTTTAAAAAGGATTACATTTCAGATTGACTTTGAACTGCTTGCAAAAGTTGAGCAGTCAGAAAGTTTCTGTAAAAAGCCTTATTTGAAAATACATTAAAAAATTTGCATCCTATTCATAGAAAAACAGAGTTACAGATTCTGTTCCTCCCTGAGCAACACACAACAACAACATTTTTAAAGATGCAGTGAATGATTTTGGGAAGATTTACAGTTATCAGTTGGTAAAATGAGGCCTTAATAAATATTTTAATGTTATAATCTATAATGACTGCAGTAAAATATTTTGAGTTTTAAATATTGTTTAGTGAATTTCAAAATTCAATATTATAAATTCTCTGGCAATCTTATATATGGATACTGGAAAGATGAAAAAAAAGTGTTTGTGACCATTAGACACTTCAATTGCAATATAATCATATCAATATAATGTATTACCTTTTAAAAAAATATTTCTCAAGCAACCAGTGGTCCACAAATAAACCTATTAAGATAATCATGATCCAGGTACCTTTTAATAAGAGAATCCTTGGGCCTGTTCTGAGATGAATGATCTTTGCATCTTATTAGTGCTTCTGAACCTTACATATTCTTTAAAAGAGACTTTAATGATTAGTTCTACATAGGCTTGTGTCCAGAAATCTCAGCCAATAGTGTTCTGCCTTGAATTGCCTAAATCCATTTTTCAAATGGCTTTATTGTTTTAGACTTGTCATTTCTGTCTGTCATTGTCCTGGAATTCACAGATCAGACTGGGTTGCCTGACCAGTGAGCACCTGAGATTCCTCTTCACCACCTCCCGAGTGCTCATACTACAAGCACTTTGTTAAATTCCACTTTGGTAAAGATTTTACATGGGTTCTGGAAATCCAATTTAGGTCTCATGCTTATTAGAAAAGTCCTTTATGAATGAACTAGTTTTGAGCAGTTTATCAGTGGACTTTAAGTTACAGTTGACAATAGTCAGCTGTTCTGTTTTCTGGTGTACAGAAGCATGCTAACACAAAATTATAATATTCTGTTTATTTAGAAAACCAGAGAAAAATATTGTGAATTCTTCCATATGAAAAACTGATGTTGTAGGAAATAGCTAGTTTTACTCTGTCTGAACTATCACAACACATTCATGAAATAAACTTTGCAAAGTATCCCACATATATACAGTTTTGTGTGCATTCAAAAATAAATGAAATGGGAATATTGTATGGATCAACTTCCACAATATATTTTTAAAACAGTTACATTATCATATAATTATATATTATGATTGTAAGATATTAGTATTATTTTGTATTATTGATAGTATTGACATAGTGAGAACAAAATTATGAAAAGGTAATTCAGGATTTACATAAGTAACATTGCATGTTACCTTAGTTAGAAATCATATAAATAATCAGACTACTGTATAATTCCATACATAAAATGCACATAAAATATGTACAAGAATATTTAAACGGTATCATATCATATCATATACTTTCAGTATAAAAATTGAAATTTGCTTTAAAAATGTCTTAAACCTATGAATTAAACATATAACATTGGTGACATTGAGTTATGTTAGAATTACGAATAGAAACAGCATTATGTCTGCAACTCTAACCCAAAAACCTATTCCCCAAGGACTCCTTGGTAACACAGAAGGTGTTATGCAAGCTAACAGGAGAGAAAAGCAATCCATGGTCCTACCCAGTTGTAAAGCCTAAGAATGGCAACAGTGATGAGCAGGCAAAGTGTTTCCCATAGAGCAATAGCGGCACATTTATCTGGGGAATGGGGAAGAAGGGGTGTATCTAATACTGATCTCATTGGACTTAAGGCCTTCCCAGTAGGAGAGAATTTATGCCTGCTACTGTAAAACTAGCCAATTACAAGTAGCTTGAGGGTAGACAGACCCGAAAGATAAAGATACTACTGCTGCTTCTCTTGAACAATAAACATTTCTATATATATCCTGAATACTTATCCATACACCAACAGATAAATATTACTCCCACCTTTCATCAAGGAAGCTTCTTTTTGCAGCAGATGGAGACTATCACAGAGAGCCACAAAAGGTAAAAACGCAGAGAACAAGTTTCTAGGCTCCAATGATACATTGCAATGCAACCCATATAGGTAAGGATCGGGGTAAACATACAAGAGCTGGGTCAGAAAGATTGTAAGGTCCAGATGACTAAAGTGCCTACTGCAAGATAGTGTCTTCTAAATGTATCAGAAAACCTGCCCCCATGACATATTAGCATTTTGCTTGCCGAAGCCAGATGGTCAGAATGATCAGTTGATGTATCAATGTGGACGGTAAAAAATTTCATATGGTCTCACTTCCAGAAGAACTAATGATTGCTGAAAGATGAGGAATAGACTCTTTCCAGAGAGAAGCTCTTTGACAGGTTATCTAAGCGCACATGGTCAGTCCTAAGTACATGTACATACAAGCAGCACTTAATTGACTCAGCAGGTTGTATAGAAGCATACATAAACAAAGCTAAAGAAGACGTGAATTTGAGAGGGAATGGGAGGTACACTGGAGGAGATCAGAGTGGCTGGAGAGTCAGATGGAAGTAACGTAAATACAGCAGTCACGTGTGAACCTATGCAAAATATTTCAAAAATAAATTTAAAAACTTAAAATGACCAGGACAGGCTCCAAAACCACAGAAAAACCCTATCTCAAAAAAAAAAAAAAAACTTAAAATGATCTGTTTTCAACGAAATATCTAGGAAGTATTACTAAATTTTTTTATTATAGTTCCTGACCATGACTGTTGAATTCAGAGAGCGCTAATGAGCCAGCCCTGACCCTGCTCCTAGTGTAAGAGCTACAACTCTAGACTCAGGAGAGCTGGCCCCAAGGGCATGGGCCTAGGAGAGCTGACTCTGCCCTCCAACTGAGGAGGGGATGCTCCAGGGGCACAGACCATCCTATTTATGACCTGCTCCAGTGTGCGAGGGGACTGATCATCTGGAAAATTAACGACAGGATCTCCATGACTCATGGCAACAGTAGTATATCCAAGAGGAATTTTGGTAAAGGGTGCTCTTATGAGGGTGTGTCAAAGACCTTGAACCAGACAAAAGATTACAACATTTGTGGGTGGGGATGCCTGGACAAAAGGGATTATACTGCACTACACATTGTAGCAACCAGTGGCACTACCATGACTGAAGAGGTTTTAGAAGGATGGAGAAGCTTAGTGGCTTTGGCTGTTTGTTTGCTTTTTTGTTTCATTAATTTGGGGGGAGATTTTATTAATTATGAGGGAGATGTTACAGGGGTGAGGGGCCGATATGTTGGGCCTGGGAAGTGAGCAGGGTTGGAATATATGATGTAAAATTCCCAAAGAACTTATAAAGAATTATGTTATAAAATTAGAATTAGTTCCTCAAATGGAAAAATTAAAGTAGAAAAATTACAAAAGCTTAGAGATTTTAGAAATAATTACTCACTTTTATCCTGATATATATTCTAGAATAAGGAGGGGAGAGGCAGGGAGGGGAGCAGAGAAGAATGAAGAGCTCAATAAAAATCAATAAAAAAAGAAAACGATTAAATAAAGCACATTGCTGCATTGGAGATGTCTCCCGTGTTCCTTAATCAGATGAAGAGCTTGATACACTCACTTTTATCCTGATATATATTGTAGCAAATTTTTAAATAAAGCACATTGCTGCATGGAACATGTCTCTTGTGTTTCCTAATCAGATAAAGAGCTTAATACACAGATACAAACATATCTTGGTTCAAATGTCTTTTGGATGGCGTGGCTCTGTGAACATTTCTTAGCTTATGTGTGTTTTGAGATCACTATGTATAAAATCATTAACTACTTATTAATTTTTCTAAAACTTTTAGACTGTTAAATAGTAGTGCATATGATGAAGATAGCAGAAAAATAAGTAAAATCAATCACAAATATGAGCAAATAAAATCAATCACATTTATGGCTAGTGACCATACTAATGCGATGTTAAGTAGATTTTTAATGTTTTCTAGGGCATGATTTCTCAACCTGTGGGTGATGACCCCTTTGGAAACATTTTTATGATTCATAACAGCAGTAAAATTACAGCTGTGAAGTGACAATGAAAATTATTTTATGGTTGGGGTCACCACAACATGAGGAACTACAGTATTAAAGTATTACAATATTTCAGTATTAAACGATCACAACATTAGGAAGGTTGAGAACCATTGGTTAGGGAATAACTTTGTGAAAATTGGACTCTTCAGGAGCAGTGTGGAAACCCTGGGTCCAATAGCTATTAATTCACTTTTATATTATATCACTTATAAAACAAAATAATAATATTATAGAGAAAAATAGATTTTTAATTAACAAGTACAATGTCAAGATTTGCATGCTCAAATCCATCTTAATTTTTTGGCAGCGCTTTTCATATTGTTTACTAAAATAGCCAAGGGTAGGACGTATAATTTGCCCTGTGAATATAATTTGCTTGGCAAGTGCTCACTGAGATTAGTAAGGCCAATACTTATTCGCTGGCCTTACTTACCGATACCATTTTTCCGAGAATGGATGCTACTCCTTAAAGTAATCATCAGTCTGATGCATACTGCTGCCATTGCAGAGATGGGACTGATGAGACACAGAAGCTGAAATAACAGGGTGCCAGGCTGGGCAGATGGCAAAGTGGGAAAGAGAACTTGTTTCTCTTCCAGATGACCCATGTTTTTGATGCTCAACATCCACATAGAATTGTTCACAACTGCCTGAAAGGACGGCACCAGTGAATCTGCCATCCTCTTCTGACTTCTACGGAAACCCTCATACCCATATGTGCAGACTGGAAGCACAAAGAAATTAATTTAAAAAATAGAAAACGGGAGTCTGTTTAAGAGGCCGAAGAGTGAGATAAGTATAAAATTGTCCTTCCTTATTTTATGACCTATCGAACTTTTAACCCCAGACACATTCAGCAGAAGACACAAAGAAAGGTTGAGTTTCCATTTTGCTGTTGATCTGTTGAATGTATCATTCTTGAGAAATATTTTTTTTAATATTTGTGCACTGAGGGGATTCTTTAAGGGGTATGTTTATAAAGTATGCAGACATATTTCAGCATGTGGACAAATGACACCATATTTATTGTTATTAGTTCTTATATAAAATTAGCTACCTTTTTCAAAATATGAAACAGGGGCTCAAGAATAGGAATTTTCCCCCCATGAAGAAATTAAAATCTTCTTTCTGTTTTTCCATAAAAATAAAGTAAAGCAGTTGTCTCTATTACTTACCCTATAATGTAAAAGTGGCAAAGTACAATATTGACAGAAAGTCTGCTTCTCTTTCAAAAAAGAATTCAAGTACAGTGAAAGTTACTCTAAAGTTTTGAAAACCAAAAAGTCAAAGAGAAGTGCACTTTAGTTTCCACAGATATCTGTTCCCACTGAGCCCCCCAGAATGGATTTCAGATAAGGTAAAAGTGATGTCACGCTCAAAAAGACAGTTTTAAAATGTCTGGTATATTTCACCTGCAAACCATTCATCACAACTTTCTAAGTTTCAAAATAAAATTCAGGTACAATGGGTAGAGTTCTATTAATTATTGGAATTCTAATAGAAAACTTAATTATTTCTGTATAATCTAAAATTACAAAGTAGGGTCAAGGATGACTGACATGAGAAAATATTATCTTTCTTCCTAAAAGTTTGTCAAAAATCTATCTACTTGTATCTATTTTTTTCAGTGCAGAACAAAATAATCTGTGGGTTCCTTTGAAAATAAGGTCAACTACAAAATGGACAAAGATCTTTTTTTTTTCCTTTAGGCATAAGAAAATTCAGTTTTCCCTCTTTAAATGTGAGTCTAAAGATGTCATTCCTCCTAGGACACTCTGCTTGCAAACCCTCAGTTCATCAATCATTAGCCTCTGTGTCTGCCGGCAAAGATACTCAACAGGCCTGCAGCTTCATGTGACATGAAGGTTAATAGTGAATCCGTAGGTAAAATTTGAAAATTTCCTTGATCTTTGGAAGCCATGGGGAAACTAATAAAGTTACAGCATGGAGCTTTTGACTCAGTTCAAACTTATGATAAGTGGACTGATAATCGAGAGGTCTAATGAATTAAAACTAATGAGGAGCTCTTATATTGTGGGAGGAAATGCAAGATAGCTAGAAATTATATAATATAATGGAAGCTTCCAAATTGTCTCCTTTCCTTCTTCTTTGTTTTTATTATAGTCCTCTTTTTCTCTCTTCTCATATGCTTCTTTTTTGCTTTTGTTCTTACCCTTCCTTTGCTTCTTTAATCCCCCTCTGTCATTTCAAAACTCTATTGAAAATTTATCCATAAATTTCTTGGGATCATATAACCATTAACATTTATAGCAACCTAAAATTGAAATGAAATAAATTAAATATATTTTCAAGTAATGAGTTAAAGAATATTTTTTCTTGAGTAAGTAACGTTGTGAATTTAAATTGAAGAACTAAAATTTTTTTAAAAAAATAAAATCATGGATGCCTGAAAAACTAAACATTATTTCACATCAAAGGTATTTGCTACTTACATTTATATTGTTGTTAAACAGTTTTTTTCTTAAAATGAAAATGAGAAATAATACTGATATCAAAGATATTAAATATTTAGCTATTCACTAGACTTTGACCCTTGTTATTTTAGTTACTTCATAAATTATGACACCTGAAATGTAAGAGATAGTTTTTAGTGTTTTTCTTTTAAATATTTTATATAATACAAATATTTTACATACCGGCGATAAATAAATGAGGTTTATATTCATTTTAATACAGAAAGCAAGAACATAGAAAATATTTAGCACTGCTTCTTTACTGGGTATATCAATGCATACAGGTAAGCCTAGTACTCCTGGATCAGACAAAAGAGGACCTATCTCAGTTCAAGGTCAGCCTAAACTACAAAGTCAGCTCAGACCAAACAAGGCTACACAGTGAGAACCTGTCTCAATATGAAGCAAACAACATAGTTTCATGTGATTTCTGGCTAGAAAAAAAACACAGTAGAAAATATGCAGTCCTAATGTTGGAAGTATGAGGTTGCCAGAGGTAACAATTGCCTAATTTGTTTCAGTCTAATAAAAACCCAGGGACAGAAATTGAAATAAAGATCTGAAATATCCAAGGAAAGTAGAATGATTCATAGACCATCTCTCCACATTTTTCTCTGAACCACAAGCCCTGGAATCAGCCAGGAGCTTCTCACCGTCTCTTCCTGTCCTCTCTAGCCACCCTCCTAAGTCCTCCAAGAACTTTATGGCTAATCCTGGTCAGCCAATCACTGATTCTGGCCTTTGATTCAAGGTTGTTTTATTGGCAGGGTGGATTGGATATATGGACAGTTCTCTTACAACAGAAATGAGAGATCCCTGGGGGGCAAATATATTTAAAAGCCATTGCTTAAATGACTTCTTTATTCACTATCAAAAATTCCTTGAAGAGTGGAGTTTTGTGCTGACTCTTCTGAAAATTTTTTGCAGTTCTAACAAAACCTTACATGTCTACTTAGCTACTTGTTGCTTAATCAGACAGATATCCCTTAAAAATGCTTTTTGAGCTCCATTCTCTCTCGTCACCTGATAATTTCTTCACTCTTTCCATTTTGCTCAAATAGTTATATTTCCTCAAAATACTGGGCCTTTCTCATTTTAAAACTTGGCATTACATTAACTGTGGTCATTGCTAAGTATTTTGCTTGTTTAAAACTCTGGTGCTGAGCCAGGCAATGATGCTGCACACATTTAATTCCAGAACTCAGGAGGCAGAGGCAGCTGGGTTTCTGAGTTCAAGGCAAGCTGGCCCCACAGAGAGAGTTCCAGGTCAAGCTCCATAGCTACTGTGAAACTGTATCCCCAAAGGAAAAATAAACAAAACAATAGCAAAGACTCTGATGCTGTGTCTCCCTTTTGTTATAGTAGTTTAAGATGTTACTTACATGAGCAATATGTAAATTATTACTGTAAAAAAGTTTTTTTTTTTTTAAAAAGGAAAATGTTCAGTTTAGTTTAGCTGATATATGTTCATCATGCAAAATGTGTCCCTGATTGCTTAAGGGGTGGGGAAGTTGTATTAAGAAAATAAAACCAGAGACACAAGCAGAAGCTCAAAAGAATGACTTTTATTTCTTTCACAACATTAATGAAGGAGGGAGGAAGAGAGAAAGAGTGTGTGTAAGTGCTTTATCTGTGGTTCCTACTAGGTCATTTGATCATTGTTCCCTAAGTCCAGCTAACATTTCAGTACTTTGACCTGTTATCTGATATCAAAGTGTGACTATGCTTGCGTATTTTAAGTTGGTATCTCAACATGTATGCAATTTGGAAGACACAGGGTCGCTAATCAACCAGTTTTGTAACTTTTCATTTTTCCAGCCTGAGAAAATTCTATGAAGTTCTTTTTAGGAGTGCAGTTCCTCTTCACTTTAGTCACTTGGATTCTAATATTGTGAGAGGATCTGGGCGGTTGTTTTCAAAGTAATCTGCATGCTTTGTATGATATCTGACTGCTGGGGACTATATGTATTTATATCCCATAAACAGTGGCTTGCTATCTTTGGAAAGAAACTGTTTCATGTGGTAAAATTAAGATATGATTTTGTGCTTTGTTAAAGAATTATTTCATATTTGCTGCCATTTGTGTTTCTGACTTCCAGTTACTTAGAAAATTGTTTTGAAGTTAAGGTTCATTTAAGGATCAATTTGTGTTCCAGGCTTTAAATGATTGTCTTATAAAGCAAGTATTCTGAATTGATTTTAGTACATTTAATGTTCTACCTATCTGACTAGAAATGTGTGTAGCTGTGTAACTAATATCACTGATACATTACACAGAATAATAGTCGAGCTGTTCCTCAGCAAAATGCCTCTTCAGCAGCCAGATGTACCTATAGGAGAGATAATAAAGGGGGCATTGAACAGTCATAGCCAACCTAGCAGTTCTCATACTTCTGGGACATGACCTGAGCACCAATTTATGTTTATCACCTGTTGTCAAAAAGCAAATTAAAGAGCCAAAGTAGGAAGCAGAAAGAGGAGATTTAGTCAAGATGGCCATGTTGTTAAGAAGGACAAGCAGTTCAAACAATTCCATCAATTCTGTTTTCAGCTGTGAAATAGTATCATTATTTTTCATATTTAATATTCCTCTTATCTATCATTATATTATATATAAAGATATATATATATATATATATATACATGTCTCATTTTACATATTTCTGTCATATTATACACCACTCATTCACAATAAAGACTTTTCTTTCCGTTAGTAATTTGTCCATTCTTTTATTTTTTTGTTTGATCAAATACCAAAAAGTAGGCAGTTTAAACAAGGCAAGGTGCAGTTTTGCTCATGGTTTGACTTCACAATCACCTATTGTGGAGAAGACAGAGTAGGAAAACGACCTCCTGACTTTGACAACAGCATTCAGAGCCTATTCTCTCTCATCTCTGCACAATAGGAGGTAGACAGAAACATGGGGTCCAGAACCAGATTTGAGCTAAAAACCCTGCAGGTCTACTGCTTTTCAAATCACTTCTTCCACCTTCTAAAATTTTCAGAACCACCCAAATCAAGTATTATGAGACTGAGTGTTAAAGCACTTTAGCCTATGGGACGTATTTTATATCAAAACTATAGTATTCCAACCCTTACCCTTGTAGTCTCTTTGGCATTTACTAACACAAAATTCATTCAGTTCACCTTCAAATTTTCCCAGTCATACAATTGCAAAACTATTCAAAATTTCAGAGTTCAAAAAAAATTGGTATGTTTCCAATATACAGTGGTCATATACTTATGCTACACGAGAGGAAAAAGGAAGAAATAAAGAGGTTGCATTCTTTTCCTGAGATACATGACTTGGCAAAGGAATTGTTCATGTCTTGGCAGAAAGATGAATTTATACTCTTATATAGCAAAAAAAAAATCAGAATAAAGCAAGACTGAAAGCCAACCTGGCTGATAATTATGAAACTCTAGTAATACCTACACTTGTCTACATAGTAAGGAATTTAAAATCAAGACACTGTACAGTGAGGGACATTTTGCATGTAACATGGTACCAGAGACCATGTGCAAAATTTGTCCATCTCCTGGGGAAATGGCAACACCCTCTAGGCCCAAACTTGATGAGTATCTCTGTCTTTTCATCTCTGTTGCCAGAAACTCATGTAGCCTCTCTTCTGAGCCATCAACATTCAAATTCTGTCTTATGCCATGAGAATTCTAGTAAAGCTTATCCTGCTACATGCTGATTAGCCTAGCAGCTCTTTGAAATCTTAACTTGGGCTTCCATATAATCTCATTTTTGAATCAGAAAAAACTATAAACTAGCATTATGTGAGAATGGTCAATGCCACTTGCAACAGCTTTAAGTTTACTTGTAAATCTCTCCAAGTCCTTCCAAGGTTACTAAGCAGCTGATTGGCTGGCCTACAAGTACTTCCTAGGCCATTAAACAACTAGCTGACTGACCTTGACCCAGCACACTTCTGTAGCTCTTACTTAACACAGTAACAGGAGGTTCTGTCTTGTTTTTCCTTTTTAAATGAATTTGCCTTCTGAACATCTGTGGCCTTGTTGTGAGGAACCTTGTTCTCAAGGCCATTTTCTTATTGCTAAAAAATGAAACTGAGGGCCTTTCTTAATAATCTCTTTAACGACTTCAATATTTTGTCTGCATTCACCTTTTCTGCATCTGTTTTCCTCCTTCCTTCAAAAATACCTGTTTCTCATTTCACTGCTCTATATTTTGATTTCTCTCACTTAGAAAAGAAAAGTGAGAAATAACCATTCAAGAGACTGCATTCAAAAATTACTTGCATTTTTGTGCAAATTTAAAATTTGCAGAAACTGAAACACTGATGTATAGATAGGGCCTAACTCCTTCTTTACTAAGTATGAGGTCATTTACTGTAGATTCTTGGATAATTTGTCTTTCAACAATTTGATGCTTTAAATGAACCCTCAAAAATTATATGTATACATGAAACTACATTTTTAATATAAGTACTTTAATTGCATGCAACTCACCCTTGCTTCCATTTGAGCATGCAGAATTTGATAAAAAAAAAAACTATTCTTACTGTTATGTCAAGGTTTCTGTGGTTTTGTTTGTTGACTTGGTTTTGGTTTTGCGGTGTTTTTTTTTTTTTTTTAATAAATTCTTGGAACTAATAGTGAATTTTGTATAAAATCTTTCTTTATTGTATAATAATTGACTTTATTAAAAGTTCCAGAGTGAACAAAATTCCTTACATCAAGGCCACAGATGTTCAGAAGGCAAATTCATTTAAAAAGGAAAACCAAGAGAGAACATTCTGCCACTGGGTAATATAATGAGAAAATAATAAAGTTGAATAGAACTTAAAGATAGTGAAAAACATGACACCATGGCTTTAAGAGTGAAATAAATAGATCACCTATAATTAAGCAAGGCTAGGGTTGTAGCAAAATACACAAAAGTACCAAGATAAATAGCTGTCAAAGTCAGGTACTGAAACGGAGGCATTGAGTTGGTGAAATTGCATACATGCAGAGGAGACTTTATCTGAAGAGGTCAAAGCTTAATTCTTCATTTATTTTTCTTTTTTTTGTTGTTGCTATGTTCTTTTACTTTATTTTTTTTTAATTTTGTTCTTTTACTTAGATAGAAGTTTCTGCCTGCCCAGTCCCGCAGTAGTTAGTCCCAAAGAAGCACACAGAAACTTATATTAATTATAAACTGTCCTATTAGCTCAGGCTTATTATTTACTATCTCTTATAACTTAACCCATAATTCTTTTCTATGCTTAGCCATGTAGCTTGGTACCTTTTCTCAGTAAGGCCATTTCATATTGTTTCCTCTGCATCTGGGTGGCAACTGCATCTCTGTTTTACCTCTTCCAGAATTCTCTTAGTCTGTCTGCCCTGTTTATACTTCCTGTTTGACTGTAGGCCAATCAGTATTTTATTAAACCAATAAGAGTGACAAATCTTTACAGTATACAAAAGCATTATTTCACAGCAATATTCTATTCTTTCCTATAGTGCTCCTTCTATTACTTCCTTTTGCAGGGAGGATACTTGTTTGTCCTGGCTGCCCAAAACTGATATAATCACACAGAAACTGTATTAATTAAATCACTACTTGGCCCAGTAGCTCTAGCATCTTACTGGCTAATTGTTACATCTTAATTTAACCCATTTCTATTAATCTGTATATCACCATGAGGTCACAGCCTACCAGCAAAGTTCCAGCACATCTATCTCTAGCACCAGATCTATGGCATCCCCTGATTCTACCCTTCTTTCTCCCAGCATTCAGTTCTGTCTTCCCTGCCTACCTAAGTTCTGCCATATCAACAGGACAAGGCAGCTTCTTTATTCATTAACCAATAAAAGCAATACATAGAAAGAAGAACCTCCCACACCAACTTCCCTGGTGTTTGCCTTCTACCACTTCCCTGATGTCTTTTTTCTACCTCTCTAACTTTCCTCTGATTCCTTTTAAATGTCCTAAGACAAAGATTTATTCACAACTACAAGTGACATATTTTCCAAAAATGAATTAAAATTATTGTACTGGAAGAAATCACATTATTATCACAAAGTTATATGTTTTTCATAACAATACACAAGTAACTAGACATTTTCCTCTGTTTCAATCTTCCTACCATTACATCTTCACCCTAAAGCACTGATTCTTTTATAATTGATTAACAAAGCTTTAAGAAAGACAAATATATTTCAGTCAATTGCTTCTGTACTGCAGGCAGCTGTTTGCAGTTAAAAGAAAGGATTAGTTATTGTATCATTACATATCTCAAAAGATACTCTTATAAAAATTTTAAAGCAATCATAAATCTCAACTTTTATATATAAAACACAATCATATATTTCTACTTTAAGTCTTTAGAGTGCATACCTATGTATTAATACTTTTTAAAAACATACTGGGAACTGAGGGCAAAAAATGTCACAAGAAATTGAATCATTGCCTTTGGATATTAACCTGTCTTTAGCAAGAAGGATAATCAGCTAGCAATAATTGGGCTGCCATCGTTCTTGTTCCATGACCTCAATGAGTCCCTATCTCAATTAACAAAAGTGTGCCCTTCTAAATTTTAAATTGCCCTCCAATATTTTTTTGCATCAAATCTATTAACAACCATCTTAACCTAACTTTACTAATCATTTATAGCTCTGGGTTCTTTTTAAGACTGCTTTTTGAATCACTAGTCTGCTAAAGCAGCAATACTTGGAAACAGTCAGTCACTATTATTGTAAGCACCAAAGACACTGGCCAGTAAGGACCTAAAAACCCCTTTACAGTTTCCACACAACATAGATTATGAGGGAGGTTGTGACCTCAGGGGGCAATAAGCAGAGCTATGGTCAAAAACAGCATGATGTCCTATGGAATTTTAGTCCTTGCAGCTCTGTCTCTCCAAGGCTCACCCACCAGGATTATGTGGATCAAGAAGGCATTTTACCTGGAATTCAAAGCTTCTTGCTGTTTCTCTCACAAGATGTCTGACACAAAAGTAGCAAGAAAACAATGAACTAATAATTTCTTATTTCTATGGTGATTTCTATCCTAAATATACATATTTAGATAAAAGTAAATCTTAAGGCTATAACTATGATTATTTTAAGTGTAAAACCCAAGACTATTTACTAATCGATCATTTTTAGGATAGTGCCTCTGTGCTGGGCGTTCAGGGGTGGCCGGCTGTATTACCATGAAAGAATATAAAAAACTCAGGTTTGCATATCATATTTACATTTAAATAAATTTGCATGGATACCATATTAACATATCAATTTGCATAGATCAAAGTTTATTTCTCCAGGTTTTAGAAGTTAACCAGTCTCAAAATGAAGGCATTGTCTAATGAGTGACTTCTAGTTCACATGGCAGAAGTCACGGAGGCAGAAGGGCAAACCCTGGGCTGTCAAAATGAGAGAAGAGCAGGAGATCATTAGTCAAATGCTCTCTGAAATATGTGTAAAGGGACTTCACTCCATGAGTACAAGAATAGTCTTTGTGAGTTAAAAAAAAAATTCTGCAAAGCCACAGTTGGGAATCCATCACAATAATACCAAGATTTTGGACAAATTCAAAACACTGCAACAAAGAGGAAACTGAATAAACTGAAAAAAAAAAATCATGGAACTTACTTTGGACTATTGGTTCTTTGATATACCATGGTGTTGCTCTGGGGGGCTAAAAGATTTAAACAGTTTTCCTATACAGTTTAAAAATTGTGGACTCTAGTACCAGATGGTAGTGCTGCATGCCTTTAATCCCAACACTTGGGAGGCAAAGTAAAGCAGATCGTTGTGTGTTCGAGACCAGACTGATCTACAAGAGCTAGTTCTAGGACAGGCTCCAAAGTTACAGAGAAACTCTGTCTCTGAAAACAAAACAAAACAAAAACCCAAAAACTGTGGACTATATTTCTGTATGCAGATATTATCTTAGTTGAGTTTATACTGCTGCAAAGTGAGTGTTTATACTGACACAACATTACTAAAAACATGATAGGGACAAAAGGGTTTATTTGGCTTATACTTTCATTTTGCTGTTCATCACTGAAGGAAATAAGAACAGCATCTCATACAGGGCAAGAATCTGGAGGCTTGAGCTGATGCAGAGGCCATGGAGGGGTGCTGCATACTGGCTTACTCTACTCACTTGCCTAGCTTGCATTCTTACAGAACTAAGGACCACCTGCCCAGGGATGAAATCCTCCCTTGTCAAAAGCAATTAGGAAACCACTTTACAGCCAGATCTTATGGAGGCATTTCCTCAATTAAGGAAGCCTCCTTTCAGGTAACGCTAGTTTTTGTGTCAAATTGATAAGACTAGCCACACAGATAGCCTGTTTTAAATAATGATTTATTTCCAAGAAGCTTGTCAATCTTTTTTTTTTTTTAGAAGACAGAATTAAGTCTTACAGTCTTAGGATACTCTAACCTAAGAAATATTTGTAGATCTATGGATAGGATCACTATATTGTACATAAAAAAACACCTGGGAAACAGAACAAAAGCAGAGGGCATTTTTAGTGAAAAGTAATTGAACAGGAACTGTCATAATTTGGATATGGTTTGATTCTATTCTTAAGCTTTGATGTGCTTAATATTTGGTCTTCATAGTGGCAGAATCTACTGAAAGTGATTATGATACTGCTAGCCTTGGAAAGGATAATTTACACCTTGTAGACTCTCAAATTATCCTTTATGAGTTATCATTTCCATTGCTTCAACCAAATGATTAGCCAAAAGCACTTTAAGAGTGAAAGCTTCTAGTCTGACTACTTTGATGAATATTTTCTACCTGGATGAGACAGGAATGCTGGCAGGAGTAGATAACATTTGTAGTAGGAACATCAGGGTGAGTTCTCACATCTGAACCGTCCAAGAAATCACCCACACCCACTCACACCACCCCACACCCTCACCCCCCCCGAGAGAGAGAGAGAGAGAGAGAGAGAGAGAGAGAGAGAGAGAGAGAGAGAGAGCGAGAGAGAGAGACCGCACAAGCACGAACAGGGCAAATCTCAATGTAAACGTAGTGCTAAGCTATAACCCTTAACACCTGTCTTCATAGCAGAAAACCACTTTCACGAGGCCCAGTATCCTAAGAGTCCCACAGCTCTAAACTAATGTCACTGCTTTAGATGCAAGCACTGAAACACATGAGTCTGTGAAAGGAATTCCATGCCCAACCATAAATTATTTGCATGAAAGTGCATTTTAAAATGAGCACAGCTAGCCATTCCCCCCATTGCATTGTTCCCACCTTTAAATGTGATATTTTCTCAAATGAAATCTCATTATGCTCCCATTTTCCATAATATAATTTAGCTGAGGGATCCTCAGGAGAGGTTAGTGTTGCGGGGCATTCACCAGACAATATTGCTCAGAAATGGCTAAGGGTTTAAACCAAGAGAAAGTCTTTATTAGCCAGTCTGCAACAATGCAGGATCTTAGTGGAGCACCGAGCCTTCCTCAGGATTAGCTTTTAATCAAAAACAAACAAACAAACACATTTTTTTGATTGAAATAAGCTAACAAAAACATTTAGCTAGAAGAAGAATAGAAGCCAAAAAAGAAAAAAAAAAAAGGTTAGTACATTTTAGAGATTATTTCCCAGATATATATGGGCGTTGATGGAGTCGGTCTATGTTTCATTTTTGGCATATGGTACTTTCTACCTGCTAAGTTTTATAGCCTGACTGGGATTTGACTCATGGAGTCAGTTGTCCTAAAGTCTTGAGGGCTGCTAAGGTCTTGGACACTTTTGCAGTTAGCAAAAACATTTGCAGTCTAGACATTTTCGCCCAAATGTGAAAAAAAAAAATGACTTCATCTACACACTACTGAGGCTCATATACTTGGCCACATAAAGAGCAAAATTCATTAATAGAACCTCCAGTGGTCAATATTCTTATATACTTTCTTTTGTTATTATTGTTATTCCCTTGGAGGCAGTATTGTTGCCATTGTTCCTATTGTTGCTTAACAATTGTATTTTCTTTTTTAGACAATATCCAGCTATGTATTTCTGACTGGCCTAAACTGAATGTAGACTTGGCTAGCCTGGGACTCACAGATACCCATCTTCTTCTTCCAAGTGCTAGGATTAAGACATGTACTACCCAGATCTGCCTGATACTCTCTGCTTAAAAGTGAACTGAACTCTAACATTTCTAAGCAGATGTTTCTCAGGAATAATTTGATTCCTAATATTTCTGAACAAATATTTCTTAGTAGTGATTTTTTTTAATCTGGTAAGAGAAATGCTATCAAACCTCAGTTTAACTCAACTGTACTTCCTTCTTATATCCAAGAGAGACAGGACCACTGTTGGTTTAACCTGAAAATCAAGCAGTATTTAATTCATTTTCTACTTTTTATTTCCCTCTCTAGAAGCTCTACTAAAGTTCTAGATACTCCATCAGATAGCAAAATGCTTGAAGAGGTGCTGGCTTTATCACTCTCAAGACCAACATTGGAGGCCAGTGCAAAGCAAACAAACAAAAACTATAAAATAATCACAGCAAATCAATCAAACAAGTGAAAAACCTGAGAAGGAAAAAACCAGATTCCATTGTGAATCCATCAGTGGATGCTAATGGACTTTGATTTGGGAATTTTAAAAATAGTCTTTATTCTAGTTTTCCATATTACTCTGCCTAGTATTTGCAAGGCTAACCACTCCTGCCTTTCCCTATGCCTCACTTCTTTTATCAATCAAGGACTTTTGTTCCTTTCAATTTCTGATTGTTATACAAACAAATTCAAAGATTGTCTTTGACTTTGTTGTTGTTGTTGTTATTTTAGAAAAAGCTCATAAAAGGCTATTTGCAACTGTAAAAAAAAAAAAGTAGGATTAGGCAATGAACCATGTAGCATAAAAGGGCCAGCCAAAGAAATACACCCTTACCTTCATACCAGAGGCAGTGAAAGAAACATTTTTATCCTGAAACCAGAACCAAAGAAATACTGGGAATGAGAGCCAAAAAGTTAAAAAAGGGCGGGGGGGGGCAATGAAAGAAATACTCTTTGGCCCTGAAAACTGAGCACAAAAACCAATCAATTCCTAAACACAAAATCTAGTCAATATCTGAGTTTATCCAAGCTCGGGGGATTGAAATCCCACGAATTCCTACTCTGAAAATATTCTCCATGGGAAACTCTGCTCCTAAAAAGCACTATCCACGCCTTGGGCTGTACAGCTGGCAGCTGCCTCTTTCACTCTAGTGGCGGTAGTCACTTGCCTGGATTCCTTTCTCCCAAATAAATATCTCGAATGAGTTTTCAGTGAAGGACTTCTTTCACCAGAGTGGAGCAGAGATTCTGTTTGGAAACTCCCTACTGGAGTGGAGTGGAGAAGCTAGCTTAGCAGAGTGGAGCAGAGCTCATCCTTAATAACTCTAAGAGAGGAGCAGGAATGCCACGCCCTGCCAGGTGACCGACCAACAGGAACACAGCTTCAGGTATAGTTTGACTTCCTGACAGTCATGATACCTTTCAGCTCACAGCTCTAGGGATCCAGGATACCTTTCCCTCACGGCTGTAGGTATAGCCTGGCTTCCAACAGTCAGGGTACCTTTCTCTTCAGAGCTGTAGGGTAACTTTCCTTCGCAGCTTCAGGTAAAGCCCGACTTTCCAGCAGTCAATACACCTTTCCAATCACAGCTGTACAGATCTAGGATTACTTCCCTTCTTAGCTGTAGGAATAATCTGACTTCCAACAGTCAGAATACCTTTCTCTTCAGAGCTGTATCTAGGATAACATCCCTTCAACAGTCAGGGTACCTTTCTCTGTTGGAGCTGTCACACTTGCATGGAATTCCATAATGGTAGTTTAAGGTAACCTTTGCAGATGGCAAAATGGTAAGAAAAGGGAAGAATAGGAGATATAAATTGGTCACATTTACAGTAAGAATCCCACCCCCCCCAAAAAAAACCCCACTCTTTTGTTTGTTTGTTCTGCTAAAAGCCAGAAATGTCATTGAATCTATTGACCATATTATTCTTTTTAGAGTTTAAAGATTACACAAGAATTTGGGGTCTCTGATTATTGATCAGTTTTGCAAATGATGTTATGGTTATTTATTCATTTTGTGGATGGGTGAATAGCAGTAAAGATCATGAAGGAGAAAACTTTTATAGTTAAGAGAACTGAATTTCTGGCATAAATGATAATCTAACATTGATAAGAGTGAGGATTACTTTGAGCCATGCTGACATATAGTCAGAATAAATCATTTCTATCATTAGAAAAACCCTCCAGAGACTCACAGAGACCACTCTCAACAATATATTTCCAACCACTTATGATACAACAAAACACTTACTATTACTAGAGATTTCATAGATCAGAATTTTCTAGTTTTGTTTTTTAAAAGGATGAAAATATATGATAATTGTGAGAAAAAAGATTGTGAGAATTTTTTTTTTCTATAAAACAAAGCTGTGACACCGAGGGCCAGTATTCTAAAATATCTTGTGAAACTATGTGCATGTCTGTTTATCACACATACCTGAGACTTGACTTACTATTACACCATTCTGCTTTGCACCAATTAGGTATTAACTAGGTTGTGATGTAGAGCTCATACCGTTGGGGAAAATGGTCACCACACCACGGTGCATGAGGATAAACACTAATAGAAACCAAATTCAAACAAGGTCTTTAACTCATTTTCAGTATACAGAACAACTTCTCAAAAGAAAGAAACAAAGTTTAAGGAGTCAAAGGCTCCTTCTAGGTCCAAGTGATACCTGAGTACCAGATACTCAACTCTCCTTGACAGTGAATTGACAATCAGTTACTTCAGACACGTGATTGGTCTAATAAACCTTCAAAGAATGTTCAAACAAAAAAATTTAAGTGATTGATATATTATTTTAGTAATCTAAAAATTCATACTTTCCAGACAATACTTTCAAACCGATATGAGATTCTATTTCTACAAATGTTTCTCACTACTGGTTTTCTTCTTAATAAGTGTTTAGTACACAGTTACATGGCATTGTGACCTTGTTTAATTCATCAGCACAGTGCTTATTTGTATTTGAGTAACATGTGCACTATTGTTTGAACCTGGGAATCGAATGGTCAATGGTGGTTAGGTCTCTCTCTCTTTCTCTCTCTCCTCTTTTTCCTTCTTTCTATTCCTCCCACTTACTCTTAACACCATATAGGAGTGAGGTCCCACCATGATTGTAGCTACGCATCAGGTATAGATGCGCCTGAAAGACAATGCGGGGTTCATCACTCTTCAGTTCAGTCTTTGAAACGACAGACACTACACTGAGTAGAAGCCCCCAAAATAGATGCTTTTGTGATCCTATCCAGAGATTCTAATGAATATTGATTTGAACAATTTAAAATTTTCCCTGTTCTGGCTTGTTCTGCTTCTCTCTCCGCAGTTTTTGATACTAAACTTCATGCTAACTCATATCCACGTCAGTAGGATGAAATCTTTGTGGAAAGGACTTTATTTCCAATTTTCCCTTCCTTATTACTTGATTTCCTTACCCATAGTTTCTCTTTCCCAGCATTTGGCAAGGATTTTCTTTCTGCCCTATACCTAGTTGCAGTATTGATAAAATTTTGAGATTCCCTAGATAGGTCCACTGGACAGCTACCCCAACTTCCACATCAGTGACCCCCAGTTATTAGGAAGACCATGTGTTCTGTCATTGCCTCAACTCTCTAAAATAAAGTCAGGGTAACTTCTTCAGAGGGAAAAAGATGAAAGCAAAAGATAAAAATGAAACAGGTAGTTTAGGAATGGAATCTCCTTTCATGTCATTAGTCTTAAAATTAAGGTGACTTTGGTCCTGCCTTGGCAGAGGTTCAGAAATGTCCAAACTGGTTTCCAAATGACTTTAAGGTTGCCTTTTTTTTCTAAAGAGGCAAGATTTAGTCAAGGAAATAAATTTTTTGATCTGTGTGGAAACCTAACATTCCATTTTGGAGGGTTAATTGCCTGACTAGGGAAGCTCTCAGAAAGTTAGATCCATATTAGGCCTTGCTAATGTGATGGGAGGAACTATCATCCCTTCAAGGAAATAATGTAACTTTCTGAGAGACTGTGAACTAGAGCACTGTAGCTCTTACTGAGCTACAGATTTGTCTAAAACATTTCTGAATTAATCAGATTGGTCTAACTTTTTTCTTTTCTTCTTTGTAAGTCTTTTCAAAATATTCTTTCCCTAATATTCTGGGCTGCTCAATTTCTCTAAATAGCCTACTTTCCACCCATCATGCAGCTGCTTTTTAAACACGAGGCTGGCCTGCATGCCAGCTCAATTTAAATAGCATGGCCTCTTTCCTTCTCTTTTCCATTGTCCTCATTTGGTTAGCTGCCAAGGTTTACAACATACCTGAGGTGTAGGCTTTTTTTTTTTTTTTCTTAAAAAATTGCACTTGAGGTCTTGCTTGATTTCATTTTTAAATTCTATTAATATAAAGACTATAAAACCCAAGAGGCAATTCTGATTTCCTGGCATCATCAATGGCATTAACAGTGTAGAGACAGCCAAAAATTTCTAATATTTACCTTCCATTTAACTATCAGGAAAGAATGTCTACAGAAATCAACTCCAAGTGAAAGTGTACACACTTTCACTAACAGTGTACCAAAACTTTAAGCTTTCTCAAATATTTACCACATATAATTTTAGTTCGTATCTCTTTTTTGCAATTTCTATAATTTTGATATGAGAGTAAAAGATGATAGCAACCATTCACTGTCCTAAGGAATGAGGGAACTTAACTTTGTCTTAACTATTATAAAGTACTCCAAGAGATCTAAAACAAGTGTAATATACTCACGATGATGATTTGGAATGCCCGTCTCTATGTTGTGAGTATGCTTTATTATCATTGATTAATGAAGAAGCTGATTTGGCCAACAGCCAGAAAGGATAATACCAGGTGGGAAATCTAAGCAAAGATAAAGGGAAAGAAGGTGGAGTTGAGGAAGAGGCCAGCAGCTGCCAGAGTAGTAAGAAATGAGGTAACAATCCCTAAACCTCTTGGTAAAATACAAACTAATAGAAATGGGTTAATTTATTTTTTTTTATTTTTTTTATTGATAAAAGGAAAAAAAAGTTTCCGCCTCCTCCCAGCCTCCCATTTCCCTCCCCCTCCCCCTTTTCCCCCCTCCTCCCCCCCCTCTGCCTCACCACCCCACTCTTCTCCCCCTCTCTCTCCAGTCTGAGGGGCAGTCAGGGTTCCCTGCCCTGTGGAAAGTCCAAAGTCCTCCCCGCTCCATCCTGGTCTAGGAAGGTGAACATCCAACCTGGCTAGGCTCCCACCAAGCCGGAGCATGAAGTAGGATCAAAACCCTGTGCCATTGTCCTTGGCTTCTCATCAGCTCTCATTGTTTGCCATGAACAGAGAGTCCAGTTAATTTTAAAAAAAAAAAAAAAAGTAAGAGCTAGTTAGTAATAGTCCTGAGCCATCAGCAAAAGTTTTTATAGTTAATACTAAGCTTGGCGGGTGGGAAAGAAACATCCAGTTACAAATGACACATGACATGGGGCATGTACAGCCACACAAAGCTTAAAAATGGTTAAAAAAAAGCTGGCATCCAGACCCACAAAATTGGGAGTCAAACAGCTTCTTGGTAGCCCCAATTTTTTTTCAGATAAGCTCTGTTTTCTGGTCACAAGCAGATGCATGGTTTCTTTAAGAGACAACTTTCTGGTTCATGTTGGAGGCACAGAGAGCTGTTTTGGGAGCATGTGAATAGGATGAACTGTGACTACTGCAAATTAACCATCATCTAATCTTATACATTGTAATATTACATTTATTCTGCTATTGTATTTTTGTGTCCTAGGACTTGAAGTTGATCTATTTCTTTTTCTAGTTTGTTGTCATTATTTTAGTGAAAATCTAGGAACTTATAATCATACCATCATTATAAAAACCTAAAATCATTAGTTGTTCCATGTCTCCTTCACTGAGTTCCCTTTTAATAAATCATTGCACTTTCACTGGCAAAAAAAAAAAAAAAAAAAAACCTCAACAGAGTAAGTAGAATTTTTAATTTTCTATAGAATGCAAGTTATGTATCCTTCTTGTTTGCATTCATTTCNGAGAGAGAGAGAGAGAGAGAGAGAGAGAGAGAGAGAGAGAGAGAGAGAGAGAGAGAGAGAGAGAGAGAGAGCGCACAAGCATGAGCAGGGCAAATATCAATGCAAACGTAGTGCTAAGCTATAACCCTTAACACCTGTCTTCATAGCAGAAAACCACTTTCACGAGGCCCAGTATCCTAAGAGTCCCACAGCTCTAAACTAATGTCACTGCTTTAGATGCAAGCACTGAAACACATGAGTCTGTGAAAGGAATTCCATGCCCAACCATAAATTATTTGCATGAAAGTGCATTTTAAAATGAGCACAGCTAGCCATTCCCCCCATTGCATTGTTCCCACCTTTAAATGTGATATTTTCTCAAATGAAATCTCATTATGCTCCCATTTTCCATAATATAATTTAGCTGAGGGATCCTCAGGAGAGGTTAGTGTTGCGGGGCATTCACCAGACAATATTGCTCAGAAATGGCTAAGGGTTTAAACCAAGAGAAAGTCTTTATTAGCCAGTCTGCAACAATGCAGGATCTTAGTGGAGCACCGAGCCTTCCTCAGGATTAGCTTTTAATCAAAAACAAACAAACAAACACATTTTTTTGATTGAAATAAGCTAACAAAAACATTTAGCTAGAAGAAGAATAGAAGCCAAAAAAGAAAAAAAAAAAAGGTTAGTACATTTTAGAGATTATTTCCCAGATATATATGGGCGTTGATGGAGTCGGTCTATGTTTCATTTTTGGCATATGGTACTTTCTACCTGCTAAGTTTTATAGCCTGACTGGGATTTGACTCATGGAGTCAGTTGTCCTAAAGTCTTGAGGGCTGCTAAGGTCTTGGACACTTTTGCAGTTAGCAAAAACATTTGCAGTCTAGACATTTTCGCCCAAATGTGAAAAAAAAAAATGACTTCATCTACACACTACTGAGGCTCATATACTTGGCCACATAAAGAGCAAAATTCATTAATAGAACCTCCAGTGGTCAATATTCTTATATACTTTCTTTTGTTATTATTGTTATTCCCTTGGAGGCAGTATTGTTGCCATTGTTCCTATTGTTGCTTAACAATTGTATTTTCTTTTTTAGACAATATCCAGCTATGTATTTCTGACTGGCCTAAACTGAATGTAGACTTGGCTAGCCTGGGACTCACAGATACCCATCTTCTTCTTCCAAGTGCTAGGATTAAGACATGTACTACCCAGATCTGCCTGATACTCTCTGCTTAAAAGTGAACTGAACTCTAACATTTCTAAGCAGATGTTTCTCAGGAATAATTTGATTCCTAATATTTCTGAACAAATATTTCTTAGTAGTGATTTTTTTTAATCTGGTAAGAGAAATGCTATCAAACCTCAGTTTAACTCAACTGTACTTCCTTCTTATATCCAAGAGAGACAGGACCACTGTTGGTTTAACCTGAAAATCAAGCAGTATTTAATTCATTTTCTACTTTTTATTTCCCTCTCTAGAAGCTCTACTAAAGTTCTAGATACTCCATCAGATAGCAAAATGCTTGAAGAGGTGCTGGCTTTATCACTCTCAAGACCAACATTGGAGGCCAGTGCAAAGCAAACAAACAAAAACTATAAAATAATCACAGCAAATCAATCAAACAAGTGAAAAACCTGAGAAGGAAAAAACCAGATTCCATTGTGAATCCATCAGTGGATGCTAATGGACTTTGATTTGGGAATTTTAAAAATAGTCTTTATTCTAGTTTTCCATATTACTCTGCCTAGTATTTGCAAGGCTAACCACTCCTGCCTTTCCCTATGCCTCACTTCTTTTATCAATCAAGGACTTTTGTTCCTTTCAATTTCTGATTGTTATACAAACAAATTCAAAGATTGTCTTTGACTTTGTTGTTGTTGTTGTTATTTTAGAAAAAGCTCATAAAAGGCTATTTGCAACTGTAAAAAAAAAAAAGTAGGATTAGGCAATGAACCATGTAGCATAAAAGGGCCAGCCAAAGAAATACACCCTTACCTTCATACCAGAGGCAGTGAAAGAAACATTTTTATCCTGAAACCAGAACCAAAGAAATACTGGGAATGAGAGCCAAAAAGTTAAAAAAGGGCGGGGGGGGGCAATGAAAGAAATACTCTTTGGCCCTGAAAACTGAGCACAAAAACCAATCAATTCCTAAACACAAAATCTAGTCAATATCTGAGTTTATCCAAGCTCGGGGGATTGAAATCCCACGAATTCCTACTCTGAAAATATTCTCCATGGGAAACTCTGCTCCTAAAAAGCACTATCCACGCCTTGGGCTGTACAGCTGGCAGCTGCCTCTTTCACTCTAGTGGCGGTAGTCACTTGCCTGGATTCCTTTCTCCCAAATAAATATCTCGAATGAGTTTTCAGTGAAGGACTTCTTTCACCAGAGTGGAGCAGAGATTCTGTTTGGAAACTCCCTACTGGAGTGGAGTGGAGAAGCTAGCTTAGCAGAGTGGAGCAGAGCTCATCCTTAATAACTCTAAGAGAGGAGCAGGAATGCCACGCCCTGCCAGGTGACCGACCAACAGGAACACAGCTTCAGGTATAGTTTGACTTCCTGACAGTCATGATACCTTTCAGCTCACAGCTCTAGGGATCCAGGATACCTTTCCCTCACGGCTGTAGGTATAGCCTGGCTTCCAACAGTCAGGGTACCTTTCTCTTCAGAGCTGTAGGGTAACTTTCCTTCGCAGCTTCAGGTAAAGCCCGACTTTCCAGCAGTCAATACACCTTTCCAATCACAGCTGTACAGATCTAGGATTACTTCCCTTCTTAGCTGTAGGAATAATCTGACTTCCAACAGTCAGAATACCTTTCTCTTCAGAGCTGTATCTAGGATAACATCCCTTCAACAGTCAGGGTACCTTTCTCTGTTGGAGCTGTCACACTTGCATGGAATTCCATAATGGTAGTTTAAGGTAACCTTTGCAGATGGCAAAATGGTAAGAAAAGGGAAGAATAGGAGATATAAATTGGTCACATTTACAGTAAGAATCCCACCCCCCCCAAAAAAAACCCCACTCTTTTGTTTGTTTGTTCTGCTAAAAGCCAGAAATGTCATTGAATCTATTGACCATATTATTCTTTTTAGAGTTTAAAGATTACACAAGAATTTGGGGTCTCTGATTATTGATCAGTTTTGCAAATGATGTTATGGTTATTTATTCATTTTGTGGATGGGTGAATAGCAGTAAAGATCATGAAGGAGAAAACTTTTATAGTTAAGAGAACTGAATTTCTGGCATAAATGATAATCTAACATTGATAAGAGTGAGGATTACTTTGAGCCATGCTGACATATAGTCAGAATAAATCATTTCTATCATTAGAAAAACCCTCCAGAGACTCACAGAGACCACTCTCAACAATATATTTCCAACCACTTATGATACAACAAAACACTTACTATTACTAGAGATTTCATAGATCAGAATTTTCTAGTTTTGTTTTTTAAAAGGATGAAAATATATGATAATTGTGAGAAAAAAGATTGTGAGAATTTTTTTTTTCTATAAAACAAAGCTGTGACACCGAGGGCCAGTATTCTAAAATATCTTGTGAAACTATGTGCATGTCTGTTTATCACACATACCTGAGACTTGACTTACTATTACACCATTCTGCTTTGCACCAATTAGGTATTAACTAGGTTGTGATGTAGAGCTCATACCGTTGGGGAAAATGGTCACCACACCACGGTGCATGAGGATAAACACTAATAGAAACCAAATTCAAACAAGGTCTTTAACTCATTTTCAGTATACAGAACAACTTCTCAAAAGAAAGAAACAAAGTTTAAGGAGTCAAAGGCTCCTTCTAGGTCCAAGTGATACCTGAGTACCAGATACTCAACTCTCCTTGACAGTGAATTGACAATCAGTTACTTCAGACACGTGATTGGTCTAATAAACCTTCAAAGAATGTTCAAACAAAAAAATTTAAGTGATTGATATATTATTTTAGTAATCTAAAAATTCATACTTTCCAGACAATACTTTCAAACCGATATGAGATTCTATTTCTACAAATGTTTCTCACTACTGGTTTTCTTCTTAATAAGTGTTTAGTACACAGTTACATGGCATTGTGACCTTGTTTAATTCATCAGCACAGTGCTTATTTGTATTTGAGTAACATGTGCACTATTGTTTGAACCTGGGAATCGAATGGTCAATGGTGGTTAGGTCTCTCTCTCTTTCTCTCTCTCCTCTTTTTCCTTCTTTCTATTCCTCCCACTTACTCTTAACACCATATAGGAGTGAGGTCCCACCATGATTGTAGCTACGCATCAGGTATAGATGCGCCTGAAAGACAATGCGGGGTTCATCACTCTTCAGTTCAGTCTTTGAAACGACAGACACTACACTGAGTAGAAGCCCCCAAAATAGATGCTTTTGTGATCCTATCCAGAGATTCTAATGAATATTGATTTGAACAATTTAAAATTTTCCCTGTTCTGGCTTGTTCTGCTTCTCTCTCCGCAGTTTTTGATACTAAACTTCATGCTAACTCATATCCACGTCAGTAGGATGAAATCTTTGTGGAAAGGACTTTATTTCCAATTTTCCCTTCCTTATTACTTGATTTCCTTACCCATAGTTTCTCTTTCCCAGCATTTGGCAAGGATTTTCTTTCTGCCCTATACCTAGTTGCAGTATTGATAAAATTTTGAGATTCCCTAGATAGGTCCACTGGACAGCTACCCCAACTTCCACATCAGTGACCCCCAGTTATTAGGAAGACCATGTGTTCTGTCATTGCCTCAACTCTCTAAAATAAAGTCAGGGTAACTTCTTCAGAGGGAAAAAGATGAAAGCAAAAGATAAAAATGAAACAGGTAGTTTAGGAATGGAATCTCCTTTCATGTCATTAGTCTTAAAATTAAGGTGACTTTGGTCCTGCCTTGGCAGAGGTTCAGAAATGTCCAAACTGGTTTCCAAATGACTTTAAGGTTGCCTTTTTTTTCTAAAGAGGCAAGATTTAGTCAAGGAAATAAATTTTTTGATCTGTGTGGAAACCTAACATTCCATTTTGGAGGGTTAATTGCCTGACTAGGGAAGCTCTCAGAAAGTTAGATCCATATTAGGCCTTGCTAATGTGATGGGAGGAACTATCATCCCTTCAAGGAAATAATGTAACTTTCTGAGAGACTGTGAACTAGAGCACTGTAGCTCTTACTGAGCTACAGATTTGTCTAAAACATTTCTGAATTAATCAGATTGGTCTAACTTTTTTCTTTTCTTCTTTGTAAGTCTTTTCAAAATATTCTTTCCCTAATATTCTGGGCTGCTCAATTTCTCTAAATAGCCTACTTTCCACCCATCATGCAGCTGCTTTTTAAACACGAGGCTGGCCTGCATGCCAGCTCAATTTAAATAGCATGGCCTCTTTCCTTCTCTTTTCCATTGTCCTCATTTGGTTAGCTGCCAAGGTTTACAACATACCTGAGGTGTAGGCTTTTTTTTTTTTTTTCTTAAAAAATTGCACTTGAGGTCTTGCTTGATTTCATTTTTAAATTCTATTAATATAAAGACTATAAAACCCAAGAGGCAATTCTGATTTCCTGGCATCATCAATGGCATTAACAGTGTAGAGACAGCCAAAAATTTCTAATATTTACCTTCCATTTAACTATCAGGAAAGAATGTCTACAGAAATCAACTCCAAGTGAAAGTGTACACACTTTCACTAACAGTGTACCAAAACTTTAAGCTTTCTCAAATATTTACCACATATAATTTTAGTTCGTATCTCTTTTTTGCAATTTCTATAATTTTGATATGAGAGTAAAAGATGATAGCAACCATTCACTGTCCTAAGGAATGAGGGAACTTAACTTTGTCTTAACTATTATAAAGTACTCCAAGAGATCTAAAACAAGTGTAATATACTCACGATGATGATTTGGAATGCCCGTCTCTATGTTGTGAGTATGCTTTATTATCATTGATTAATGAAGAAGCTGATTTGGCCAACAGCCAGAAAGGATAATACCAGGTGGGAAATCTAAGCAAAGATAAAGGGAAAGAAGGTGGAGTTGAGGAAGAGGCCAGCAGCTGCCAGAGTAGTAAGAAATGAGGTAACAATCCCTAAACCTCTTGGTAAAATACAAACTAATAGAAATGGGTTAATTTATTTTTTTTTATTTTTTTTATTGATAAAAGGAAAAAAAAGTTTCCGCCTCCTCCCAGCCTCCCATTTCCCTCCCCCTCCCCCTTTTCCCCCCTCCTCCCCCCCCTCTGCCTCACCACCCCACTCTTCTCCCCCTCTCTCTCCAGTCTGAGGGGCAGTCAGGGTTCCCTGCCCTGTGGAAAGTCCAAAGTCCTCCCCGCTCCATCCTGGTCTAGGAAGGTGAACATCCAACCTGGCTAGGCTCCCACCAAGCCGGAGCATGAAGTAGGATCAAAACCCTGTGCCATTGTCCTTGGCTTCTCATCAGCTCTCATTGTTTGCCATGAACAGAGAGTCCAGTTAATTTTAAAAAAAAAAAAAAAAGTAAGAGCTAGTTAGTAATAGTCCTGAGCCATCAGCAAAAGTTTTTATAGTTAATACTAAGCTTGGCGGGTGGGAAAGAAACATCCAGTTACAAATGACACATGACATGGGGCATGTACAGCCACACAAAGCTTAAAAATGGTTAAAAAAAAGCTGGCATCCAGACCCACAAAATTGGGAGTCAAACAGCTTCTTGGTAGCCCCAATTTTTTTTCAGATAAGCTCTGTTTTCTGGTCACAAGCAGATGCATGGTTTCTTTAAGAGACAACTTTCTGGTTCATGTTGGAGGCACAGAGAGCTGTTTTGGGAGCATGTGAATAGGATGAACTGTGACTACTGCAAATTAACCATCATCTAATCTTATACATTGTAATATTACATTTATTCTGCTATTGTATTTTTGTGTCCTAGGACTTGAAGTTGATCTATTTCTTTTTCTAGTTTGTTGTCATTATTTTAGTGAAAATCTAGGAACTTATAATCATACCATCATTATAAAAACCTAAAATCATTAGTTGTTCCATGTCTCCTTCACTGAGTTCCCTTTTAATAAATCATTGCACTTTCACTGGCAAAAAAAAAAAAAAAAAAAAACCTCAACAGAGTAAGTAGAATTTTTAATTTTCTATAGAATGCAAGTTATGTATCCTTCTTGTTTGCATTCATTTCAATACTAACCAAGTGCTTTGCTGTCTTCTGTTCGTCAATAAGTAATTTAACAAAGTCTTCCTCACTTCCAAGAGAGCCACTGTTATTTCGTTTTTCATGTTAATGGCAGATTTTTTAAATGAGTTGAGGATTTAAACCATTTTCTGAGTCATTAATTTCACACACCTTGTGATTTATTAAGCACTCTATATTTCATGGTAATAATACCAATTCTGGGATTTAGGAATAAAACCAGTCTTGCTAATCTTTGCCATGTAAACTTAACTATTGCTGTATTTTACTTTAATTTTCTTTTTCTCAGAATGTTGTA
Organism: Alexandromys fortis; assembly: GCF_014885135.2. Taxonomy (NCBI): domain Eukaryota; kingdom Metazoa; phylum Chordata; class Mammalia; order Rodentia; family Cricetidae; genus Alexandromys; species Alexandromys fortis. The sequence continues at coordinate 2,437,997 of NW_026067988.1, forward strand.
ATTCATTTCTTTAATAATACTCAAACTGTGTAAAAAGTTAAGCATATTTTAGTGCATCCATTATTAATTTAAATGAACTTTTTTAGTATAAAGAAGTTGAATATTTTATATCCAAACACATGAAACTTTAAGTTCAGATACTGAAAGGTATTCTATCATCTGCTGATATACTTGCTTTAAATATTCCTTTTTATTCAAGAGTTTTAAAATATAATGATGTTGCACACTTTATGTGTTTGTAAATTTAATATTTTATATACTTTATACTTCTCTCCTACTATAGCTCAATGATATTATTATTCATTTTTATAGAAGAGACTGAGAGAAATTTTTTGTATGACATACCCATGAAAATATACTTTAAATACACTCTGTTAAATAAAATGTAGTAAAAATATAAATGTATAATACTTCTGAAAGGGTATCTATATTACAAAATTATGTTCTAATCTGTTATGGATATGACTTTTTATAAAGTTATATTTTTTATTATATCATCATAATTAGAATTATAATTTCTCTGCTCTTCTGTTTAATTACTAGAATCAGTGATCATATTGTTACATATATATGTATACATACATCTAGATAGATAAAACATAGATGAATAAACATTAAGATATGTAAATAGATAAAGACAATTTATTTTCCTTTGGTTGATATTTTGGTTGAATATTGTACATATTCATTGACCTTTAGTAAAATATTTGGCTAATTTTCTATTTTGTTCTTTTATGTAATTTACCTAAATTTTCTCTAACTTTAAAATCATACTACAATTTTATTTGTACTATTTACTATAAATAAGATAAATAGGAAAAAAAACCTTTAGTTGCTTACATAGGCTAGAATTTTAAGTTTGTATGTGTTGAAATTGGAGCGGAGCATGCCTCTCTGTCTGAGGCGTCTGGCTCTGAGAGGAGCTGCATTACTTCTGACCTCACTTCCTCTTCCTCCCAGCATTCTCTTCTGTTTACTCCACCAACCTATGTTCTAACCAATAAAATGGGCCAATCCATATTGGGATTAAAGGTATATGTTACTACACCTTGAACTCAACTCACAGAGATCTGTTTGTCTCTGCCTTCTAGGCACTGGGACTAAAGGCGTGTGCTACCACACCTTGAAGTCACAGAGGTCAATCTCCCTCTGCCTCCCAAGTGTTGGGATTAAAGGCGTGTACTACCACACACAACTTTTCTTTTTCTTACTTTTTTATTTTTACTTAACTTTTAGCTTGCATATATTTTTAACACACTGTAAATCATTTAAACATTTTCTTTATCTTTGAATCTCTTTACTGTATATCTCTCTTTTTCTGACCACATGAGCCTTTAAATTACTGAGCAATATGAGTAGGATTAAAGCCGTGGCTTTGCCAGCTAGATCCAGTCCATTCCTTAGCTTTCCAGCCTCATGGAGGAGATACAGGTTGTAGCCATGTTTATAGCCACAATTCTATGGCATTTCAAGGTCCCTGCCAGCCAGCGAGCTACAACAGACAACACTCAAGTCCTCTCTCTGTAGTTGGCTCTCCTGCCTCAGTCAGAGTTTGCCCTGGCAGGACGGCCCAGAAAGCCAGCATTTTTAAACGGCACAGCTTTTTTCCTGCTACAGCTGAAAACCAAAAAGCATGCTTTCAGCTTTTTGTCAACACTGTTTAAATGTTTCATGGCAGGACCTCTTAATGAGCTGCAGGGTTTTGCAGCTGAAGCTGAGTCAGGAAGCCTCTCTTAGATGAGAGTGCTTGCTTGCCTCTAGCAAGCAGAGTAGACCCGAAAAATTGTTGCTACCAAGAAAACATGCATGCTTTACTCTTTCCCAAGCTTTCTCAGGCTTTCAGTGGATTCAGTTGTCCACACGTCTGGGCACCATCTGTTAAAATTGGAGCAGAGCATGCCTCTCTGTCTGGCTCTGAGAGGAGCTGCATTACTTCTGCCCTCACTTCCTCTTCCTCCCAGCATTCTCTTCTGTTTACTCCACCCACCTATGTTCTAACCAATAAAATGGGCTAAGCCAGTTTCTTTATTAGCCAATGACCTTCCTCCATCAGTATTGTTTTAAGTTACAATTTATATAGTTATTTTGGATCTTTGTGGGTTATATTTCTATGTAATTCATTTGACATATGTTTTTAAACTTCCTGTTTATTTGGGTTTTTCTTTTCAATGATTTCAAAGGTTTTTTTTTTTTTTTTTGATTTAGAAGATCCATCTCATTTCTGTTTTGTAAAGAAGAAAGAATATCTTTCTTTTTTAACACAAAGTTCATGGCTTTCACCCTTTTAGGAAGAAAATATATATAAAAGAAGATCATCTAATTTAATTTCATTTCTTTTTTTTTGTTTTTTGTTTGTCTGTTTGAACTTGGGAACTTTAACACTTTAGTCAAAAGGACGGTCAGAAGACTTTACTCAGGTGTAAGAACTGGGTAGCACTACATATTTACACATTCTGCATCATTGCTCTTGGGAAAGAAAACCAGGTACAAATGAATACCTGCATCTAGTGTGCTATGCCATAAATACAAGCAACCATGTCTGTGTCTTTCTATAAGGTAAGGATTTATTTAATAAAAGTAAATTCAAAATATATAGTGTTTCAATCAAAGTAGTTAGTCTTATAATTTAACCACCTTGGTAGTCTGGTCAAAGTGAATGTAAATTTGTTCATTCCAACTTTAATCTCATGTTATTTCTCATATCACACACTACACAGTTAATAGTTCTCCATGTCCATAGGTGCATATTTGAGTTACAGAATGAGCATATATTAAAGAGGCTTCAGCAGAGTTCAAGCGGTCTCAAAAGAGGTCTGAGAAAGAGTTGTATAAATAAGATCATGAACCAGACAAGTTCCTAGAAGGAGCTGCAGAAATCAGGTTTGATAACAAAACTTCACAGTTCAGTCAGGAAGACATAGCTGGAAATAGGCTAAGAACAGGAATCCACAGGTCAACATCCATGTCCAGACTAACTGGTGAATTATCAGGGGTAGACTGAATTGACAGGTTGGAATCAAGGTGCCAAGTCCTCTGTCCTTGATCAACACACCAGTAATAGCAACCAGTGTTGGGTGTCCATTACTTTTTGGGGTTCAGTCTGTTCATCAAATAAATATTTGGGCCTGCATAGCTTGGTGCGGCTTTTAATATACTCATGTGCTCCCCTCCGTTTTAATTCTCCCCAGTAAATGTAGTAGTTGGCTTCCTTTCTAGTCCCAAGACTAAGTTATTTATTAGTCTGTGTTGGATGGTTGATGCCTAACAGATGGTGTGCATGTTAGGTAAACCCACTTAATAGAAATGGAAAGAAAAATATCTAATTGATAAAGGAGTCTTTTCAGGTACAGACAGCCTGGGGAAAAAAAATCACTGTTTTTACAGCCTAGAGCAACATACTGAAGGACATAGCCAACAGTAATCAAAGTGAGTGTTCACCATTAAACCACCTGTGCAAAATAGAGATGGCTTAAAACACTTAGGAAACTTGATTAGCTATAGTATTTAGTATAGCTGAGGCAGATATTATTTTCTCAAGCCATTAATGACGTAGTTGATTTTAAGGTATTTGCCTTTGATAAGCATTTTAAATGAATGAAGCACATTTTGAACGTATCCACGACATTCCACTACTGTTCATGTTCGGTTTCCTGAACTATTAAGTTTCTGTGTTTGACTCAGATATTAAACCAAAGTAATTTTCTATTCTTTTCTCTAAATTCTAGTAAAAATAATTTTAAATCATATATACTTGTTGGGGAGAAAAGAGAATGAAGAATATAACGAGCGATTGTGGACTCTTTGTTGTTGCTGCAGCTACCTAACAAACAAGGTTTCACCAATGCAAACACTTTCTGAAAATGCTATTCTTTAGAGTGACAATGTAGTCCAGAGCAGACAACTTATTTGCAGAGGTCCCAAAGAGTCAAAGAGCCTTGAATGACAATAGTGAGAAAAGGAAAAGAGATTTCCCAGTCCTGATTTAGTAATGCAGGCAACTGTTGAAATCACCTAATCTCTTTTTTTAGACAGGAAGGTTGGCAGGAGATTTCCTTACCAACAACAAATTTGTCTCCTGGCAGTCGTGATTTGTAGCAGCTGCTGCAAATCAGTAATAATTTGGGATCATTCCACAGCACAGGTGCGGAAAGCCCAGAATTTAAGAGCTTTGCAAACTTTGCACAGCACTTACCAGTAACGAACAACTTGAACAACTACTTTTTTTTTCTCCCACTTAGAATTTATTATTTCAAAATCCACAAGTCACTTATTGTCAGGGTCAACTGATTGACGAGATAAACAGGATGGCTGATTATTACATGTGCTCTCACTCCACCCTAGGTTGAAGGAAAGTGAGAACTGAGGTGTGGTTTTAGTTATCAATTCTTCCTAAATCTTTTGGACCAGTTGGTAAACCAAGAACCCTACTTCTCTTCACAGATAATATCATGGTATGCTCCTCTGTTTCTTACCATTACATTGCTGTGTCGGCTAAGCAACTGTGAGCTGAATGTTTTTAATACTTAACATTAAGTATTAAAAACTTACGTGAGAACAGATAAGTCTGTTGTATATTATCACTGTACCTGATGGACTTGCCTATGCTACACAGGATTCTAAAGTATTCTCATATTTACATAATTTATCCTTTAAAGGAGTTGGCAACATTTTTTAGTCATGGCATTTATTTCTGCAAATGTATATCCCCGAAATTAACATGTCAATAGACCCTTTGGATTATTATTATTGGCTATTGAAATTCTTCCTTATCAAGTCACTCTGAAGTTCAACTATTAATCAATAATTACATTAGCATTTTCTATTTAAAAACCAGTTAATTGCCCATGATTTCTTTCTATCACCAATAGGTAGATTGAATTTTTAGTCTCTCCTCATAAGCGTCAAAGTTTGTTTTGTTTGTTTGTGTCTAAGAGAGAAAGAGAGGAGAAAGTGTACAGGCATATTTAGTACAGAGGATAATATTGGGCAGCCCTGGGTACCATATATAATTGTTCCTTTTAAAATCTTGATTTATTTATTTCCTTCCTTCCTTCCTTCCTTCCTTCCTTCCTTCCTTCCTTCCTTCCTTCCTTCCTTCCTTCCTTCCTTCCTTCTTTCCTTGAGACTGTGACTCACTGGCTTGGATCTTTCTCAGCACTCTCAACTGTCTGTAAAGCCCTAGAGATCTGCTTGCATCTATTCCCAAATGCCGTGATAATGCACACATTCCATGATGCCCCTGCTTGTTTTTACATGGGTTCTGGAATTTAATTCAAGTTCCTCTGCTTTCAAGACAAGCATTTTACCAAAAGCTTATTATGGCCATGAATACCTGTCTCTACTATTGAACACTAATTTTAAAAGGTAGTATACTAGTTTGGTACATCGTGGAAGAATATATTTCTCTGACTACATTCTACTAAGTTTGTATGTTGTAAAAATTATCATGATGTAAAAGCCAGCGTTTACCAGGCAGGAACTATACTTTTGATATGTAGTTAGCATTATTTTATTTAACGAATAAGGAAAACACTGTGTCCAATCCAGGAAGTAAATCCTTAGAAGCTTTAAGGCTCTAACCTTCAAGAGAAGTTGTCCCAGTTTATTTTTGAACTCATATGAAAATTACATTTTGTAGCACTAGATGCTGTACTTACAAAAGACACATTTTAATCATTGGGACATGTTGTGACTAATGGTACTTTGAAGAATTTTTAAGATGTAATTAGTAGTGTATTATGGATTTGCAGGTACACACGCATTTACTATATGTCCTTTAAAAATAAATTCAACCATAATTTAAAAATATTTTATCTAGAGCATTACTAAGAGCAAAAACGAAAATGAAAACAATAGTAAATCTCGGAGGTAAGTTTGGTAATTCTACATTTATCGGAACTAGATAGATTAAGTTTTATATTGATTTGTTACAGGGCACAATAGCTGCTAGGAAAATGCAATTAACTACTTCATCACATAAATGTAGCAGTTGACATTTGCGAACATTTTGTATATAGCTGTGTATTGCTGTGAATTATTCTCCCGCATGCCATTTATTTCATGCACCCTTATGGTTGCAGACTCTGCCATCAGCAATTCTCCCACATTTTGATGATACAATGTTCTTTTCTCTTGTGGTTGCCAAAAAGAGCAAACGGCTACAATTTGGGAAAGTTCCTATTTAGTAGAATTCATAAACACAAAGTTCAGTTAAAAAATATCCAAAGCTAATGTGACGAGTCCAGATTTCAGATTCCAGATTTCAAATTTGATTTAAAGGTAAATGTCTCAAAGATAAATTAAAAAGTCTTGTAAGTATACATATAAAATAGCAAAAAAAAAATCATCCAATGAAGTTCACATTAGAATTGTCTATTGTAGATATAAAGACAAATGTTTCAATAATTGGAAGTTAATTTTAAAATGTATTTCATAATTTAGATGAAAATTAATTTAACTTAATTATTGTCATAATATAGTTTTTGTTAATTTATAAAGAAATGGTAATTTTACTAAAATATATTTTTTTTAAAATAATTTTTACCCAGTACATTTAAATTACAATGCAGAACACTAGAGCTTCTATGTCAGGACCCACACTACACTGATAGGGTAATCCTTGACATGTCCACTTCCATTCTTCGTTATAGTGGTCAGAACTCTGAGACCAGAGGAGTGTAAAATGAGGTGACCTGTTAGAAAGATTTCACAGAAGCATCAAATCTTCAAACATCAATCAGGACTGAAAATATTATCCTAAACCTGGTTCATACATAGTCTTTACTTGGCATTTTAATTTGCTTATTTAAATAAGTTTTCATTTTTCTTTGTACTCATGAAACACAAATTTTGGGGTTTGCTTTAAAATTATAATAATCTAAAATGCAGCTACAAAATAATATCAGAGTTATAATGCTAGATTTAGGCCCAGATTCAAGCATGACTCCCCTGAAAGGGCTACGGAAGAAAACATATATTGTATAATCTTTATAAATTCAAGTTCTTGACATATAAAATGAGATTATAGCAACCAAATATCATTTCCAGTAGAATTACATGGAATGAAGACCAAACACCGTACACCTTCAAGCATTTCTCAATATCATGTCAGTTTTATGACTATGCTTTGACTGGCGTTTGCTCAGAGTAGTCCAGATTGCGTCTAAGATCTGAGAAAGCATGCTCACATATCCTTAACACTGCTGATATACAGAGCTTCTCAGCCTTCTTGTAAACGTAAAACTACAGCTTACATCAAATTTAGAATATAGGCAGAAGTTCTTCAAAATGCTGTGGTCCAAGGACCTCGCAGATGAAAAGGAGTGCTTGGGGGCAGACTGGAATGTTGGATTGCCTTTGCCCAGGATTAATACAAGGGGAGGTGCTTAGTTTTACCAGAAGTTGGCATGCCATGGTTTGTTGACACCCAGGAGGCCTGTCCCTTTTAGAACAGAAACATAGGAGGAGTAGATTTAAGGGGAGGTGGGCAGGGTGAATGGAAGAGGAGGAAGGGAAAGCTTTAGTCATCCAAATCAGGGATACACATGTTTGGCAGAAATCTGAGAATCTGAGAACTCAGCCTCAAGTGGAACCTTTGTGAGTCTGACGTATTGTACTTCTACATAGAAAAACTCTATTTTTTTCTTATTTTTAATTAGTATTAGCCATATAAAAAGAAGTGAAGTTCACACACATATATATGTAACAAAACCCACAGTAATATAGAATTATTAATCTCAAATTCAGATAATTTTCCATATGCAATATACCCATTATGAAAAATAGCATAAAGAAAACCTTCATGGGTTTAATATACACAGATACACAGAATGTTAACTCCTAGTTTCAAATTCTTCTTGGTAGTTTCTCTAGTCTTCTACATTCTAAAGAATAAAAATAAATTATTAATGACTTAGACAATAAATCTTTTGTATCTTTCTAAATGCCTGCTTCATATTTTTTTACTAATTAGAGGTAAATATTATTTTATTTTATTTCTAGACAATTTTGCATTGTAAGCTGAATTAGCATAAAAAGTATTAATTTCAATTTCATCCTATAAGTTTTAGCAATGGAAAAAAAATGAAATATTTACTATTAGTAAAGGAATATTAAATGCAGTCTGCTTAAGATCTTCATGAGTGTCTGTATTCTGATAAATCACACAGTTCTTAGTTAGGATGACTGTCAGGACACCATTTCAACGCAATGAATCTTAATGACTCCACCATTGATTAATTGCTTGCCTAATTGTGAAAACTGAATTAAATAAATTAGAAGCAAGAAAAATCAATTTGTCAACATCAAAGCCCAATTAAGTTATAAAGTTGACAAATACAGCTTCCAAGTTTAGAATAAAAAAAACACCGAATGTCTTTTGGTAAGCTCCAAATTTATTTAATTAGGAGGAAAGTTAGATTTTCTTCAGAAAGTAGCAGTTACTATAAAAAAAAATGTTGTGCTTGATTTTTTTCCTCCTTAGCATCAAAATCAATCTCTTGAGCAATTTCTCAGATTTGAACCTTTTAAGGTTCATTCTTATTCAATTATACTGTTCTTTTCCATATCCTTATTCTAGGCTTCAACATTTCATCTCATCATTCACCCTAAGGCTAGTTAGTCTTTCGCATGGTATAGGAGATCATCACTGAATTTCTCCATGAGGTCTGCAGCACGTGAGGTCTCCAAACTAGTGTTAAAGATTTTCTATGTTCAAATACTACATTACGTGGTTGATGATTTGTAAACAACCAATGACATTGCTCAACTTCCTTAATTAATATTCTCACATATACCTTATCTTCTTTACTGTTCTCATTCAATCAATCTTCCTGTCTGCTCAAAGTGAATTGATGGCATCTATGGTGTGTGTGTGTGTGTGTGTGTGTGTGTGTGTGTGTGTGTGTGTGTGTTGAGCCAAAATTATCTCAAGGCCTGTACCTCAAGTCCTATAGGGCAGAAAAAAAGCCTGGCTAAGTACTTTGAGGCCTGTAGGACAGAGAAAGGACTAGCTTAAGTTTGAGTGAGGATGAGACAGCAAAAATTAGGTAGATGCCTTTCCAGCCAGAGGGTGGGTTTGGCTGCCTCTCTTTGGCTGGAGGTACCCCCACATCACACCATGTCACTTAACTATATAAGCTAATGCTCACAGTAATAAACTGAGTTCCTGCTTGACTCGACTCTCTATTGTGTCTGATTGTCCTGCGTTGTGGGGCTCTCTAAAGACCATCCTGCATTGTGGGGCTTTGGGATTGGGTAGATAGCGCGCACTCACCTTTCCATGGGCGATGAGGAGGCCTAGCAATAACTAGGGAAGTATGGAGGCTCAAGAAGTCTGGCAACCGGAGGCTCAAAGAAGCCAGCATGTGTGTGTTTGCTATTGAGAATTAAATCCAGGTCTCATGGTAGCTGTGTAAGTGCCCCATCCCAAGTTTTAAGCCCCAGTCTTATCAGAACTAATTTTTAGTTGCAATTGCTATATTATAAATGTTTTATTGGAACTTTAAATGTAAGAATTCACCTGTTTCTCACCAGGAAAATTATAAAATGGGTACACTTATTCGATAATTACATTGTCAGAAAAATAACATTGGAAGATTCTATGAAACAGGGAAGTAAGGATTAGAATTCTACCAGCAGGGTCACAAATGACTTTGGTGGATCATACGACCTTTGTTTTTCATAGATCCTTGTTTTGCAAAAGAAATATTAAAATTTTCTGACTGCTGTTCCATAACATATTGATACTAAATGCAAAAGCATTTTCTTTTCTCTAAAAGTTTTTCTTCAAAAATTATAAGAAATTAAAATACATTTATATACTCATGAACATTTAAAGATATTGTTTTCTTTCTGAAGTATAAGCTGGCTGTGCTCATACACATGGTTTCTGTCTGCAATTCATATTGTGTATAATTCAATCCCTGATTTCACTAGGTCAAAATATGGGATTCTATCCACAAAATGGTCACACATTTCTATTTGTCTCTTTTTAATAATATTAGATTTTATGATATTAAAATTTGCATAAATCTTCCTAATAGTTCACCAAATATTTAAAGATAAAAATTCCATTGTATTTATTGTTGGTCTTAAGGTGCCAAGTATGCTGATTTTTAATAAATGTAAATTCTCCATTATAAGCATTATAATAAACCACTTTTGAAAAATTTAATTCTATTTATTCTTGCCATTAAAACTCAAAGATTTCATGTCCACTCAATAAATGTTTACTGACTTCAAATATCCTGGAATTTTCTGATATTGTTTCTTTAATTTATACCCTTTGCTTGCTAAAATTAAACAGTTTATAAATCATACAAATTTGTCTTTATGTGCTAATAGTTTACAAGGATTTATTTAAAAGCATTTTTCATGAATTTTTTTAAATTGTTCTTTAATGCATTATATAAAATTAATATGTTTTTCAGTAAAACAGCAGTAATTTTACTTAAAATGTCCTATTTTCATATGAGTAAAATACTGTATTCCTGAATACCTTTAAACTACATATTCCTGTCATTCATTTTCAACATAATTGAAACTTTGAAGTAGTTTACTAATGATCAATCCTACTATATCTTTTCTGAAGCCTGCTTTTGGTTGCTGCTCAAAGTTACATGTATGTGATATCTACATAATTGTGTATGTTTGTGTGTGAATTCTGCCTGTGACTGCATATGTGCAGATTAGAGGTTGGCAATGGGTGCTTCTTGTATCTTTCTGTCAGATTTTTTTTCTTTTTTGAGACAAGGTCTTTTACTGAACCACAAGCTCACTGACTTTGATAGACTGGCTGGCTAGGGACTCTACAGGATCCTCTGTTTTCCAGATAACTAGTGCTGCGATTACAGATGGACACAACCATGCTGGCTTTGTATACATATATTTGTGTAACGAGCATTTTCAGCCCTGTGCTACCTTCCCAGCCCAATATACAAGCTACAATAATAAAAGTTCTCTAAAGGAGAAGTAAAAAAATAAATACATATTAAAAGAGAATTTATTAGTTTGATGTCCAGCATATTTTCTGGGTAGACCAAAATGATTGTCACACTGAAGTGGCTGAGAACTAGGAATTATTAATTGCACTGGGCTGGGTACCTCAGCAGTAAGAACCTGGTGATGAATACGTAGAGAATTAATGAAGAACTGATTGTCTTCAATCTACGTCAGCAGCCTGAAGAAGGTGGGTAATAACATCATCAAAGTAATAAATGCAATAGTAGCAGGAGCAAGAAAAAGGCAAGCAAAAGAGAAAGGTTCCTGTCTTAACTTCTTAAAAAAAAATCTGGGCTGCTAATGGAAGGTGCCATTCACATTTCAGGTGGATATTCCAACTTTGAATAACATGATCAAGAACATCACTCACAGGCATGAGTAGTGGCTTGCCTTCCAACTGATTTCAACTCCACCCAAATTAACAACCAAGATGAAACATTGCAAGCTTTTTATCCTTAGCCTCATTTTTGAATCCCCCTCCAATTGCTAGTGTTAATCTCCATCCTGCAAAATAATTACTGAAACACTGTTGAAAGTATTTCCTCTTTCAGATGTACATACATATTAATAGAAAGTAATTTGAATAACTTTATAACACTAAATTTGAAATATTTTATACTTAAAGAAATAGGTACACATTGACCTAGTTAATATTTTTAGCTTTGACAAACTTAATATTTTTGTTTATAGTAGTCAAGAAACTACTGTCCTCAGTATAGAAAGAATGTAGTTTAAAATCAAGTTTCTAGCATTACAATAAGCCTATCACTTAATTGGCAAATTTTTGCTTCAGTGGAGATGTGCCAATTAACATTTTGCTGTACTTCTTTTTACATGCACACTCAGCTCATATCTCAACTTCCATAAACCACTCATGAAATACAAGAATTTTCAGACTCAATTAAGTCCTTTTTTTGCTTCATTAAGTATAAATACATTACCCAATTCCTGTTACGTTTTATGGATATTTTTAACTGGCTTCAGCTTTGTTAGTTGGATATAGAATTGTCTCCTTGTCAGAATTGTGAAGTATGAAGTACAGTCACGTCTAGCCATGATGAGTCTTTAAATTTTCATTTTAATAAATAAGTTGAAAAGAGCATCTCTTAGTGAACATTGACTCCAAGATTAATGCCATATTAACCTCCCACGAGGACAATGAGGCCTGCGTGGTTCATGAAGTGTTCACTTTTATTTTGTGACATTGATCTGCCCTATCACAATGTTTAATCTTCAGAGGAATCTATTTCTCTAACGGGATGAGCTCTTATACGCTGTAATAAATGGAGGACTCCACGATAATGCTGGTGTGTTACCATTAAATGTGATAGTGAAACATTAGAACACATGCTAATTTCAGTGCGATCTAATGAAGTGTTTTTAACCTTGACAAATCAAGATAATCATGCATGAAACTGTTAGAACTACCAAATTATTCTAAATAAGTTTGATCTATAAGCATGAAATGATAGGGAGTCTTCATTTTTAAAAGCCTTAGAATAATTTTATTAAGATTAGCTCAAGAGAATATATTGAGTGTTGGAAGCTGGAAAGATGGCTCCGTGGAAATAAAGTGCTTATCATGCAAGCATAAACACCTGAGTTCTGATCACTAGCACTCACTTAAAAGGCCTTGCACATTAGCATGCATCTATCATTCTCGCAGTAGATAGACAGAGGCAGGGGAATCCCTAGACCTTTCAGACGAGCCAGTCTAGTTGAATTGTTGAGTTTCAGGATCATTGGGAAACTGCTCCCAAAATAGTATGCATAGAAACGGAGGAAGGCATTTGACACTGGCTGTTCGCAACCCCATGCACGTACCAACTGCATGCACATCTACACAAAGAAATATTACATATTCACACAACTCACATATACACACAACATACATATCTATATGCTGGCTATATCGTTGTTTGGGTAAAACGGAAAGACTTTAATGTAAAACCATGTTGTGAAGAGTTTATCTGAAAATTTTGAGTCCAGAGTGTTTTATTTTTTCAATATTTTTTCCATTAGAAAATATATTGCAATGCATGGCAATATAAGTTATGGATGGGATGTAAGTATTTACTCAGCCTTTCCAAATGCTTGATGTTCATCTCTTCACATCCTCGTGAGGACCGCTTCGGTTATCGGCAGTGTGACTTCCAGCTGTCACATTAGTTTAGGAGCAATCATTTTCAGTTGTAGTTCATGGTTTCCCTCAAATTTCCAGGTGTCAAGATTTTCAAATTGTAGAATTTCCATAACATAATTTTACTGCTACACATAATTTATAACCTGATTCATAATAATTAACTATTGAAAATTTGATTTGGATGGGAATGATTTATTTTGAAAACATCCTAATTAAGCAAAATACAACACTACTCACTAAAGATAGAAGGAGTGATTCATAAAGGAAACATTTCAGATAAATCAGTGGGTTTTCCCTCAATGGCGCTCAGTGCCACCCTAAACTCCCCTGTTAGTTCAACCACATTGGAAGCAGTAGTAGACCTGTTGAAATGCTGCAGTTGTAAAACATTTAAAAATCACCTTGCAGTCGAAGAACCTCTTACTGAAGATAGCTGTCCCGTCTCTTCCAATAATTAAATAAGCCAATATCGAATTAAATGCTAGAATTGAAATTGGAACTGTGTAGTCCTAACAGGACAACATTTAAACTGATTGCATAAGATTTTTGCTTAAAGCACAGGCTTTTACTATCTAGTGTTCATCTTAAAATACAACATACTTTTATTTTGTAATGCTAATTCAGAATCATATATGATTTTAGATTAACTGACATATTTTAACTATTGAAATAAATGAAGAAAACATAAGGCTTACACATAGATTCATTCTTTTAAAAAGATATGTAAATATACACACATAAATATGGTACCCTGTAGGAAATCATATGTTATTACTAATATAATAAGCTTGAATAGCTAATACAAAATGTATTTAATTTTGACTAGACTTCTTAGAGAATGTTATTACAGCTATATAGTGCACATATTAAATGCACCATTTAAAAAAATGCCTCAGTATATCATATAATAGAAAAGTAAACAATATCATGTCAACAACAAACAACAAATTCATTACAGAAAACATACAGTGATATCAGGTGCCATATAAGGGAAACATTTCATGTATTTTTTCAAGACAACCTATCAAACATAGTTTAAGAGCTAACTGAGCTATAGGCTAAACACAAAACATGGAAGCTAAGGGTTCTTTTGGTATCTCAAAATTTAATAAACATAATTTGTAGTAAAAATGCCAGGATAAAATTTATTACAAGCTACCTTCATTTCCCGTACAAGCTGTTGACATACAGAGGAAGTTGGCAGAATCATGTCTGACCTGTACTTTCAGTGATATGTAAAGTGATCAATTTTTACAAATTACCCCACTACAAAGATGAAAACAATAATTAATAATAATGATATGTTATGATAATGAACAATATAGTGATGTTATTTATATTATTTGACCCATTCTTTGGATAGATGTAAGTTTTCTCTGTGAATGAGCTGCTCAGATCACCCAGTTCTGGATGAAATATCAGGTATGGTACACAAATGTCTATTCCTCTTTACATGTGAATTATATTTTAGACCTAGTATAAATGGGTGGAGACAAAAAACCACAGCAAGGCATTATTCAGATAAGAGTTTAAATTTGAAGTCTACGTCTCAGAGATCAGGGAAGCCTACAGAATAGGGGGAGGAAAGACTGTAGTTGTTAGGGGTGATCAAGAACACCAGAAGATGTCCAACTGAATCAACTAAGCAGGCCTCGTATGGGCTCACAAAGACTAAATAGCAAGCGTGAGACCTGTATAAGTCTGCACCAGGTCCTCTGAATATGCTATGACTGTTAGCTGCCTGTCCAGCCTTGGTATTGAAGGCTTTTGCCTTCTCTAATTGTATCTCATTTTGTGCTATTTTGCTGTTGTCTATTGTAGGCCTCTTCTTTTCTAAAGAGGAAATGGATGGAGTGGAGGGTGAATATGGGAGAGGCTCCTAGGTGTCATAGCTGAATGAGCAATACATGTTGGACAAAACATTTTATTTATAATTGATTTTATCACATACTTAAATTATAACGTACCATATATACAACAAATTGGGACTTCTGAGAAGACAAGAAACTAAAGAGAGCTATTTGAATTAGTCTAGAAAAGACTAAGGAGTCCAAATGTATTCTGTCCCTAAAACTCCTGACTTTCACTGTTTTTGAAATAGATTAACAATGGATTAAATAAAATATGCCATGTTGCTATCAGCATGGCTATTCATATGAAGTAATTCATAAAAAATAAGATAACATATTTTTTATAAAAGGCAGAAAAAATGAATCACCACTAATCTTCTTTAGCACAAAGAGTAACAAAAATACAAAGACATGTAAATTCAACATATACATACACATGAGCCAAAAAAGAAAAACCCCAAAATTTAAAAGGGAGTTTTATAGAAATCTTATTTTTTACTTTTGTCAAAGTTCTTTGTGTTTGAAATACTGAATACTAAAATTTCATGCACTACAGTGAACATTGTTCGTTATATAATAAAGTTTCAGATATTCTTTCAAAAAGACATACTAATAGGTAATAAAAGACATTTTGTTTTAATCAAATTCTTTCAACTATTGAGATGTATCAATTTAACACAGGCTTATGTATTGGATATTTTTAGTGTAAAGCATATCTTGTCTTAGACTTTATAGAATATAAGTTCAAACTGTCATAGATGACACATTTTCAAGTAATATTTCTTACTATTTTAGTAGTACAAAAATGTTCAGTAAAGAAAGAAGATTCTGAAAGAAATGTATATCCATATTCTAGTGTTGTGATAACCATAAGCGGATTCTATTGTCTCTCACAGTTAATCCTTTTACTATAAAAAATAACACAGGGCACTTGTATCCAGAATACAGTAGTTATTTCTGGTGTATTTTGGAACTTCAGAAAAGGCATAGGTAACCACTGAACATGTTGGAAAACTCTTAGGGTCTTAAAGCAGCTAACTGAAACCCCCATAATAACCTTGTAAATAAGAATGCGATCACAGTTGATATGATCACAGTGATCACACTGCTGTATCCTTTAGCAGTAAGAAGAGGCAAGGTAGTTTTCTTTATTAGAAAAGCTGCTCAGGACAAGAGCAATGGCTCAGTGATTACAAGTTCTTGTCGCTCAGTATGGATAATCTGAGCTTTCTCCTTTGAACCCATGGTGGTAGAAGAAAATGGCTTGGGAAAAAAAAGACATTTTACTTCCCCAGACTCACTGGTGTGCACAAACACATGGACTTATGTTTATAAACACTCAGCAAAGTTTTCAAAAGAAAATATGCTCAGTGTAATATCATGGCAGGGATACAATGTTTTTCCAGAGTCTTCATATTGAAGATAAACAGATGTATGTCCAAAACATAAATATTCAATGTGAAATTTTCCAGGCATTTAGGGTCTATATATTTACAGCAAATCCTCTTTCAGTGTTTTCTTCTTGATCCCTCTTGAAGTGAAGACCATTATACTGGGAATCTCCATCACTCTACAGGATGGGGGCCTTTGACCCTAAGAGGATCCCATAAATTATGTTTCCAAATATATTTTGGCTGTTTTCCTCCATGTGATATTTGACAATCTGGAGAGGCATTTGCTCCAGGAAATTTGTCAGTGTTGACAATGTTGTTTACATGTTTTAAGTAACTATTTTCCTACCAAAGAAACGGCTTCACTCACTTCCACATATAAAACTCATAAAAAATTGAAAGGCTTCAATAAGTTTAAATCATTCTGTATTGCTCATGGAGATTTAAATTTCAGCGCTAATTTTTTATTAGCACTTTAATTTAGAAGGCACCAGGTTTCTACAAGATTTAAAATTATTGGAGCATTTCAAAATTTTATAAGCTTTCCAGTAAGGTTGGGGCTGTGATTCTATGCTTGTAAAGTAAAGTGCAATTTAAAGTTAATTTAAATAATTTAACTGCTGCAGACTTTTCTAGGGGAATTGTTTGCCTTGCAAACTGGAATTCAGGATAGACAATTAGAATCATGTTACAAAGAGGAATCATTTTTCTAGTAATAAAGTAGTACCCCAGCTTGTCTTAAAATTCAACTTTTTGCTGTTTTCAGCAACTTCACTTAACCTATTACATTATTTTTAATTGGTAATTATCAAAGAATTTCTTTGATCGATGTTTTTAAATGACTATCATAAATCTATGTTGGAAGGTGCCTGTTCTAAATGTGCTGTACCATATGGTTTTTCAATATTTCATATGTTACTATACTGTAATAGAGTTAATTCCCTACAAACCATATTCTTAAACTGAAAATGCCATAAACATAGTTTTAACAGACTATCTGGGAGACGCAAATGCTGTTTTAGCTACTCTGGGATGTAATACTGAGCATCATAGACTAGCAATATAGAGACTAGAGTTGGTAGATTATTGAGTGCTTATGCATATAATCCCATGGGTCAATGAAAGCTGGTCTATACTGATGCCACCCAGTGTGGAAACATGTTACACTTTTTATAGCCCTGAGAGATACTCAAGTTCAATATTGAAAAATGACTTCTAATGAATGTGTATTTCTTTCACATCCACTTTAAGTTCAAAATCATAGGTCAGTCTAGGATAAATCAAAGATAAACTGCATGCCAACAGTTGGGATGATAATCTTGGAAATATGTCTTAAAGGGTGATAAAAAGATATTAATAATATGAACCAATAAAAATATCAGTATTCAATAAGGCTTATATTAACAGTTATGTGTAAGAGAATATGTTCAAATTATATGAAAATGTCTTCATTTGAAAATTTATGTGTATTAAAACAGATTATTAATCACATGGAAAATAATTTTTTCATATATTTTAGAGAAATTGTTAAACTGGTCATAGACAAAACAGGAAAATCAATAAATATAATTACATATCACACTTATATATTGATAATTATCTAGGCAAATAAGCAGAAATTTTTGTCCATTGATGGAAAATAATGAAATAAATTATTTTTCCAGTTTTCAAATGGTTTTGGACAGTGTATTTTACGATAGGAACTGTACCTAAAGAATGCCTAATTCCATCATGACAAAAATCATTTAAACAAAAGAATAGAAAATGTCCTAATGTGCACCTACCAGTAGTTAAAGTGCCTTGCACAATGCATGTTTCTTTCAGAGAGGATGTTAAAATTGTCTGCAAAATATCTATACTCTATTCCATTATTCCATAGTTTCAAAGTGTCGCTTACTCTTCCTTCAGAATCAAGCATTTTGAAAGGCCTGAACCTGGATACAAATAAAGAAACAAAACAAAACAAAACACAGGAGAAGTAGACAAGCACTTTCAAAAGGAATGCCAAGGAAGCTGTGCTTATCCACAATCCCTAAAACAGGGGGAAGATAAATGAAGGGATGCAGTCCATATGTTCATTCAACTTGGTAAATAGTGATTCTCACTTTAACATTTTCCAAATCTAATGGTCCAGCCAAGAAAATTCCCACCCAAGTATTTCCAGTTGCTTGGGTTTTAGTTAATGCCAGAGGAAATCAAGTTGATAACCAAGAGTAGCCACCACAGACATGTGTTAATCCCAAACCAGAATTCAATTGAATATCAGTAGCACCACACATTCTTCTAGAAAATAGGAATCTAGATAAGACTGTATTGCTGGACTAAATCACCAACACATTTTATGAACATTTAAGGTGTGGTTGCTGTTGATTTTGGTTGTTTCCTTTACTTTCTTTTTCTTATACAAAATTTGTCCCATGCACTCACAGTGTGATTGGTGCTGACAAGCCTGCTATAGGACTCCTGGTGAATAGAAGGTAGGTAAGATTGAAAAATCTTATCAAAACAAGCAAAAGAAAAGAACTACACAGTGCAAAAATGCTTCTTTTTCTAAGGTGGGATATTCTATATCACTATTGTACTATTCCATTCCGTAGAAGTGAGTGACTATGATAACTCCATGGCTGTGCCCAACATCACCAGAAACACATTATTCCAATGCATGAATGTCAGTCTCCATCATTGTGGGCCATTTTTAAGTTGTTTAATAAGAATCTATATTCTACTTAGATTAGAAAATATAAGCCTAAAAGCAATTCAGGGTCAAATGATAATCATTAGTTTTTCTTTATTAGACTAAATAAATAATATGACTGTAGAAAAGTTATCAGATTTTAAATGGAATGAAACAGAAATATACACCTGCTGACCTGATCTATTTTCCAAAGAACATTTTAAAATTTTAAAAGTCTTCTTTGATAACTCTATGATAAATGTACTTTTCTTTCACTCATTTGTGAGCACTGTATACTTCATAAATAAAACAAGCCTTTTTAATTTTTTTCCCTTTTATTATTATTATTACAAATTTTCACCTCCTCACCTCCTCCCATTTCCCTCCCCCCCATCCCCCCTCCCGCTCCTTCTCCAGTTCAAAGAGCAGTCAGGATTCCCTGTCCTGTGGGAATTCCAAGGTCCTCCCCCTCCATTCAGGTCATCCAAACAGACTAAGTTCCCACAAAGCCAATACATGGAGTAGAATCAAAACCCAGTGCTTTTGTCCTTGGATTCTCAGTCAGACCTTCATGTCAGCCACATTCAGAGAGTCCGGTTTGATCACATGCTCCATCTCTAGAGGGGTTCCCAGGTATCCAAGGAGATGTTCCCAGCTTGTTCCTTGAGCAGCTGAGGAGAGGGCGCCTGAACTATAGCCACTCTGATGAATATCTTCCATATCACCATAGAACCTTTAACTGGCGATGGATGGTGATAGAGACAGAGACCCACATTGGAACACTGGACTGAGCTCCCAATGTCCAAATGAGGAGCAGAAGGAGAGAGAACATGAGCAAGGAAGTCAGGGCCGCGCGGGGTGCACCCATACACTAATGGGATCTAATGGGAACTTACCAAGGCCAGCTGGACTAAAACAAGCTTTTTTAAAACTAATTTTTGAAGCAATTAATCTGAATTGGAAACTAGTCACAGAATTATGCATAAAATAAATGGTTAGAAAATTGATACTTACTGTACAATGAAACATTAAGATAATATGTTTTTCCCTAAGATGAATAATATATCTAAGTTGATATCAAATTTCTCATATATAACAAATATGGAAGATAAATATTTATTATTTTAGGCTATCACTTTTTTTGTAACTTGTTATGAAGAAATACAAACTTTAAATATAGATCAATATTGTAATTTTTCACAAGAGCCTGACTTATCAAAAAATATTTATCTTTATTTTGATAAAAGTTCATGCTACCAGAAACAATAGAGGAAAAGTATATAGGAGCAAAATAATATACTAAAAATACAAATATTACATGTAACATATATCAAGACTCTGAAGACCTGTTTAAACATGATAGCTGTAGAAAACCATCAAATGTTATGTGCTTCAATATAAGATTATAACAAAAGTTTTCTTCATTTTTCTGTGTTTTGTGATAGAGATTATGTGACTAATACTGATATTGAAATTATTATGGGGTGAGTTGGGTCATGAAACTTTCATCTTCCTGTCTCCACCCAGTAACTGCTAGGATCATTATAGCAATCTTTATTCTAGAAATATTTATAAATTCATTATATATTATATAACAATATATTATATAACAATAGAAGTACTAACATAATTAAAATATTAATATAATATACAATACAATTATTATATAATTAATATGATACATTAATATATTAATTACAATATAATATAATTTTTCTCTCTATAATATAATATAATATGATATGATATAATATTTTCTGTCAATAAAGTGACATAGCATTTCCTTATTGAATTACTCATTATATTTTAATAATTTATTTAGCACCTGCTTAGAGTTTACCATATACAATACTATTGTCATCAACTTCAAATTTTTATTTATTAATTCTATGACATATATTCATAAATACATTTTTCAAAACTCTTGCATCCAATTTGCCTATACATATATATTTATTAGTATACATCAAATATATACTAATAACAACCAGTAGTTTAATATTACAGTATCAGTTTGTATCTAATGTGTCTCTCAGTAAAACTGAAAAAGTAATAAGTAAATATTTATAATATTTACTGTAGTATTACTTATTTTATGGTTTTCTTTATGTATTTAATGGACTCAGCCATCTGTCATCATTTTTCATTCCATATGACTGTCTATCACCCCCTTCTTTCATGTTATCCATAGAAAATATATTCCATTTATAGGAGCTGCCAGTTCAACAATATTATTATTTTTAAATTGAATTTTTATAGAACTTAACAGAAAAAGGATATATAACTACAATTACATAAACTTTACTAGTATTTTTTTTCATGCGAATTTATAAAGCTCTGTAAGTTTGACCTTTTCTTCCAGAGAACTTTGATGATTATCTACATAAAGGCAATTTTGTCAGTAAAAGTCATCTCAATCTTTATTGATATAGGATTATGTTCATTTTACCTTTGATTTTTAGGGTATCACATGATAATGATTTCTGCTTGGATATCTTTTGCTTTCTCCCAAAGGTGCTTGGGGAAACTCATGGTGCTGCTATCTGTGTCTACTCTAATGTTTTATACCAGCAATTAATCTTATTGAATAGTGTTCGTGGCAGCTTTCTTCTTTTTCTATATTCTGTATTTTCTTTATATCATTTTCTTACAAATCTTTGAGTATGCTACTGCATAGAGATATAAAACCTGTTTATACTCATGTTACTTATATTTGTCCATTATTTATATTTATAATACTATGTTAATTAAATTTGGAAAGTATTAAATACTCACATTTTCTATTTCTTTTCAGTTCATCTTTCTTCTCCTTTGTCACTCTTGTTAAACCTATAATTGAAAAACTGAATTATGTATTGCTGGACTTAAAAATCTGAATCTCTCCAATCAGTTGAACAAGGTTAGTCAATAACAATAAAAGCCCCAGTGGTTAACATTCTGTTCCCCTGGAGTTGGGCATTGTTTGTTGCTTTGAAGAAGAACCTAGTTTTCACATCTGTAGCTGTGAGGTAAACACCATGTTTTGTTTGTGGCTATGAGAAGAGGCTCTGCATTGTGTTTGTGGTTTAAGGTGGAGTCTGCACACTATTTGTGACTAAGAGGAAGACCTGGACATTATTTCTGTGGCTGTAAAATGGTGCTGTGCACTGCATTTGCAGCCATGTGGCAAGAGCTCATAACTAACCATACCTGGATATCACTCTCTAAAACTCACCTGGAGTTTTAAGGCTGTCAGCAGTTTTTGTTGTTATTACAGAAAATTAATCCTGACCTTTGATTAGATACTAGAAAATATGCCCTTTATTCAGCAAAATTAACATAATGTGGAATAATAAGGGAGAGGGAGCTATTGATACATTTTCCTATTAAGTACTATGTATTTTAACTAACATTTTCAAGTCTGAGCACATTTTCTCTGGTGGGTATTTAGTACTTTGTTCTGTTCTTGAGAGACAATTTCCAAATGTTATAGACTAAGGATTGCTATTTGGTTTTGTTTTCTTTATTAAAACAGGGTTTGACTACGTATTTCTGGCCATGCTAGAACTTGCTATATAGACTGGGCTGCCCCAAACCCATAGAGATCTGCCGGCTTCTGATTTCAAAGTATTTGGATTAAAGGCGTGTGCCACCATGTCAGGCTAAAGATAGGCTTATGAAATATATTTCTTACTAGTTAATAGTTCTTTTATTGGGAAAGAAGACTGTACAGTTCTTTAGATTGCCACTGTGTACATTATTATTTCCTAGCACACTCATTCTTCTTATTCCTTAACATATCCCAGTTTATTGAGATGAAACATAGCATAGGAAGCACGAGTACTAAAATATTTAACTTATGTTTATTGTTTCAGGATGTTCAGGTTCCAAGCCTACTCTGTTGTTTTTAGAACTATATCCTTTCTAAGAGACATGCCTCTTTTATTCTGCAGAATTTTTCTAGGCACAGGTAATTTGGGAGTGTTTCAATCTACACTAATATTTTATACCTGCTCAAAATGTGACTGACTGCTATATGCATAGATCAGTGACTTGCTTAGTCGTCATCAGAAAAGCTTCTTCCTGAAGCTGATGGAAATAAATACAGAGACCCACAGCTGGATAATTTTAAGAGAGTGAGACATCTTGGGGCGCTAAACCTCAAATAGTATGTCTCCAGCAAATCCCTCATCTTCGACCCCAGAGAACGACTCAAAAGGGGAAGCAGAAACAGTGTAACAGCCAAAAGGAATGGAGGACAGCAATAAGCCGAGACCCTCTGAACAAACATGATTAATGCACATATGAACTCTCAGAGACTGAGGCAGTATGCACAGTGCCTGCATAGGTCTGCACTAGACGGGGTCTCCGAGCTGAAAGTAATGGATAGGGGACCCCTCCATCCATTCCTAACACTGAAACAATCTCAGTTGAGAGCCATTTGCAAATGAAAATTCAGATTTTTCCTAGGAAATCTCACTGAGGAAACAAATTAATCTTTTCATGTGGCCTAAGAACTTGCCAGTCTTTTTGCCTTTTTTTATTTTAAAATTCTTATTCATTTTACAAGCTAACTTACTCTTAAGTGTAGACTGCATGCCCAGCAGGAGATGGACATCAGAAGATGAACTTGATGGCATCTTTGGAAGTTCCTTGTCTCAACGTCCTGTCAAAGCTTTTAGTTTTAAATTTTACCTTATTTTTTTTATTTTTACATTTTTTCATACACATGCACACATTTTTTCTCTCTTTACACGACAGTATTTGCATATATATTATGGTTTCTAGTTTAGTGTTATGAGATTCCTGAGTGTATGAAAAAGTGAGTCTCTACATCCCTATGTCATTTATCCTTTCCTAGTAAGAAAAGGGAAAAAAGAAAATGGAATCTACCTTCATTGCAAATTGGAGAAGAAATTCATAAAAACCTGGGAGATATTTTTGCACTGTCTTATAGCTTGGTAATAAATATTCATTTATGTCAATATTTTCTGAACTTAATTTGGATATTTGTATCACAACAATGTTGCAAAAACTCACCTTCTCTTTGTAAATGTGAAGAAGAAAGTATTTGACCAAGTGGTTTACCAATCAAAATGGTGAGGCTTATTGCCAGTATATAAGAAATATCTTGTTTAATTATTCTTTACCCTGCTAAATTATGTACCCTTTAATTGATAAAAAGAATTAGATCCATTAATTAACTATGTTCCCCTTAATAGCTTTTAATTTAGCTGCTCAAAGACCTGCTGAGTTTTAATATTATCAGTTAAATGGTGTTTGCTGAGCTTTTCGCAAAGACACTGTTTCTCTCTCTCCTTCATTCACTAGAATAGGATATTTCCTCCTACTTAAATGTTGGAAAAGTTTAGAAATGCAAATTTTATTGAGCTTCTTTGGCAACTTTTGTAAGAAATTTATTTCCTTAGCTCTTTTTAAAAAACTTTTTAAAACATGTTGTCAGGAAACTTTCATTTTTGCCTTTTGCTTCTACTGGTCACCCTAGGAGTCCTGAATTCTAAAGTGAATCACTATTCTATCTTTTGTGAACAGTAAATTTAAGGCATAAAACGACGGCTTTTGGTAAATTGCAAAGGAGAAACTCTTTAAAACATTCTGGGTTAAAATATGAAATAATGTATGAAATTAAAAGTCTGAAAGTATAGTTATTACCCATTTATATCAAATAATATTCTGATTAATTTAAAGACATATCATTCAGTTGTGCTACTATAAATTTTAAGATACAATCAAAAAATGAAAACACAAGTATTCATTCAAATAGATGCATCAGTATAGGAATTGCAAAGTCTGCACTTTATAAATTATTTTGTTAGCCTGAATTTTCTGGTGATAAACCATGTTTAAGAAATATTGAAGAGTTGATTATCTAAAGCAAAATTATATTTAATAATATTTATAATACAAGTTAAAGTTTTTCAGAAGTTTAAATATAATATAATGTTTTATCTTTATACTTAATTTTGTGTAATTTATAATTAAATACTCAGTTTCAGGTACATATATGAGCAATGAATGCCATTCTTTGATTAAAATCAAATAAACATGACTAGAACATTTTCTGACAATAGTTATGCTAAATATTTATAGAAAGATCATAGATGCTTAAATATAAATAATATAAAGAAGCATTTTGTGTAAGTAAATAATATTCAATCATCTATTACACAATCTAACTGCGATGCATTTTTATAGGTTAAATTTTATTATCTTGTTCTATCTGTCCACTGAATCTTATGCTAGGCTAGAGTGAGGCTTAACTTTCATATCAGAATTGGCTAGGAAAAGGTCCCCTACTAAGTTCTTGTGCTTAGAGTTTTTCTGTGATTTCTACATTCCTGAGCAAAGAGCCTAGTTGTTTGCTGGATCTTTCAGAGAGTCTTGTCTTCTGTTTCTAGTCATATAATCTTCCCGTAGGTTACTTATAATACGGTAGCTCACTTAAAGGCAGTGAGAGCCTGACGGTGGTGGCACATACCTTTTATCAAAGCACTCAGGAGACAGAGGCCTATCTCTCTGAGTTTGAGGCCAGCCTGATCTACAGAGGGAGTTTCAGATTACCCTCCAAAGGTGCACGGAAACATTGTCTCAGAAAACCAAACCAAAACAGAAAAAGCTGTAAGGAATAGTGTTAAGGAATGAAAAGAGGGAAGAGGGAGGAAACGAAAAGAAAGAAAACACTTAAGTAATAATAAAATATTAAATGATTGCTTTTCTTTAAAAAATATTATATTTCAGTTGGTTGTAATGAAGAAATCACATCATGCGGTGACTAATTTAATGGACTCTGCAATCCGATTACAGGACCTTTAACTCTACATTGCAATGATAGTTTTGTTTCTGTAGGGGAAATAACAGCAGCATTAGCAATAATAAGAACAGCCATTTGTGTGGATTTTTCTTCTATAATTAATATGTTAATTATAAATAGATTTTTCTCTCATACAATACACCCTGATTACAATTTCCTCTCCCTTCACCCATCACAATTCATTCCACCATCCACCTCTGTCTACTTCCCTTCAGGAAAGAGCAAGCCTCCAAGAGACAAAAGTCAAAAGAGACCATGTTCTTTAGGATTACCTCACTACACATGTTGATTTTTAAGGGAGGCCTGTAATAGCCAGAGTGACCATTCTATAAATCTCAGATTATTATAACCCGTTCTGTCCTTACATTTTATTCTTAGAAATTCATTTTCTCACCAACTCAGGGACAGCTTATTCAGAGACAATTTCTAATTCAGTAAGGATCAACCTAAAATTCTAGATATCCCAATGAGAGTCCTCAAGTATTTTTTTTTTTTTTTATGGATGGGAGTGTGTAGTGCCATAGGCTTGCTGCTTGATGTGCACAAAGTAAAATAAATACAGATTTAAAAAAATGATTGAAAATTTCTACCTTCAGTAGAAAACACCAGTAGGAAAGTTGAAGCTATTTCTAAAGCAATGTTCTCATGGAGCAAAGGAAGCAGGGAGATTATATCGGAGAAGTCTATACATACTCTTAAAGGTATTCTCAGTTTAATTCATCCTTTCCTGAGCATTTTCACATTAATGCACAAAGCACATATTTCCAGTTTAAAGATTAATGGATGGACATAAATTTCTATGGGAATGCTCACCTTGCACCAGAAAGTTGTACATTGTGAAAGCAAAGTAAGAAATAACTAGCCAACACCTAAGCTTCTTGATTTAGTGGCTAAGGAAAAAAAAAAAAAAAAAAAGAAAGAAAGATACCATGTCACATGACGAAAGGAAATTGGGATTTTGTTAAAACATTTTATTTTATACAGCACCAGACTGCTGTTGTATTTATCTATGTATTAATTATCTTTTCCCTCAATGTATCAGACCATTGGTAATAAATTTAGTGCAGCAGTAATTAAAGACACAGTCCAATTGCTATAGCAAAAACAAACTGTTTATTTCCAGGAGTAGAGGAATAGCTTGGTCTTTGGCCAAATATGTTAAGTCTATGGATTTCTGGGTGAACTTGGGTTGCTGTCATTTCTTATTTTTTTTTCTCTTTGTTTAAGATTTTGAATTCTTGCCGGGCGGTGGTGGCACACGCCTTTAATCCCAGCACTCGGGAAGCAGAGGCAGGCGGATCTCTGTGAGTTCGAGGCCAGCCTGGTCTACAAGAGCTAGTTCCAGGACAGGAACCAAAACCACAGAGAAACCCTGTCTCAAAAAAACAAAAAAAAAAAAAAAAAAAAGATTTTGAATTCTTTATGTCTGGGGCTTTTCTGTTACTTCTGAAAAAAAAAAAAAGCATAAGGAAAGTATTTGGGGAATTTTTTTTTTGCTGACATCAACTTTTTAAAAAATTGTTTTTATTGAGCTATATATTTTTCTGCACTACCCTTCCTTCCTCTTCTCTCCCCTTCTCCCCTTTTCCACAATCCTCAAGCTCCCAATTTACTTAGGAGATCTTGTCTTTTTCTACTTCCCTTGTAGATTAAAGCCATATATGTCTCTCTTAGGGTTCTCTTTGTTGCTTAGGTTCTCTGGGATTGTGAATTTCAGGCTGGTTATTTGTTGCTTTATGTATAATAGCCACTTCTGAATGAGTACTTATTATATTTGTCTTTCTAGGTCTGGGTTACTTCACTCAATATGATATTTTTCTAGATCCATCCATTTGCCCACAAATCTCAGGATGTCATTATTTTTTTCTGCTGTGTAGTACTCCATTGTATAAATGTACCACATTTTCCTTTGTATTCTTCAGTCAAGAGGAATTTAGGTCTTTTCCAGGTTCTGGCTATGAAAAATGATGCTGCTATGAACATAGTGGGTCACATTTCCTTGTGGTATGATTGATCATCTTTTGGGTATATACCCAAAATTGGTATTTCTAGGTCTTAAGGTAAGTTGTTTCCTAATTTTCTGAGAAATCACCATACTGATATCAAAAGCAGCTGAACCAGTTTGCACTCCCACCAGCAATGGAGGAGTGTTCCCTTTACCCCACATCCTCTCCAGCATAAGTTGTCATCAGTGCTTTTGATTTTGGCCATTCTTACAGATGTTAGAATCTCAGGGTTGTTTTGATTTGCATTTCTCTGATGGGTTGCTGAAGATCTCTTCCCTTTCTGTAGGCTGCTGTTTTGTTTTGTTGACCATGTCCTTTTCTTAAAGAATCTTCTCAGTTTCAGGAGGTCTCACTTATTTATTGTTGATCTCAGTGGCTGTGATACTGGGGTTTTATTTATTAAGTGGTCTCCTGTGCTAATGCATTCAAGTACACTTCCCACTCTCTCTTCTATAAGGTTCACTGTGGTTGGTTTTATGTTGAAGTCTGATTCATTTGGAGTTGAATTTTGTGCATGGCGATAGATATGGATCAATTTTCATTCTTTTACATGTAGATATATAATTATTCCAGCACCCCTTCTCTTGGGTCTGGTCCTGCAGATTTCTCTGGCTTGGGCCTGCTTCCATGGTGGTCACTCCCTCATTTCTCCTCCTGTGGAGCTCCAAACACTGACATCAACCTTACTGGAGGTATGGATGACAGAATCTCTGATGTGTGCTGGAATTGTTTGAGGAGAAGGAGTCCAGGTTCATGTAACAAGGTACTTCCCAACTGCTTTGGGACGTCACCCCTTGCTCCTGCTGCCAGGTGAAGATGATCAAGTTGGGCCTGAAGATAATAATGGGGCACAGCTTTGTCACAACTTGCCTGAAGTGTTTTAGCCATGACTCAGCAGCTTTTCTAGGATGTCTTGAGTAGATTAACTCCTGGGAAAGCTTAACCACTTGAATACTGTCATTCCTTAAAAAAAAAAAAAAAAAAAAAGTTTCTAATATTTTTGAAATTTTACTATAATTACATTTCCCCTTCCTTTCCCTTCTTTCAAACCTCCTTACTCTTTCAAATTCATCACCTCTCTTTTGCCCAAAAACCTTTTGTTGCATACCTCTCTCTCTCTCTCTCTCTCTCTCTCTCTCTCTCTCTCTCTCATATATGTAAAAATACAACTTGCTCAGTCTGTATAATGTTACCTGTATGTATTTCTTCAGGACTAAAAATTAACTTTTATATGGAGTTAATTCCTTGTATAAGAAAATGATTTTACATAATGGGTACTTAGATCCTCATGTGTTTAATTTCTATCTACTTCCGATAGACTTAGGTGATTTAATGTACTCATAAAGAAATTTAGGACCTACAAATGAGAGTGACATTCAATATTTGACTTTAGTCTGACTTATTTTTCTTGATATTTGATCCTCAGGTAGATTATGCCTCTCCAAGATGCTGTCTTTATTTATATTAAATCCTCGTGTAAATAATGTTTCCCCAAGAATATATGATGTTGTCTTGGCTAAGTAAACATAATTTAGAATATTCATATTATTGTTACTGAGCAGTTTAAGCATCCATGTTAAGAAAGATATGGTATCTATAAGTCACACCCCAAACATGATCAAAATAATGATGATCTTTCTCCCAGTAGTATCATGTGGACTCTTGTGTTTAAGATAAAGTCAAAAACTCAAATTCTAAAGTAGTCAATAAGTAAAACACTGACTTTATTATAGAAGCTGAATCCTCTTAAATGATAAAAAGATAGACGTATAAAGTATACATCAATTATCACCTACAAGTCTCATCCTAAACATTTCTCTAGTTTTGCTTTTATAGATGGAGTGAGATTGCATTACTCTATCGGCTACTGAATTAACCAAAATGTTTTAGCCAGTATCAACTAAAATTCTTATTATACTGAGAAAGTAAGTTCTTTGTTTTTCCTTTTATTGAAAATGATTTTTCTCTATATATCATGATTAGTATTTCCTGTCTCTACTCTTCCCAATTTCCTCTCACCATCCTTCCCATGGGAATTCACCTATTTCTGCCTCTCAGTAGAAAAGAACTGGGATTCTAAGGATAATGTGACATAAAATATTAAAAAAAAAACCTAACATGCCAGAGAAGAAGAACAAACAAGAAAACTAAAAAAAAAAAAAAAAGTGTCCAAGAAAAAGCAAAAGAAACAAATAGTGTTTCAGAGACTTACAGGTTCTCACACTCAGGAATCTCATAAAAACCCTAAACTGGAGACATGATATATATCCAAAGGACCTGTAGGAATAGAGGAATAAAGGAATAATATATACATATACATACATATATATTAAAATAAATATGCAATGAATATACTAAATTAAATGAAAATAAAACTACAAAATAATGAGATACAGCCAGGCATGACATTATGAGAAAAAGAACCTTCAAATATCCAGATGAGTTCATTTTCTGTTAGCCATCTTCTATTGGACATGTGCATATGCTTAAAAGTAGTTTGGCTCCTCAGTGAGACTTCCTTAACTAAAACTAAATTTTCATTTGCTAGTAGTTAAAAATTGGACATAACTTCTTAGCACAGGAGACATGTGCCCTCTTTGAATTTAAGATCTAAGGTTCCATGTGGTGCAGACTTGTGCTACTGTCTCAGTCTCTATGAGTTTGTTTGTTCATTTAGAGCATCTTGTTTTATTGGTGTCTTCCATCTCCTCTGGCTCTTATAGACTTTCTGTTTTCTCTTCTGAGGAATTCCCTGACTCTTCAGGAGAGGTATTTGTTGGCATATCCTGTAAGCGACTGAGAGTTTCAAGGTTTCTCACTTTCTGCATATGTCTGGCTTTTTCTTTGTTCCTATATTTTTCAGTAGGAAGTTTCAAAAATGCTATTTGTGCAAGGTGTTTGAAGTCATTTTATTGCAACCTTCCTTTAGTAGAACAATAATATGTGCCTTCTGTTGTGTCTTTGGCATGTATATTTCCAGGTTCTTTGTCACTTACGGTTCCATCTCTTTGAGAGAGTCTTAATTCATATCAGATATTGGTTATTACTCTGATACTCTCTTTGCCATCATTGTCCTATCATATCTTGCAAGGAGGACACTATTGTCTACCCGATGGTATGTGGCTGGGTTGGTGATCACATTTATCTTTTGGTATGTGCAGAGTATCATCCTGTACTAAAGATGCTAAAATATAGGGGTGGAAGTTATTTGTGGGCACCTGATAGAATTTTCCATGTTCAATGACTTGTGTAGTTGTCGACTTCAAGAGTGAAGCCAATTTCCTCTTGTATCAAAGGAAACTTGTACTTACGTCAACAAGAAAATTCCTCTGAGGATCCTTTAGGCACATTGCTTGTTGATTCCTCCATTACTATATAAATGAATAACATCTTATGTTCCACAGACTTCTACAGCTCCTTTCCTCCCTCAGAATGAATAATAAAGCCTTTCAAAATCACAGATTTGAAACAATTCTGATTAATTTGGACAGATGGCATTTTCCAGCAGTGATGCAGATGGGTGACCCTTGTGAGCATTCCCATCTGGAAATTACCTGCCCCCAAACAAAATTTACACTTGCAATAGTTTTTACAAATAAGGAGATGTCTGCCAGGTAGATCCTAATCAAATTAGAGTAAAAGAGAAAGGCATTGTTGGTTTAGAAATTAATTCTAAATGCATAAATAGTAGTGTCTTCCAAATTCATGGATGCAAGCTTGGCAAAAATTAAATGATACTCTTAGAAACCAAAATAAAATTATGCTGGATGTTTCTTCTTTCTCTCCTCAACAAATCAAGGGATAAGTTGATGTGTAACCATATTCCATTTAACAAGTGTTTGCCTTAGGAAACATGTCTTTACTGTTGCTAAAAAAATCAGTTCTAACCAATGTGATAAATTTAATATAAAGTAGTACTTTCACCCAGAGTTAAGAATAACTCTAATGAAGGTAGTTTGTCTCCATCTTTTTCCTCAGGCCTGTTCCTAATGACCCAGATCTCGGATCTCAAGAGGAACTAATTTTATCACACTGACATTGTAGTAACCTTGCAGACCATGGCAGCACTTTTGCAAATACTTGGCATTTCCAGGTTTCCCTTAAAGAGTTATGGTAGCCAGTAATGGCAAAGAGCTGGAATAGTAATATAAACACATTTTCTGATATATAAACCAAAACTACTACTCTCTCCTTGTCTATCT
This sequence comes from Alexandromys fortis, assembly GCF_014885135.2. Classification (NCBI taxonomy): domain Eukaryota; kingdom Metazoa; phylum Chordata; class Mammalia; order Rodentia; family Cricetidae; genus Alexandromys; species Alexandromys fortis. The sequence continues at coordinate 2,470,075 of NW_026067988.1, forward strand.
CTTTCTCATATATTGTGCAATAAATAATAATAGGAGTGAATAGGGGTTGGATGGGGGGAATGTGGAGGGAGTGGGAACGGAAATGTCCTTTTCTACATAAAACAGAGGTCCCACCTAACTGTAGGTCCAAGAGTTTTGTTCTCTCCGGGTCATTGTCACAGGTGTGGCCACTAGCTGTACCTTGAATTTCAGGGATAGAGAAGTACATATGTTTCTACCCCAAACAAAAGTCTAAGAATCCAACTAGGTACCTATTTCCTTAAGGAGATAAGAAATGACTCCATCTAGGGAGTGGTTTACTTACTTACAGAATGCTTTGATCTAGGGCATGAGATCAATTTTGCTTACAAAATATTTTGATCTAGGGTATGAGATCAAATTCTAGCAACAGAATGTTTAACTAAGAATGTAACCCACAACCTTCAGCTAGTTTGTTCACTTTCTTCTATCGTGTTATTGCAGGGTTTTTTTTTTTTTTGTTTGTTTGTTTGTTTTGTTTTGTTTTCATCTTTCTCCTACTTTTCGGAATCAGAGGCCTTTTAAGCAATTGGAAATTAAACGCAGGCAATTTCAGTATACACTGGAACTCCCTCCTGGTACTACCATATGTGTTCTATTTTATTATTTTCACTCACGTCTTTGTCCTCTTTACTAAGTCTTCTTATCCCCATGCCTCTACCTGGTAAGTGGTATTTTTGCCAAGGCTGGTCTCTGACAAATTATTAATAAATTGAACTCTGAGAAATGTTATGAGGTTCACTTTACATTACTCCTAGAATGGGCCCCACTACCACTTTCTCCCTCTCTTCATCATTCACCTGGAAATGGCTTTCCAATTGCCTGCCTATGGCTAAATGACATATTTATTTTATATAGAATCTAACTTATAAAGCACACAGCCTGTTTAAAACTATTTTGATACTTTACTAGTAACATGATTAACTTTATTTAGATCTGAAAGCTGTAGTCTTGATGCTTAATCAGACAGATTAAACTGGATAACATCCCCTAACTTAGCATACTACTTTCCTACAGATAGTACTCTGATAGTAAATAGTGTAAAATGCCCTTCCCATTTTAGTCACTACTTTGATCATGATTGCAACCATATTGTAGCATACCCTGTTCATTGTTCTGAAGTGGTACAGGAAGACTTGGAGTGCATGTCTTCTTATGGAGGTCAAGGTAGGAAATGTCCAGTGATTAAATCATTGAAGGTAGTTTGAGAAGGGAACTTAGTCTCACAAATCAAACACAACTATAACAAAATTCTACCCATTAGTTTTAGAAAATAAAATACCAGATCAAAACTGCAGAAGAACACCTGCTGAGGGTCCCCTTTCCCGCTTCCCTTCATCTTTAGTGCATCACACAGATATTACTATGAGAACTTCCCTCCCTTCTTCCACAAATTGTTTTATTCCTGCCCCAGTTCAAGCAGGCATTCCTTAGGAACCTGCACACCACTTCTGCCAGGGAAGAAGATCAGCTAACTGTGTATTTCACCTCTTTCTCCTCTTCTCTGAATCTTATTCCCTAATCTTAGCTCTAGCTCTGTAGCAGACCATGTGCTGTTGCCTCTCCAAGCCCCTGATCTCACTGTATTACACAAAACTTCTCCATACAACCTTCACCTCTATCCCAACCTGGAACTCCAGCAGACTTTCCATAGGAAACCAGGGGTCACTCAGGTCAAGAAGGCAGGTAGCCTATTACAGAACACCACCTTTCCTTCTTATCCTCCAAATCCAATTCATCAGTTTCATGGCCAGCTTTGGAGCAGACTACTTGCTACAATGTCCCCTTCCTCTCTGCTGTCATTCCACAAAAGATCATGTCAACCTACTTCAGATTTCTTCCAAACTCATCTTGCTACCCCAGACTCTATCTCTAGCAGGTATTCTCTGGGAACTTTCAAGCTGAGCTGGCTAGAGAAGCAAAGTGGACAGTAAAGCAGGTGGGGGAGCTCCAGACCTTTACACATCCTGCACTCCTCCACACCCAATCCCCAAGTCTCATACACAACTCCGTAGGAGATTTCTGTTGTAGCTTCTTATCACACTCGGGGCTCATTCACAGAGCCAAGAGAGATGATGATATGATGTCCTGTTTTCCTCCTTCCTGTTTGGACCCAAATAGCGTCTCTAAGACCAACCTCTTTTTGAAGTGTCAAATTCCAATATCCAAAACACATTTTACCTGAAACTCCCAGTAGACATACCAATCAGGATCCCAGAAAGATAACTTAGCTGTAATAAACACAATTACCATACTCTCTTAAGAACTAGAGAAGGCAACAACAACAAAAAAAAAAAAAAAAAAAAAACAAGAAAAGAAACCACGCATACCCAACAAAAACAAGATTAAATTCCTTAAATTTCAGCACCTAGCATTGTGTCTTCCCAAACACAGATGACTAGATAAAACATAGATGCAGCATAAAAACCACAATTAACAACAGCCAGGACAATATGTCTCCATTAAAGCCCAGAAACCCAACCACAGGTGATTCTGAGTATTGTATCATAAATGAAGCACGATAAAAAGACCTTAAAATAGCTTTTATGTATTTGATAGAGCACCTTAAAGAGAAAATGAGTAAATACATTAAAGAAGTTTATGAAAATGTAAACAGTGGAATAAAATTTATAAACAGTTAAAATAGAAACAGGACCAAAAAGAAGGCCAACACTGAGGGAAAGCTAGTAAAATATTATTAGTAACTCAAAAAGGAAACAAAATGGCAGACCTCACCAACAGACTATGAGTGATGAAACAATCCTGGCAAAAAACTTCCAGATAATCTAGAACACTATGAAAAAAATTCTGAGAATAATAGGAATGGAGGAATGAGGAGAAAGGAGAAGAAACAGAGGTCAAAAGCATGGAGAACAATTTCCACAAAAGTGTAGAAGGAAATTTTTCTAACCTAAAGAAGCAGATATCTGTAAAAGTAAAAGAAAAATAAGCTTTGAAAACACCAAAAGGAATGGACTATAATAAAAGTCCCCTTGCCACATAAAAATCAAAACACTACTGAAAATCAAACCCTACTGAACAAAGAAAATTGTTTTTTAAAAAAGATTAAAAGCTGCATGGGAAAAAGACTAATAACACCTAAAGGCTGACCTGTTAAAATAACACTTGCCATCTCAATGGAGAGTATAAAATTCAGTGGACAAGGACAGATCTTCTAAAACTTTGAAAGATGACAGATGTCAGACAAGAATGCTGACTTTCAATCACAATGGACTGAGGGAAAAAAAGACATTTCCTTGCATTAAACCAAATTTATTCCGTATCAGTCTAAAATTGCAGTTCTATAGAAGTTACGAGAAGAAAACCCCAAACTGAAAGGCTAAACTGTAAATGGACATTTTCTGTCCCAACTGCCTGGTCCCAAATAAGCATCTTGGAGGCTGAATAGAAACTACAAATGCTCAACTAACAGTTCAGGCTTGCACTAACTAACTCTTACATTTTAAGTTCACCAATATTCTTTATTATGCTCTGTCACATGGCAGTCCCTTTATTAGCATGTCATGTTCATCTTCTTCTCCCCCTACATCTCCTGGTGACTCCAGACTCCATCCTTCTTCCTATCATTCTCAGTTTGGCTCTCCCATCTAATTGTACTCCATTCAGCTAATGGCCAGGCAGTTTGTTTGTTTAAACAATCACTGCAACAAATACTCATATAATGTAAAGGAATATTGCACAGCGAATAAACGATATCCAAGAAAACACAAAGAATAAATAATCCCATATGAGTAAATAAAAAGACAGGAAACACACATAGCAACAAAATAACAGAAATCAAAAAACATTGCTCATTGATATCTTTCAACATCAATGTTTTCAAATTGACGATAAAAAGACACAGAAGACACAGACTAAGAGAGTGGATATGGAAACATTATCCCTCCTTCTGCTAGATCCAAAAACACACCTTAAAATCAAGAATAAACACCACTCCTTGGAAAAAGAAAGGAAAAATATTCTAAGTAGATGGACCTAAGTAGTAAATGTGTAAAGTCATTTTAATAACTGATAAAATAAGACTTCAAGTCAAAAATAATCAGTGGACAAAAAAGAACATTAAATACTCATTTTAAAAAGTTAGTGATGAAACTTGCAGTTCTTAACTTCTAGGACCAAGCACAGGTCACCTGAGTTCATAAAAGAAACACTAATACAACTTAAAGCAGACATCGACCTTCAGACACTAACAGTGAGAGACTTCAGTATGCTTCTCTTGCCAATATATAGGTAATTAAAATAAAAACTACAAACATAAATGATGTAGCTAACTACTGTTATAAACCAGATGGGTCTAATAAATATTTACAGACCATTTCATTTCACAACAAAAGAATAAACCTTCTTCTAAACACATCATATAGTTTTCTCTAAAGTTGACTGAATAATCAGACACAAACAAGTTTTAACAAACACAAGAAAACTGAAATAACACCCTGCATCCTATTTGACTATCAAATATTCGAACTGGATATCAAAAATAGAAACAAAATAAAGCTTATGTACTCATGGAAACTGAATGGAAAATGGGTATGTGATGGCAAATGTTAAGAAAGAAATTAAAGACTTTCTAAAATTAAGTGAAAATGCATACAGAGCATACCAAAATTTATGGGACACATGAGACCAGTTTTAATGGAAAAGTTCATAACACTAAGTACTCACATATATAAGCAGACAGACAAACTGATAGACAGATAAATGAGAGTGATCACATACTATAAATTTAACTTCATATCTGCAAACTCTAGAAAAAAAAGAATTCGTATAGAAAAGGCGTAGACTGCAAAAAATAATCCATAATACAGCTCAAGGATGAATCTATGAATTTATTAAGCAGAAACAACAGCCACAAAACACACACGGACACAGACACACACACACACACACACACACAAATCAATGAAACTAATGTTTGCTTTTTTTAAAAAAAAATGTCTCTAAGATTGACAAACTATTGACCATATTAATCACAGCCAGAGAGAGAATAACCAGATTAACCAATGGGGAAATGGTAAGATACACAACAACAGACACCAAGGAAATCCAGGGACTAATAAAGACATGCTTTAACAACCTGTGCTCTGCCAAACTGGAAAATCTAAGAGAAATGGATAATTTTCTCCATACATACCTCTTACCAAAGTTAAATAAAGATGAGACAAGGAATTTAAACAGACCAATGTAATAATGGTCCAATAATTGACCCTGCAGTGAAACAGACTAATATTTCACCCTGTAATAAAATAGAAGCAGTTATTAAAGTCCCTTCCCCCAAATAAAAGCCAGTGTTAGGTGGTTTTAGTCAAGAACTCTACCAGATATTTTTGTTATATTTATTTTTTTTAATTTTTATTTATTTTACGTACCAACTACAAGTTCCCCTCAAATGAATGTGCCACGCACCACGGCCCTGGTCTGCGCTCTATGCTCTAGACCCCAGTTCACGAGCTTTGGGAAAGAGGCTGGAGGTTGAGAATACTCACTCACAAAGAGACTGACACACAGACATTCAAACACTGATACCAAAAAGTCCCTCTTTAATAGCACCGTGGAGGCTTAAATACACTGCACTCAATGGCCAACAAGTGAAAATCCCTTTTCCAAAGATGGTCCCATTGTAGAAAGAAACTACTCTTATGAGTAGGTTGTAAACCCTGCAAAAGATAGTCAAATGAAACAACTCAAGGGCGTCTTTGGAGGTTTCTTGTTTTATAATGTTTTATCTGGGCTTTTTTTTTAAAATTTTATCTTATTAATTGTATTTCATTTTTGTTGAAATAGGAGCGGCAGGGCTGCGTCCCCGGCACCCGGCCGCCCGCATGGCTAGTTTATACCCAGAAATAATTACACGGAAACTGTATTCTTTCAAACACTGCCTGGCCCGGCTAGGTCCAGTTTCTTATTGGCTAGCTCTTACATATTGTTCTAACCCATTTCTAATATTCTGTGTAGCCCATGAGCTGGCTTACCAGAGAGGATCTTAACCTGCGTCTGTCTGGAGTGGGAGCATCATGGCGACTCACTGACTCAGTTTCTTTTTCCCAGAATTCTCTTCTGTCTACTCCGCCTACCTAATTTTCTGTCCTATGAGGGCCGAGGCAGTTTCTTTATTAATAAGAAATCACTCCCACATCACATTTTATTTATAGTTTTCTTCTCTTTTATATCCTAATAGACCTTTATCTGTGTGCATGTATGTGTGTATGTTTATGTATATACAAACATATATGTGTGTGTGTTGTTGTAGTAGTAGTAGCTTACAATTATGCATATTTTTAGGATTCTAGATTGTTTAAACAAAAGTGTTTTTACTTTTTGGCCATTCTCGTCATCTCTTTTCCTTCAATTTGTTTGTTTTATCAATTCCAATGTGTTAGAGTTATTATGTTCCATTATTATTTTATATTATATTAGCTTATGATGTATTATAGAGTTCAGAAGTTGTTTGTATTCTCATGAGAGACAGAAAGGCATGGATCCAGATGGTAGGTAGGTAGGAAGGGAGAAGTTGGGAGGAGTAGAGGAATGGGAAACCATAATAAGGTTAAGTTATGGGGGAAAAAAAAACATCTATATTCTATTAAATAAAACATGGAATAACACTCCTATTTTTCATTTTTTAACTTGTAGATATATAATATGGTTTCCTCTTGATAAAGTTGCTTAAACCCTATATTCTTTGCAGGGCCAACACAGAGATGATTTCCTCAGTGAAGTTCAAGATCAGAGCACAATCCTGCCTCTTTATCCTACATCCACATTACCGTGTGTTGGGCTTGGAATGAGAAAGTGCAGGTTCGAGTCTTAAATGTAAATGTGTTCTTAATTTAACATTCTGAACTTCAAGTTTCTCACTTTACCTCTGGAGTCTCCTTACTGTTTATGGTTTATTTGAAGGTGAGAAAAAATGTTGCAGAGCTACAAATAAAAAAAAAGGTATAAAGTGCAAAGGAAAAATGCCATTTCAGTATAGGTATTTCAAATTTCAGGATAATTTTTAAAAAATTTCCTCAAAGTGAAATAAGAAACAAAGAAGAAGTCAAGGTATATTAGAAATATGGCAGCCAGATTTAAGAGTTTCCTACTGGTTGATTTGAACACCAAATTAAATAATTACAATTGTTACATGTTGGCTAAAGGATGGAAATGAAAACTTAATTTCAATCAAATAGCATTCATGGGTAAATGAGCTATTTAAATCTTTTAAAGCATCTACATATAAAAAGCTCTTTAATTGAAACAACAAAAGAATATATATTAACAAAACAAATTCAGAAAAAGACACCTTTAAGTAGTTAAAGTGGACATCATCTAGAATGATGTACAAGCGAATTATGTATCACCTGTTGAGACACCATCATGGGAAAATAATTCTGTTGCAACATACTGCCAAGTCTATTCCTGAACATAAGTCAACTAAACCATAGCCAAGGTACAAACCAATGATTAAAGAACTCTCAACTTCAAAGTTGTTATGATCATGAAAGAAGTCAATGCAAAAACTTCACTTGTCTAGTCCAAAGAGAATAATATGATATGAACATTACATTCAACATCTATCAGAATTAAACAAAAAGTAAACAGGAGCTGTCTATTCAACTTCAGCCAACTATCAATGTGCACTTTCTGACACTGCCTTGTTGTAACTACATAGGAAAGTATTATTTATAGCTAATTAATAGCAAGGTTTATGAATGTGAAGTAAAATAAGCTCACAAAGATACTACAAAACGCTTGGTATAAAGTTATTTGTGATGCAGGTGTGTGTGTGTGTATTTTTTTTCTATATGTTTGTCTGTGTATAATGTATCTGCCAGGTGGCAATAGAGACTAGAATAAATATCAGATTGCCTGAAACGAAAATTATTGAAACTACCTTGTGGCTGAGAATCAAATATGGATCCTGTGGGAAAATAATCAATTATCTTAACAGGGGAGCAATCTTTCCAGACTTAGTAACATAGATTTTTAACTCTAACAGAAAGTGATATGAATCAAGCACAAATAAATATATCATAATTCATTCTAAAATTTCAAATGGTTACTTTTATTCTAATGGTCTAAATTTAAACTTTGAAACAATAAAAACAATTGAAAGAACTATATACTAATGGTATTCTTTCTAAATTAAAATCTAACTATCCATTAAAATATAGTAGAGATTTAAGTTATAATATCTCTATTGGACGTTACTGATATATCTATTCCAATTCAACTTATAATTCAAACAACACTTAGTGAAATGATTGACAGTAATGTCACCTTAACATGACTGAAGCAATTTGTAAACTATAGATGCCAGTGATGGTGTTTTCTGAAAGGAATGACAATCTACAGCAGATAGATATCCACTGTTAATTTGTACAATATCAAATTAGCTGAAAACCTGAAGAGAAAAATATCGGAAATAGTGTGATATGGAATCTCCCTCCATAGGCAGTATTTACATTGCATATTAAGTAATTTGATGATTTACATGGCTATCAGAAGATTTTCTTTAGGTTATATGCAATTATATTATATATATAATGTATACATACAATTATATATTAGGGATGTAAGGATCCATAGATATTGGAATCTTTGAGGAATTTGGAAATTAATCTCAAGTAGAAATCATGGAATTACAGTCAGTGTTTGAAAATAATGTACTTCATTTGTCATCTATTTTACCAGCAATTTCTGTATTATTATTAAATTATTGCATAGCTTAAATAAATGTATTACCCTGTTCAAGTAATGTTTGAGAACATATTTTTTTCTTAGCTCATAAGTTTCATTAGAAAATAAATCAAACTGACATATCTTAGTATATGCTTGTATAATAAATGGTATGAAACAATGCCAAACAGAATCCATTCTTTTGATCAACAAAGCATGATGCTTAATAATATATTATATGATGTGAAATTCTAGTTTGTAAAAACAATCTATAGTGGATTTTTCCCATAATTCCTCTAAAATAAGGTTGAATCAAATTGTTTTGAAAAGGAATTGAGGAAATAATCATCAGAAAAAATTGAGTACTTTCATAAAAATTTGATACATATTTTTCAAAGAACATTAAATGTAACCTTAAATTTGATGCTTGTTACTTTATATAAATACTTACATAAAACTTTAATCCTTTTTATAGACTAAAAACTTCAGATGTTACTTTTCCATGATATGAAAGACAAGTAGAGAGAGTAAATATCACCATTTAGATTATATTATTTATGATATAACAGATCTATGTCTGAGTAATTTCTCAGAGTGTGTACTTTAAGTTAAATATGATAAAGGATGTTGGGATTTTAAAAGGGTCTATCCTTTTATCCAGTTATCCAAAGCAAAAACATCTATTTCTGCCCCTAATATTTAACACTTAATTTCTTCACAACACATTTCTATAGAAAAGTGAGGACAGTAACACAAACAACAAAACATGAGGAAAAAGCAAATATGCTAAGATTCTTACTAATAAACATTCAACCAAATTTTCAGCATATCAAATTAATATTCCATTGTAATGTATCCCTAGTTAATAAACCTTCATTTTCATGTTGCATTTATATAATTTTACTAGGAATTAATATAAATAGAAATAAATCAATAATGAAAAAATCTATAAAAATTTAATATTAATGTAAAAGAACAAACCAAGATATATCTATTTCTTCTTTGTTTAAAATTTGGACACATCGGGCTGGAGAGATGGCTCAGCGGTTAAGGGCATTGCCTGCTCTTCCAAAGGTCCTGAGTTCAATTCCCAGCAACCACATGGTAGCTCACAACCATCTGTAATGAGATCTGGTGCCCTCTTCTGGCCTTCACACAGACAGAATATTGTATACATAATAAATAAATAAATATTTTAAAAAAAATTTGGACACATCTCGACATAAGACTTTTTCTTCAAATAAAGAGTGAACATAAGATTACAGAAAAAAGAAAAGTAAAAATCCCAGAGGTAAAATGTAAATGGGATATTTTAATTTGAAGAAATTGGGTGTGGGATTCCACTCTTTATGCTTTGACTATTTCCTATTACCACTAGTTAATAAAAAAGCTGGTTATGTCTATGCTATTCTGTCTAGGGCAGAATAGAGCTTGGAAAATAACTAAACTGAATGCACGGAGGAAGAATGCAGAGTCAGAGAAATGCCATGTAGCTGCCAAAGGAGAAAGACGCCAGAACCCTACCAGAAGGTCACAGTCTCATGATGATACATAGACTAATAGAAATTGATTAATTTAAGATGAAAGAACTAGCTAGAAATACAACTCAGCCATTGACCAAACAGTGTTGTAATTAACATAATTTTGTTATGCATCCAGGAATGAACATGGAATCTCTAACTTACAGAAATCTGCCTAGAAATAAGCCAAACTAAGTTTGGGCCCTGAAATAACAAATGGGTGTATATTTGGAAGCTGATTGCCAGGCTTTCAAAGAGTAAAGTGCAAAAAAAAAAAAAAAGAAAAAGTAAACAACCAACAACATAGAAACTATAATCGTTTCTGAATGACAAATTTAGAGACATTTCTGACAGCAATCATCCATGCTTGTGTCATGTGACTTTACTGAAGATTCTGTGAGGACCAAAGTTAGAAGCTGTGTATCATACATGCTCAGTCCACATCACGTACTATCAGTGGACATATCCTGAAACACCAGACCAGATTTTAATTATTGCATATGATAAATCCCACTCCTATAGATATATACAGTTAACTTATGAATAAAACTCTTAATATTCTATTTCATTTCTCATTATGAATGCCAAATTAGTATATCATTGGTTTGTATTGTGCTAGAATGCTTGATATTTTTAAAAATTGCTATTTGAGTTATTTCTTTAAAATTCATAAAATATTTTTAAATAAATTTGGATTCTGAATTAAGGCAGATTTTCCAATAATCTCTTGGGTCTCAAGTATTCTTCAGTTATTTTGTGCTATAAATTTATATCGTGTTCAAATATAATCACTGATGTTTATAACATCAACGTACTTATCACTTTTTAAAAAGCCCTATATACTCTACATCATTCAGTATCAAATAATCAGTAATTATGTCATTATTTATATAACATTAAGTGATCATTCTCATTTTATTTATAGATTAAATTTGCTCTCTGTTTATCTTTAATAATTATTACATTTTATATGAAACATTTGCTTTAAGAATTTTCCATGTTGTAGCATCAATATTTGTTTTGTACACCTACTTTGAACTTTTGTTGTGTAGGCTGATAATGAGTATCACATTGAATAACCCATAAGACTAGCCTATATCTATAACAAAGATGATTTCTTTAACTAAGGTAATTAATATCTGAAGACATACTGTAAATGTGGCAATAGCTTTTCAACATAGTTATAAAGAAGCTCTAGGGAAAAACTTCCTGTCTTTTGACTGCTTGACGTCATATCTACTTGCTGAGTTCATCTAATTTCTGGGTTACTTTACTATTCTGCTGCTGTCACCCCCTACTGGCACCATTTGCTGTCATCAGAACCTATCATCTTTGGCCTGCCAATCTAGAATGAAGGGCCATATCTCTCCAAGTAAACTCTATTCTGTTCCTCACTGTGACCTCTGAAGTATCCAATTGTTGCTGAGTTTCTATCCTTATAATTCTCAAATAGTCATATTGGCCTTATCGAAGCATATCCTGTAAGACAGTGCACTAAATTCCCTTTTTAATATA